>NW_006797597.1:2191564-2256987 GCF_000442215.2 Lipotes vexillifer
CCGATTTAACTTAATATGTATCACTCCAAACATCCCTGTATGATTCAATCAGTCGTTAAAAAGTTCGTTACAGCTTTGGTGGGAAGTCTATGAATTTCTGAGCACTAGATACATACTGAAATACAGTTTTATGTTAATCAGAAATGTTTTGAAGTGCGACAAAAGTATTTAAAAACCACTGAAAATAAATATACATTAAATGACAAAATAAATAGTTTTATATGTTAAGAATCTAGATTCCGTGGTTTGAATTTAAGCAATTTATAACTCACTAGGTAGGCAATATACACATTGCAGTCCCCCTGCCATCTGTTACATTATACCCATATTTTCCTTACATTCGGAGGATAGATAACACAGTGCTTTTATTTGAATAGCACTGACCTTATTAAAGCCTAGCACCATTGTTTTATACATAACAAAAATATATTTTTAAACAGAATGGCTATTTCTTACAACCAGTGAAATAAAGAATGACCTTAAATAACCTTAAGATTATAAAAAAGTAAGGAATGCAAGATATATCCTCACCTTAATTTTACCTTTAAGCAGCCTTTTATTTGTCTGTTAGGAACTTCTTCCTGTAGTTTTCCAGGCTCCAGCTCTTGTTCTTTCTTTTGACAAACCAGTATATAATTTGTGCCATTATTATTTGACCAAAATGTACCAACAGAAGTTTCATAACGTATACAAAACTCAACTTTACTGCCATCTTTTTGATACGGAGGAACCAATAAAATCTTAAAGGAGAACTGGTCAGTTTCACCATCACATGAATTTGGGACATATTCTGCTAATATGTCATAATATGTCTGCCAGTCATCTAAGGACATTCTCACATATACTAACTTCTCAAAAGAAATATTCAAAACTCGAATAATGCCCTTCATACTTGTAGATCCATGAAGATACTCAGTTGATTCCAGTATTGCTTTCTGTACTTGAAGTTGTTGCATAAGGTCTTCTTTTGAAGAAGGCAAGTCAAATAGTGGAGATAAAACATATTCTTCTGTGTGGAAAATGTCCTTCATTAAGTCAAAATCAGTTGAACCACTCGGAAATTCCCAGGCATCAAATTCTTTAACAGACACAAGATTGAACCCAAAGTTGTCAGCAAATGAAACTCTTCTTGCACCTGACGGTGGAGTGTCCAGGTAAATGTCTTCAGATGAATCAGAACCTCGTCTGCTAGGTTGAGGGGAGAAACCAGGTCTGAAGGTAGCTTTAACTTCTTCATCTTCAGAAAGAGAATCAGATAAATTAGGAACTTCTAAAAAGTTATCTTTGCTAATCTGACTAGGTTCTTCAGAAGGCTCCATTGGGCTCTCTGATATCAAATAAGAGAGAACTGTACAACTAGTAGAGGCTGATACTTGAGACACTGAGGCTTAAAATAAGTATAAGGTTACAGTTGACATTGCAGAAAGGAGTCAGCTCTATAAATAGGTCTGATGGCGTGTAAACTATGCTCGCTTGCCTCCAAAGGCCTTTAATATGATAGCATCCATGTTACTCTCACCAGCATGTTTCAGGTTTAACTCTCAGTTTTTAAAGTTGCATATGTTTATGAGTTCCAAAGAGACATCTTAAATCATTTTCTGCTGTGTTCAACAATCTGAAACTTTAGAATAAAAATATTATTTTAACCAGATGATATTAAAAATGAAAACTTGAACCATTTATTTTAAAAGACAGTAAAATTAGTATCACAATAATAAATATGTAGTTTGAGCTAAATCCATCCATTGGAGCAGGCAAGGGAAGACAGGAGAGAATGAGAACATTTATAGAACTGGAAAGATCCGGTGTCTAATAATAATGATAGCTACCATTTATCATGGGCTTATATATAATGTGAACTCTAAAGGGTTAAATAGAGGTGCTGGGAGTTCTGAGGAAATAAACATGATTTAGATGGAGAAGGTATCATTTGAAATAAACCATGAAGGGTAGGTAGAATATATACATGCAGGGTTGGAATGAGGTGGACTTTCCAGGTGGAAGAAATAGCCTAAGCCAAGGCCTAGAACAAATAATTAGTCAAATCTGTTATTTTAAACATTATTGTTTCTTTCAATTAAGCCATGGAAAAATACAAACAAGTAATGTTTAATTAAATTGAAAATATAAGTGGGCAATGGTAAACCTGGCCCAGGAGTAAAATATTGATGTAGAATAAAATGTTCATCTTTGGCAAATTGCCATTTTATGCCCACAGAGCAGAAGTTAATACCGTGACATGTTGGGGTTCTATGTGAGTTTTAAAGTGTGAGTAGCCTGTTTAGACTCTCATATTCTTTTTGTATTAATGTAAAACCCACTTTGGAATTGGCAATTGGGAAGAACCTTAAAAGATTTAAACATACATATGCTTTGACCCAGAAAATGCTCCAGCTATGAATTTGCCCTATCAGTAGGGATAAGTATGCAAAGATAAATGTAGATATATGTTCATAATAGGATTGGATTATTTTTAAAATTCTAGAAACTATCTAAATATCCATCAACAGGGAAATGAACAAATAATGTTACACCCATTCAGTAGAATGTTTTATAGTCATTACAAAGGATGAAGTACCACTTTTTGTGTTGATAGGGAAAGGCAACAAAAATAAATGGCTAAGTGAAGAAAGGAAAGTGTGCACAAATATGTGCATAGAAAATTTCTGGAAAGACACAAAAGAAACTATTAGCAGTGGTTATCTCTAACCACAGAGGTTGAAGGTTCTAAGGGAAAAGGACTCATTCATTTCAGTTTATGGTCTCTGTACTGTTTGAAATATTAGCCATGAGAAAGGTTTTCTTTCCATATATCTTCAACTCAAATTAATAAGTGTGAGGTGATTATTTTTTTTAAAAAGAGAACTCAATAGCATAATTTCTCTAAAATTACAGCTTTATAAATACATTATAACTTACTGAATAATTTGAATTGCATACAGTAGTGGATCAAGAAATTATTTTTGAAATTAAAAATAAATAGTGTCTAGGATAAGGGAATAAAATTATTTAGGCTTTACCACATAGCTAGAATGGGTGATTACCACATGGATTGCTCAAGAATGGAAAATGGCTGTGGAAATGACTGTCCCTTGCAAATGTAATGACCATGAGCCATGAGTAGCCATATTCCAAGGTACCTAAAATATGTCATTAGCTAGTCAAGGAAATTCATAACAAAGTACTCCATAGTATTTGTAAATAATCCATACAGTCATATAAACAATAGAATAATGAAAATTTGCAGATAGAATAATGAAAATTTGCAGATAGAATAATGTACTAAAGTAGTACATCCAGGGATTATAAGCAGAGACATGGAGATAAAGACCCCTGGGTTTGTACACTGGCTGTGACACTTACTAGCTGGGTGACCTTCAAATGTTGCTCAAATTTTCTTACCCTAAGTTTCCCTGATTGCTAAAATGCAATGTTAACAATTAAATGAGATGCTTGCTAAATGTTTAGCACAAAACTTATAGTAATAGAAGCAATCATTATTTTTATTTCTATGTATGTTTGTGAAAGGTTGATTTTAAGATACACCGGTAGATCAGATAGATAGATAGGCGGACAGACATAGAGAATCTACCTATACAATATTAAGTAATGGTTTATAATTTGCGTCATTTTTGTCTTTTTTTAAAGGCTATAGTATATAACATTTAGCTTTACAAGACATAAAATAGCTCTACATTAGAAAATGGTCCTGTTTTTGAGCTTAACTTTCCTGTTCTTAATTTCTCTTCCCACAGAGAAATACTCCCTTGATTTGTAATAATCACTGCCTATCTTTTGGAGTGTATAACCTTTGCGTAATTGTAGACAGTTGACATGTTCCCCCTTAGTCACCACTTAGCTAAAGCAGAGTGATTTCATCTTTTCAGTCTCTTCTCACATGTCAGTCCTTTGGCACTTCTTATCGTTTTGTTACTCCTCTGTGAACTCCTTCCAGCTTGCCTATATTATTCTGTTAATGAGCTGCCCCCAGATGAATGCAGTAGCACAGATCAAGTGTCTCTGGGGCATGTAAAGAAACTGTCAATTTCAGCCTTGTGACTTGGTGTTTGTATCAGTTAAAATTCACATCTCCTTGCTTTTCTTCCATATCATAGATCAAACCAACATCTCATTTTCTCATACTCACTACTACCTACGTTTTAACGTGACTTTTACCACAGTCTTCCTCAATACCTTAGGTATACCGGTTGTATCAGAGTTATGACCTTTTTTTCTTTTTTTTTCTTTTTTTTTTTTTTTTTGGTACACGGGCCTCTCACTGTTGTGGCCTCTCCCGTTGCGGAGCACAGGCTCCCGACGCGCAGGCTCAGCGGCCATGGCTCTCGGGCGCAGCCGCTCCGCGGCATGTGGGATCTTCCCAGATCGGGGCACGAACCTGTGTCCCCTGCATCGGCAGGCGGACTCTCAACCACTGCGCCACCAGGGAAGCCCCAGAGTTATGACTTTTTAAAAAAAATTATTTATTTGTTCATTTACCAAACGGCAGCTCAAGTTACCACACATTCCACTTCCTTTGTAGTAATCAAACATTCTCAACGTTACCTTTAACATAAAAAAAGCTCTTTCAATAAGGCTCCCTGTAAACAGGAAGTAGATGTCATGCTCAAAATAAGATAATTCCAGAAGGGCTTATTTACAAGGGTCTATTTATAATGTGTAAATGCAGAAAAGCCACAAGGGTTAGTGCAGTAAACTGGGGCCAATCGCATCAGAGCTGTTACATTCCTCAAGGGAAGAGGAAAGGGGACAATCATTAAAACTTGAAAACACAAGAGTGCCATAAACTATATACCGGCCTGAAGGGGATCAGTGATCTTTGGTCAAGGGACACAGCCAGCTGAAGATGACCTTGCCAGGAGTGATCCATGGGCAAAAATACACTGAATTCACTCTTCTTTCCTACACTATCCTGCCTGGGCTACCCATTGGCCAGAGGCTATGGGTTCTATTACAGTTCATTCAGGTCAGTCTCCCAGAGCAGAGAGCAGGGTGGAAAAGGGTGAAAAAAGTGGTGAGTGGGTTTGGAAGAGCAAACAAAAGATATTGGAGATTAAGATTTTGTATTTACTTATCTTTATGTGCTTATGCGCTATATTTAAGCATATGTATGTGTTGCTCTTTCTTCATACATATTCCATCTCAATGCCAACTGAGTTTCTATTACCTGATCTTTTATTATCCTAGCAAAAAAGTTCAAATATCTAAGATCTTTAAGCTCCAGTGGAAGCCACATAAGAAATATTGAGCTTATCCATGGATGACTAAGAAAGAAATGATCTTTTTGAGATCAATTATAATGTTGCATTTGTTTCCCTTGTTAGCATGTCTTTGTCTGCAACCTAAACTCAAGAAAATTTTGTCGAAAGAGAACCTGGAACAGTGATTCTTAACAAGAGATACATAGTAAAAATCACTGAGTGAGATGTTTAGACTCCACAGGCTCAGGTGCATTATAAGGTCTACTGAATGTGAGCTTCCAGGTTGCTGATGCCCCCGCAAGTGATTCTGGTATACAGACTGGTTACAAGGCATGATCCCCATAGGGTCCAGGACTTAGGTTCTAGTTAGAAAGAGATGTAGCTATCATACCTCAAGTACCACATGCTTTTTTTTATACAGTCGGCAGGCGGACTCTCAACCACTGCGCCACCAGGGAAGCCCCAGAGTTATGACTTTTTAAAAAAAATTATTTATTTGTTCATTTACCAAACGGCAGCTCAAGTTACCACACATTCCACTTCCTTTGTAGTAATCAAACATTCTCAACGTTACCTTTAACATAAAAAAAGCTCTTTCAATAAGGCTCCCTGTAAACAGGAAGTAGATGTCATGCTCAAAATAAGATAATTCCAGAAGGGCTTATTTACAAGGGTCTATTTATAATGTGTAAATGCAGAAAAGCCACAAGGGTTAGTGCAGTAAACTGGGGCCAATCGCATCAGAGCTGTTACATTCCTCAAGGGAAGAGGAAAGGGGACAATCATTAAAACTTGAAAACACAAGAGTGCCATAAACTATATACCGGCCTGAAGGGGATCAGTGATCTTTGGTCAAGGGACACAGCCAGCTGAAGATGACCTTGCCAGGAGTGATCCATGGGCAAAAATACACTGAATTCACTCTTCTTTCCTACACTATCCTGCCTGGGCTACCCATTGGCCAGAGGCTATGGGTTCTATTACAGTTCATTCAGGTCAGTCTCCCAGAGCAGAGAGCAGGGTGGAAAAGGGTGAAAAAAGTGGTGAGTGGGTTTGGAAGAGCAAACAAAAGATATTGGAGATTAAGATTTTGTATTTACTTATCTTTATGTGCTTATGCGCTATATTTAAGCATATGTATGTGTTGCTCTTTCTTCATACATATTCCATCTCAATGCCAACTGAGTTTCTATTACCTGATCTTTTATTATCCTAGCAAAAAAGTTCAAATATCTAAGATCTTTAAGCTCCAGTGGAAGCCACATAAGAAATATTGAGCTTATCCATGGATGACTAAGAAAGAAATGATCTTTTTGAGATCAATTATAATGTTGCATTTGTTTCCCTTGTTAGCATGTCTTTGTCTGCAACCTAAACTCAAGAAAATTTTGTCGAAAGAGAACCTGGAACAGTGATTCTTAACAAGAGATACATAGTAAAAATCACTGAGTGAGATGTTTAGACTCCACAGGCTCAGGTGCATTATAAGGTCTACTGAATGTGAGCTTCCAGGTTGCTGATGCCCCCGCAAGTGATTCTGGTATACAGACTGGTTACAAGGCATGATCCCCATAGGGTCCAGGACTTAGGTTCTAGTTAGAAAGAGATGTAGCTATCATACCTCAAGTACCACATGCTTTTTTTTATACAGAGGCTATAAAATACTTTTACAAAAAAAAGACAAAAATTTAGTTGAGTTTCAGAGTATCAGAACTTTAAGGCATTTAGCAATCATCTAGTCTAGTCCCTTCATTTTCACATAAGGAAACTGAAATCCAGAGCAGTGAAGGACCCCATCATTTGATAACAGCTGGGACTTGAACTCAGCTCTCTCTTGCTTTCAGTCCTGTATTCTCCACATTATACCATCCATACACCAATTCGTAATTAACAAATTAATCATTCTTTGAAAAATAGTCATTAAAATTTGTTTTGTTCTAGATCTAGTTTATTTTTTTTAATCAGTTAACTTTTGTGAACTTTCTTTTTTTCATTTGTTGAAATATCTCCAGAGGTGTCCAGATAGTTTTTATTTGTGGCAGAGTCTCTCAACCTTTTTTAACCTATGCTCCTTTGGTAAATATAATATCTTACACTGTTTTCTCTTGCTGCCTCAGAGACTTTGCTATACTCCTATTTGGTAATTACTGGTCTGTTATAAAAATGAATTATATGATCTCTTTAGAACTAATATTGATATTTATTATTTTAAAGGACTGCTAAAGGGTCCTACTTCAAACATAGCTTGAGACGCAGATTTGTTCATCAGATCCCAGTCACTGGAAAAATATCCTTTGAAAATGTACACATCTACCAATAAAGCATACCCAGATAAGTCAGCAGAAAATGAAAACTTTGCCATATGAAGGTAAATGTTTAAAGGGATGTGTCATTTATTCCGTGGAGAGGTGAATAATTCAGTATAGGTAATTGATCATGTTATAACAGAAGGGTTTGCCACCAAAGGCAGCATCTAGATTCTTTAACTTAATTTATAAAAGAAGAACTAGTAACATACTCAAGCACAAAGTGCTTATTTTATATGTATTGTATAATATGCTTTAATCTCCTTTGATCAAAATAAAGGCATGTAAGTATAGAATAGTTATAGAAATCTAGAGTTTTAAGGACAGTTAGCAAGCAAGCATCAGGGCTACCCCCTTCATTTTACATATAAGAAAATTGAAATCTAAGTGGTCAACTGGATTCTTACCTTGGGTTGTGGGTGATTTCAGCATTAACCTTAGAAGGAAATCATACTAAGGAAATCATATTGTAAACTTCTGAAAGACAGATACCATCTGATAATATCTTAGTAAATTGTTGATTGACCCATAAAAAGCATGCTCATAGTGTATGTGTTTTGTTATTAAAAAGTACAGCTAGGCACACTGCACTAGGAGTAAGTAGGCCTGAATTCTGGAGTCACGTTTATCACTAGGAAATTGTATAACATTGGAAATTATTTACCTGCTTTGTATAAATACCCAGATATTTATTTAAGATCTCCTCAAAACTTGGGAATCTGCAAACGCTTGAGCCTTTTATTTTGCAAGTTGCCATTTGTATGTGAAGCAAACATACACTGACTTCCTTCTCTGTGCCACATACTGTGCCAGAACCTAAGGCTACAAAGTTAAATATAAAATATGCAATCTTTTCTCAATAGCCTAGCATCTAGTGGAGAGATAGGCAACAATAGATACCCTTCATCATAATATAGCTCACTTTCTTGCCCTAACATCCTTAGTCATTGATTGGAAGATTTGGGGAACTTGGTTTACAATATTTTTCTCTTTATTGTGTTAGAAGTATATTGTGTTAGAATTGGACTCTTGTCTCGTAGACAGGTTTTTAAATTCTTTTATCTGTAGCCAGGACCGATCTATCCCTTTTTTAAAAGAAGTTCAGACTCCACATCCTACAAAATACTGATTCTTGTGGCTGCTATTTACTTTGTTAATTTTATTGACTATTTTTTCAGAGACTCTAGTGTTAGAATGTTAACCAAAACTGCTCTGCTCAATTTTCACCCCACATTTTTCCTGTAGGTGAGGGGATCAGCCTAGAAATACTTAGGAGTCCACCTGAGAGTGCAATATCCCTTGGTATGATATAGATAGCCCTAGCCTAGAATTGCTGCTTTACACAATCAAGAAAAGCAAATTCAAGGGTTTTTTTCCCCTAATTATATTAATGTGAATTATCAAAAAATTATTTTAAATATTAACCTAATACTTAAAGTTATAAATTCTAGTAGTTAAATTTTAGATAACGTTTATCTAGATTCACTCTGACACATTTGTCATATTTTTCAGACACAAATGTTTATTTCATTAAACATATTTAATGGTGTAAGTTTAATAAAGTAGTTAAGAGTAAGTTTTGGAGTCAAACAAACCTGGTTCAAGTGCCTGCTGTTTTTCTTATAAGCTTTTTGCTTTGGGGCAGGATGTTTAACTTCTCTGTGCCTCATTTTTCATTCTATGAATGGAGCACAATAATGCTTAAGTCATTGGGTTGTTGTAAAGATTAAACTAGAACTTGTGTATAAGCAGTTGTCAACAGTGACAAGTCTATAAAACAATAAAAATTGTGTATATCATTATTGTTATTCTTGCTGATGCTAATATTGCAATATTGTTGATCATATTAACATACCTCCATTCTTGGGAGATAATACACCTGTGGGATTTGAGAACACAGTGTATGGAGATGCACAGCATATGTTCAAGTCCTGATTCTATTTATTAGCTGAGTGACTTTAGGTAATTATTTACCTTTCTGTGCTTTTATTTCTGCATCTGTGCAATAAGTAATACTAATAATTCCTACCTCCAAGAGTTGTTACAAGGATCAAATAGTTAATGAATGGAAAGCTTATGAAGCAATAAAAAATATACAATTATGGTGGTTAAAATTTACAAGGGGAAAGATCACTTGAAATCTCATCATCTAAATTATGTGACATGATCTAAGTGTTAGCTAACGCTATGGTGGTAATCATATTGCAAAATATAAATTTATCAAATCAACATGTTGTACACCTTAAACTTGAACAATGTTATATGTCAATTATATCTCACTAAATTTTTAAAAATCCAATCATCTAGTATAGTCATTGTGTATTTTTCTTACATTTTTCTTCATGACAGTTTCATGAGAAAAATTATCCATTTTGTGTACCACTGTATTTCCATTATCCCATATTATGTAAAATGGATGAGTGGGTGTATGCATGGATGGATAGAAAGATAGATGGACAGCTGGATGGATGGGTGGATGAGTGGTAGGCAGAATGAATGACTTCAACATAAGCCGTCATCTTCTTGGAATTCAAGTATACCTTTTATTACTATTTCTGTACTTCTGCAATATAGTAAAAATCAATGTTTATAATGTAAGATCCTGAAGTAACTTCCAAATTATTAAAAATAATTATTCATATGTGGAATATGTGGCAGTTCTCCATCTGCCAAAATAATTTGTTAAGCAGAGTTCTCTATTCTTTGTTCAGGCTGGATACTTCCCATAGTAAACAGAATGTAAATACCAATGCATGCGGTTGGTGACGTTTTATTATGTGCACATCCAGATAAAAGCAGAAGAAAGAATTGCATTAGTTGTTTCAGATTCATTTTCCACTACATTATTTTAGAGGTATATATTTTCTTGCCACTGAGTCACCATAGGTTCAAACTACTAGAAGACTTTTGCCTTCTTCTCCACTTCATACTAGTCCTTCCTTGTAGTCACTGAATTCAATAAATTGTTTAAGATAGAATGAAACAACATAGGGCATGGAAGGAAATTAAGAGTTCCTGGGATTTTACTATGGGAGCCTCTACAGAAGTAAGCATGTAGGTAACTACATTTTATTCCAGTCTACTTACAGGGTAGTATTGTAATATATGTGACTTACTTTTTTATGTCTTATGTCATGTGAGTTGGTTAATATAGGCAAAAATTCAGCATTAACTGTGGATTTCTCTCAAAATTTCAAAGACAGGTAAATGCTTTATTCAATGCTTGGCACAGTTTTGGGTGATGATAAATACTTAATGCTTCCACAACAACTTAAAGAATCTCAAACTTAATTTACCATGCAGGGTAGGATGCCTAATAGTGTTTAATATTATAACAAAGCCAGCAACGTTGTCAGTGTTTGTGTCAACTATACATTATTTTAGTTAACCAGGCCAGGACCTGTGATATATGTGTACAGGACACTGCCAGATATGTGGGTAGAAAACAAAGGGTCTGAAAAGTCTCTAAAATTATATTTTAAATTTATTCATGTCTACATTTTACTGTGTTGACCATACACAATTTTTATTCCAGGTCCTGAACCAAAAAATTTAAGAATTATTGATATCTGCAAATAATTATTTGACAATCAGGAGGAGTTGGTCCTATCAATTAAAAGTAGAATATGTGCCAGTCTCTGCCTTTCATGCACCTAAAGTTCAGCCCAAACTGAATCCTTGTCCGTTATAAAAATCTCTTTGCTATGTAGTATGAAAAATACACGATGGTGTTTATATCAACACATACACACATTATGCATATCTAATCTGACTATTTAGGTGAGCAATAAATAGAATTTGCTTAATTTTTCATAAGGCAGTCCTGGTACAGTGAATAGATATAGTTAGCAACATTCTAAATTTTCCCATGGCAAAACATCTTTGACCAATAGAGCAGTCAACTGTCACTAGATTATTTTAGGTTTTTCTTAAGAATATAAAAAAAATCTAGGCATAATCTAATGTATTGCTTAACTCAGTAGTTTAATAATATATATAATTTAAATTATGTAACTAGAAGTTGTCAAACATATAAGGAAGTGAGAAATATATTTTCTTTTAAGTGGAATCAGCTTGATAGTTTAAATGATTTGCTCACTGATGAACAGTGTTTGACAAATTGTTTGGTATGACCCACTTGGGAGGTTGTGTTTGTTCATTGTAAGGTTGACATTATTTTGTCTTAGAGTTGAAAAGCTCCTTGGAAATCATTTTATCCAAAGTCCACTGTTTAAAGACTCCCTTTTAAGATTATTTAATAGGAATGCTTCTATCTTTACCTTGTATAAATCCAGTGATAACAAACTCACTGCTTCATGAGGCATCACATTCTACTTTAAAAAATTAATAAAAGTTCTATTATTTTGTGCTACAGTTTAATTTATATTAGTTTTTGTGTTTTATTTTTATTTTTGTCTCAGAAGCAGGATTTGATATCTTCATAGGAACTTACTGCCTTAACCAAAGTCTTCATAAAAGTTTGTGTCAACTGAAGCAAAACTTTTAAAAGTACTACATTTATTCTAAAACTTCACAAATCATTAATGTGCAGCCCACTGAATTTTTCCTAAAATGATCTTTGCCATTTAACCAACTAGTTTGAAAAATAGATTACCAACTCCAGCAAGAAATCCATCTCATACTTACTCCCAATAGCTGCCTCTAAAGATACCACTATCTTGACTTCCAATCACCACTGATGAGTTTTTCTTGTTTTTAAGCTTAATTTTTCTGGAACCAAAATCTTTGGCCTAGTGTCTTTTGCTTAATATTATATGTTTGAGATTCATCCATTCTCTCTGTTGTATACTCTTCTGTTTTATGAATAGATCATAACTTATTATTCATTCTACCATTGAAAGACATGGGTTTGTTAATAGATGAACCACTAAAGACAGTTATCCTGTAAACATTCTTGTATATGTCATTTGGTGCACAGGTGTATGCATCCCTGTTAGGTATATACCCAGGAGTGCATTTGCTGGATCTTAAGGTATGTGTACATTTACCTTTAATAGCTACTACCAAGCAGTTTATCAAAGCGGTGGGACAAATATACACTCCCAACAGCAATGTAAGAGGGTTTGAGTTACTTAAGTCCTTGCAAGGCCTTGGTATTGTCAACAGTTTTCTTTGTCACCCTGGTAGTTATAAAATGGTATCTTACTGTTGTTCCCTGATGTCAAATGAAGTAAAGCATCTTTTCATCTTTTGAACATTTGGATGTCTTCTTTTGTGAAGTGACTGTTCAAGTCAGATAAATCGATCGATCGATAGATAGATATTAATATGTTTTTTGTCATAAATACATGTGTGCATGTCTATATGTGTATTATTTCTCCCGTTATGTGACCTGTCTTTTCACTCTTAATGGTGCCTTTTTTTTTTTTTGCGGTACGCGGGCCTCTCACTGTTGTGGCCTCTCCCGTTGCGGAGCACCGGCTCCGGACGCGCAGGCTCAGCCGCTCCGTGGCATGTGGGATCTTCCCGGACTGGGGCACGAACCCGTGTTCCCTGCATCAGCAGGCGGACTCTCAACCACTGCGCCACCAGGGAAGCCCTAGGGTGTCTTTTGATACATGGAATTTATTTTACGTAGAATTCATTTGCCAGTCCTTGAGGTGAATTCTTTATGATTTACCTTTCACATTTAAATCTACAGTCCATCTGGAATTGATTTATGGATACAATATGAGGTAGGAGAATCAAGATTTATTTTTGTTGCATAAAAATATCCAGTGTGTGCAGCATAACTTATTGAAAAAATTGTTCTTTCTCCCTACATCATGGTGTCACTTTTGTAATAAAATTAGTGACCATATGTGTGAGAGTCAGTTTCTGTACTCTCTAATCTAGAAAATTGTTCTAGGGACTCCCCAGGTGGTCCAGTGGTAAGGAATCCACCTTCCAATGCAGGGGACGCGGTTTCATCCCTGGTCAGAGAACTAAGATCCCATACGCCGTGGGGCAACTAAGCCCGTGCACCACAACTACTGAGCTCGCGTGCCTCAACTAGAGCCCGTGTGTCACAAATTACAGAGCTCACTGCCTCTGGACCCCGCACGCTACAGCTACAGAGCCCATGTGCCCTGGAGCCTGTGCACCACAACTAGAAAGAGAAAACTCACACGCCACAACTAGAGAGAAGCCCGCACACCGCAGAGAAGAGCCTGTATACCTCAACGAAGATCCTGAGTGCCGCAGCTAAGACCTGATGCAGCCAAAAATAAATAATAAGTAAATCTTAAAAAAAAAAGAAAACTGTTCTATCTTACTATTTTTGTGCTGATATCACATTTTAATTATTGTAGCTTCATAATGTCTTCATATTCTCTAAAGTGAATCCAAACTTGTTCTTTTTCAAAATTTTCTTGACCCTTTGTAACTCCATTTAAACCTTAAAATCAGTTTATTAATTTCTACAAAAAATTCTGTCTGCTAGGATTTTATTTGGAATGCATTGAGCCTATAGGTTACTTGAAGAGAATTTGAAGAGAAATGACACTTTTACAATACTGAGTTTTCCAAACTGTAAACATTGTATGGCCTATGTTTTTACCTCTTTTAAAATTTCTCTTAGTAATACTTTATAGTTTTCAGTGAGGAGTCCTTTCACATGTATCATTAGATTCATTTCTTGGTATTTAATTTGCTGTGCTAGTGTATATACTGTCATTCTAAATATTTAATTTTCTCTTTTTCCATTTCTATTTTCTATTTTCCCTTTTGTTGGTATATAGAAATGCAATTGACTTTGGTAAGCTGACCTTGTAGCTAGTGACCTCACTAAATTCATTTATTAATTGTAGTAGTTTATTTAGTTTATTTTGTGTTTTATGTGTACAATGTCACATCATCTGTGAATACTGGAAGTTTATTTCTTAGTTTCTTATATTTTTATCTGTTGCTTTACTTTCTTGATTTATTGCACTAGGAAAAAAGAAAAATCTAGTACAATGTTCAATAGTAGTGGCTGTAATAGCATCCTTGTGTAAGTCTCATCTATATGGTAAAGATTACAATATTTCACCATCAAGTATGAAATTTAACCTTGGTTAAACTAGATATCCACATGCAGAAGAATAAAGTTGGACCCCACCTCCCAATAAACAAAAATTAATTAAAAAAGACTTACATTTTAAGAGCTTAGACTAGAAAACTTTTACACAAAAACATAGGCATAAATATTTATGAGCTTGGATTAGACAATAGTTTCTTAGACATGATACCAAAAGCACAAATGATAAAAGAAAAAAATAAATTGGACTTCATCAAAATTAAAGACTTTTGTGTCCAAAAGACACTATCAAGAAAATGCAAAGACTACCTACAGAATGAGAGAAAAATATTTGCAAATAATATATGATAAAGATCTCATATGTAAAATATATAAAGAGCCCTTACAATTCAGCAATAAAAAGACAAATAACCCCATTCAAAAATGGGCAAAGGATTTGAATAGGCATTTATCCAAAGAAGATTTATGAATGGCCAATAAGCACATGAAAATATGCTTAACCTCCTTAGTAATTAAGGAAATATGGATCAAAACCATAATGTGATTCCACTCCGTACCCACAAGCAGACAATAACAAGTGTTGTTGAGGATTTGGAGAAACACGAAGTCTCATGCATTTCTTGTGGGAATGTAAAATGCTATAGCCATTTTGGAAAACAGCTTGGCAGTTTCTCACATGGTTAAATATGAGTTGCCATATGAACCAGCAATTTCACTCCTAGGTATATGCCCAAGAGAAATGAAAACATCTATGTACACAAAAACTCATAAATGATAGCCCAAAAGTGAAAAAAAAAAAAAACCCAAATGTTCATCTGCAGGTGAATGGATAAACAAACTGCGGTGTATCAATGAAATGTGGTATATACAATGAAACTGTGGTATATAAAATGAAATGTCATTCGGCAATAGAAAATAATGAAGTTCATGTTACAACATGGATGAACCTTGAAAACATTATGCTAAGTGAAAGAAGCCAGACAGAAAAGGCCCATATTGCATAATTCCATTTACACGAAATGTCCAGAATAGGCAAATCCGTTGACAGAGAAGGTAGATTAGTGGTTGTCAGAGGCTGAGGGTAAGGGGAATGGGAAGTAACCATTCATGGGCACTGGGTTTCTTTTTGCAGTGATGAAAATATTATATTATACTAATGTTGCACATATGTGTGAAAACCTCGCTAAACTGTATACTTTAAAGAGTGAATTTGAAGATATGTGAATTATGTCTCAATTTTTAAAGATACAGTTCTCTGGTGAAATTCACCATCTTGCCCTATTTTCTCACACTATGTTCACAGCGATTTTAAAATCCATGTCTGATAACCATTTTTCTTTCTTTCTCATTGGTCTTGGCAGGATAATTAGTCTGCCACAAGATATATGGCATCGTAACAGAAAGGGAAATTAATTTTTCTGTCTTTTAAATATACCAATTCTCCCTCAATGTGTATTAGTGTAATTGATTTTATGAACCTAAATGTAAGATAATATTATTCTTGTCAGCTTCTTTCATCTGCTGTAGTATCCAGCTTTTGTATTAGTTATAGCATTCAGCTTTGTTACAACAAGCATTCCTAGGTAGGATATAATTTTCTAACATCTATATTCTCTATAGATTTATAGGTGCAATATTTCCAAATTTCCTCACCCATACAAGTACAAACTTCCAGTAAACTAGTAACGATGATCTATGAGATTGTTCTGATAAAAAGAAAAAACTTAAAAGCTATTTCCATGTTTTTTAGATGGTCTCCAGCAAGAAAGTCTTTGAAAAAAATTAAATAGAACATATTTCTAGAGCAATAAAGAACTTTAGCTAAAACCCTTCTTTTTTAGAGATGTAGATATTAAAGGGCAGGTACACGGCATATCTTGACCCCATCACAGCTAGTTAGTAAAAGGATGGCATTAGTCCCAGAGCTAGTACTTTTTATCTGCTCACCGCTTTACAATAAATTCAATTCAGCTGAAATCCACTGGGGAGAGAGCAGCATATTATGAAAAGAGCATTAGAGTCTGGAAGGTTCTGTTCAAACTATGGTTCATATATTACCAGTCATGTGAACTTGGGCAAGTATTTAACTTTTCTGAAGATTCTCATTTTCTTTACATATGTAAAACAAAGATAACTATACTGTTATGAATGTTAAATGAGGTGTTTTTTTTAATGGTCAAGCACAGTGCCTAGCACATAGCAGGTGTTCAGTTAGCAATAACGTACAGGAAATTAAAAATAAGGTAGTTTTGGGCTTCCCTGGTGGCGCAGTGGTTGAGAGTCCGCCTGCCGATGCAGGGGACGCGGATTCGTGCCCCAGTCCGGGAAGATCCTACATGCCACGGAGCGGCTGGGCCCGTGAGCCATGGCTGCTGAGCCTGCGCGTCTGGAGCCTGTGCTCCGCAATGGGAGAGGCCACAACAGTGAGAGGCCCATGCAAAAAAATAAATAAAAATAAGGTAGTTTTTTGCCTTAAACTCATGTAAAAATATTACATTTTTTAAAGCACAATATTCTTTAGATATTATCACTTTTATAACATTTTATTCTGTCTGTGTAGTTTTCGTTTAAAGACAGTAACTTGTACTGTTTATTTTGCACTTGAACAACCATAGAAGAAGAGTCCTAATTATTGTATCTTGTTTCATTGAAGATGTTAAGTCCCAATCTTCCTATCTCCACTCCCAAGTCCCATCAGCCCATCTGAAAAACACCCACCTATACTCCCAAACCACACCAAAATAGCCTAACAGAACACAAGAACTTCCTACAGGCCTAAAGTGTAAAGAGGTGGGGATAGGAAGGCTCTGATACTACCCTCTTTATGCTTCTGGAATTTAAACTTATTTCAATTTGATAATTCCCTCAGAAAGGATAAATATAAATTCTTTCTCATCCCCAGCTCCCACAGAAAGAGAATGTGGTTCCTCATCATGTTCTCTCATTAAAACAAAATTTCACTATCATAAAACAATTAGTTGATCTCCAAGGTCCTTTTTAATTTTCTGATTCTGACTCTATGCCCCATGAAATTTATTGCAATGTGCTTAAACTTATATATTGAATTTTTCCAATTTGTTCATTGTGTGTGTACATGTATGTGCTGGGACAGGCACTATTGATTGACCCCCAGAACTTCCATTTTATAAGATTCACTTCAGTAAATATTTATTGATACTCTAACCTCGTGAAAGGGTGAATAAGAACATGCCCTTGCCTTCAAGGGTACCACAATTTATCACAGAAAATGTAACTTAAATAACTTCTCCATTGTGAATTAGACAAATACTTTTGTATGCAATGATTAGAGTTCATGCTTTTACTTCCTTAAAAGTTTATCAGCCTGTGACTTTCTTTTAATTTTTAAAATGTTAGTGCATAGCTTTCCACACGTTATTTAGGTAAGTTGCCTACATCAAATATGCATCAGGTTGAAGCACACTGGATTGCTGTGGTGAATGGTGTTTTATTCTTATTAGGAGATCTGCATATCCAAGAAACAGACCATGAAGATAGTATCATAGTTGTCACTAGGTTCAGATCAGACAACATTATGAGCTCTTTTCCATTACTTGCATAGTATTATAGGATTGGCTCAAAATTTCAGTTCATCTCCATCATTTTCACATATGATGAAGTGAGAGCTAGCTATTGAAGGGCTGGAAAAGCATTTGTATGATATCATGTCTCCCACAGCTCCAAGTACACAGCCTTACTAGAAGATGTTTGTGTGCTAGAACATGTTTAAACTGGAAGGGATTCTAGAGAGCATTTTGATCCTCTGCTTCATTTTATTGTGGAAAGAAGCAGGTCTATAGGAGAGAAGGGAATTTCCCCCCTCCTTTTATGAGTGCACTAGCAGCATAGGCAAAGCCAGCACTTCGTCAGCTGGCTCACAATTCAGTGGTCTTTCCCTCAAACTCATTAAGCAAATCTTGTTTAATAATTAAGAGGACTGCTTGAAATGTGTCCCTGTGCCTTTCCTGAAGGAGTCCTCCAGATCAGTAGCAGCTAAACCCTTCTTTTCTAGATATTTTTATTGTATCCATACTTAAGACACGGATGGTCTATAAAATGCAACTCTGAGAATCAATCAAGTCCCCTTAATGGAAGTGGTATCTATCCTCTTAATCGAAGTAAACCACACTGGGATAATTATCAAATTCCATTGCAGTGAGAAAGTACAAAGATGATTCCTCAGTTGATAAAGGATTCCTACAACACTGACATGTCATCATTTTTCTGCTTATCCTCACTTGGAGGCGATTTCTCCACTGCCTATCTGGAGTCTAAAGGAGAGTGCTTTTTATCTTTCCGAAGAAATCCTTTTACAAGAACAATAAGCATGTGTTAATGTAATATGAAGCTATTTACCATACTCATTTATATAAGAAGCCCTATGGGATAAATTTGCAACATGTAGTATATAGACTTCGCAAAAGATAAAAGAAACTTTAAAGAATAGAGTAGAAAACAGAGTTATGAATACATGGACAAGCAGACTAACATTAGATCATTTTCAAGTGTAGTTTTAAATAAAATATAAAGATGTGAGGGAAATGATCCATTAAAAAGTGATATTAAGGAATTAGAATCATTAGAGAAGAGTGATAAATACAAACTGTCACTCCTTCCACCTGATTGTAAAAGTTTTAAATTTAGGTCTGGCCATTTCCTTTCCCCAGGAGACTAATCAAAACTTAAATTGGAGGTGGAAAGGTTTACAAGGTTTCTGATCCAGAACTTTCCCAGACATGAAGGGTAAAAAAAAAGTCCTAGCTTACTTGGAAGGCAATATTTTTTTCCATCCTTAAACACCAGAAATTATAATTACTGCAGCAAAGAATAAGGATTAACCATCTTATATAATTATAGGTTAAGTCTTCTGAGCATAGGTGAAGTGAAAACAATATGAATAAAGTTCATTTGCCCAGTCTAAAATTCAGAAGTGGCATAGCAATCTCGGTTTCCAGGATTCAAGTTACTACAATCAGCATACATGGTCTGTGGCCTAACACTGCAAATACCAAAAAGGAAATAAAAATCTAGAGTCATTTTAGTCTACTCTATGTGTCCAGGTGTCACTCATTCACCCTCTACAGAAAGTTGAGGAGTTTGGAGGCCAGGCAGGTGAATTTACTTTCTACACCATCCCTATGAGCTTTTGTCTAAATTATCTAGCGACACAAAAGATCAGCTTGAAACTTATTGCTCACCTCTTATCTGTTCAATGGTTTGATGGAACAGCAAGGAATATCGTTAAAGACAATGAGGCATCAACTCCTTTAATTATTCTCTCTTAAGAATCTGCCATTTCAGACCATCTATTTCAGATTTGGAATCGTGACATTTTAACCTCTTCTTGATTAAAGGTTTCTATCTCCATCTCAAAGAATGCTTACTTATATGTGGTTTCTCACAAATGGCTTAACCTTTCTGCATCTCAGTTTCATCCATTATAAAATAGAGATAATTACAGTGGGTTCTATTTGCCCAGCATGTGGCAGTCATGATCCATGCCTGGACTCCCTGTAAGGTCTTCATATGGAGTTCAAAATATGTCCTAAGAGCAAAGAAAGAACTGAAAACAGATTTGGGACTAAAAACAAGGCAGGGCTCAAGGCAGAGGAGAGTTGAATGTTGTTGTTCTAGAGTACTTTGGTATCTTTCTGTCTGTTATACACTTAATTCATTTACCTAAAAAAAAAAATAAAAATATCATCCACAACTTTACAGCTGGTATAGATTAAAATTTTCATCAAGCTTCCAAGTAATATAGCACTTTTCCTTTTAAACAGTAATAAAAACACAAAGTTGAGAACGGATGTGATTTTAGTTTTCAAAGTTATTTTTTTAAAGGAGATAAAAGTTGTGGTATACTGATATTTTAAGGAAGAAGTGAATTATTATCCCATGATTTCTCCATTAAGAATGAAAACAGCCTCCACATGCAGAAGGGTTTGTATTACTTTGTCAGTAATTTTAAATTTGAATGGCATTTATACTTCCATTTATTAATTATAGACTTTTTGTATTGTCACTGAAAAGTGCTTTTAGGCAATCTGCTCCATCAGTCATTAGTGATTAATGGTTTTAGTCTATATTGGTAAGTATTTTGGAAGTGTTTCTCACACGATATAGATAATACCTATCAATAAATTCCAATAACTATGAACGTGTCTTTGAAGCAATTTGTTCTTTCCCTGTATTAGAAGAACTATGTACAGCTGTTACTAGTAACATACTATCAAAATGTGACCCATAATCAGATATTAATCCAATGCCATTGATAAACACTGAGAACTTCAGGAATTTTGACAACAGTATTCACTATTAGCAAAATGTTGGCATCATTAAAGTGTCCCTTTTATGACTTTCTTTAGTTGACTAGAAAGGCTTACCAATTAATTTAAAAATGCATGTACTTAAACCAAAATATTTTCACAAGGTAATATCTCCTTGCTTTAGGTAAAATAGCAAGTCCAAGGCAAACAGGAGACATTGATTCTATGTCAATAGATTATGATTTTATTCCTCTTTCAATAAGTGGTCAAATGGAATGTTCTTATTCATTTTATGTGAAGAATGTTGAAGTAGAAAGAAGTTGTTCACTAAATTACTGTTGATTTACCTATTATTTTTAATAGCCTTAGAAAATCAGATCCTAATAGAATTTTGACAGGAAGAAACTATTTGCCATTAAATAAATCCTAGCATATTAGGTAAATTTATTCTTTAGTTTGATTGATGAGACAAAATTCTAATATCTTTAAATTTCCTTCTAAATATAGTAGTCCTTTGTGATATTAGACATGTAAAGTTTGTATGGTTATGTGTTTTGTAATATATTTTCTAAGAAAAATGGATAAAACTTTCTATATAAGTCTCAGCTCTTTGAAGAAATAGTACTATTTTCACATTGACAATCAGTCTTATATCATTCCCTGAACACTTGAAGAGGCTGTAGGTTTACAACATTAATTCAAATTTTAAAATCAAAATTTGGCAAGTGAATATAGTTCAGTGTAATTGAAACTTGCCCAAATTTATATTTATTTGATAACAATTCTGTGACATTCTATATTTGATTTTTTTTGTTTTTTATTCCTCAAACAGCCTATAGCATGTTTACTTCCTCCTCCAAAGTGTTAGATTTCCAGCAGACAACTAAGGGTTAAGTATTTAATTGATATTTTGAATTGGTCAAGAACCACACTCACTTGGACTCCCGAGCCTCTTGGTCCTATTTGGAGAGTGGCCTGCCCCATATAAGCCATAATACAGTTTGTAAATTGTCCAACTTAGCTGTTCAGCTGCCGTAGCCCAAAGTTTAAAAATATGTAAGTGGGTCAGTTCTAAAATTAATGCAGCCTAACTTTGCCTGAAAACACTAAGAATATTACCCATCACAAGAGCTGAAGTATCGCCCCCAAGCAGACAGAAACAATCCCTGGAGAATGACTGCCCAGGATGATGGCTCTGTGACATGCTCACTCTACTCTCCTGTCTGCAGCCCTTGATTACAACCTAGGGTGCTCTGATCCTGCTTTTCAGACAAGAACGATGTTGGTTTTAGCTGACATGCAAATGAAAATAGGCTGATCAAATGAAGCACAGTTAAATGACAACAATCACAACTAACATTTATTGAGCATTTGTAATTTACCAGACACACTCCTTTAATCTTCTAACAATTAAAAAAGAGAGGCATTATATATGCCTATTTTACAGATTTTAAAACTGGGTTTGTATAAGAGGTATAGTTGGAACTTGAAGAAAAGCCTCAAAAGTCTGTGTCCATAATCACCACATTATACTGCATTTTGCATGTATTACTTTCCTTTGTGTATATTCATTATTTATTAAGCACTTAAAATGTGTCAGCTAGGGATTAGGGATATAATGATAAGGTTCCTGTCTTCAGATAACTAATATAGTAATGGAGACTGCTATGGACTGAATGTGTTTCCCCCACCCCCTGCCAAATTCCTATGCTGAAGCCCTATTCTTCAGTGTGATTGTATTGGAGATAGGGTCTTTAAGGAGGTAATTAAGGTTAAATGAGATCATAAGGGTGGGGCCCTCATCCAATACAACTGGTGTCCTTATTAGAAAAGGAAGAGACGCCAGGAGGGTCCATGCATGGAGAAAAGGTCATCTGAGAATACAGTGAGAAGGAACCAAGGAGAGAGGTCTCACCAGAAACCAATTCTGCTAACACCTTGATCTTGGATTTCCAGGCTCCAGAACTGTGCAAAAGTAAATTTCTGTTGTTGAAGGCACCCAGTCTGTGGTATTCTTTAGGGCAGCTTTGAAGACTAGTACAAAGACAGATACATGTATCATTTTCTATAAAAGAATATGAAAAGAATAGATGTATAAATCAAATATCTGGAAAGAATAAATTTAATTTTTTTCTAATAAAAATATGAAGATGGGTTACAAAATTTAATCCCTAGAGAGCATGCAGTTTTTTACTTTTGTCTATAGCTGATATGGTCTTCTTCAAGAGGCCCCCCCTCTGGTTTATTGAGAGAAGCTTTAACTAATTGTCTAATCCAGTCTAAAACTTAATCCAACAATTGAAGTAATATAGTGGGGTACTATTCAGGAACTCCAAGAAACTGTTATCAGTCTCTCAGACTTATTACTCTTTGTTCTGCCTCTCAGGTTCATCTCCAACAGGGCATCTGGGTGTGGCGTAAGGGTGGCAGGGTGGGAAGTTCTTTTGGTGAAGTAGTCTGGCTCTTCCAGCCTCCTGGTGGTGCTCCTTGAGTGCCCAGTTTCTGGATGCTCTATGGGCCTCCAGTGCTAAAATGTGAGCAAGAAAATTGTGAACCATTGTTTTGGCGTCTACAATGTACAGATTGCTCCCTTAGTGGGTTCAGCCTCAGTTTTGCCCATATCGCTGATATGAACAGTAAGCTGAATGTTGCATTCAATACAAGCCTAGGTGGTCCACTCACAGAAGTACACTTCTCTTAGCCACCCAAGGAAAGAGTAAAAGTGAATTGGAAAAATAAAATAAAATATCAAGTGGTGCCTTTAAAATAATTCTGTTATGGCTGAGTCCCCGACAGGATGGTACAAAGAAAAGTATGAGGGGGGCCCTCCACCCAAAGTCCCAAATGGGGATGGGGGCAAGGCCTCACTCTGCTCCCAGTGATATTTATTCATAGAAAGGATAGATCTGTTCATCATATTCTCCCACATCTCTCTTTTCTTGACACATTTCTCCAAGATTTGAAAGGGACAGGCTTCTTTTCCATCCTCTTCCTGTCTAGAATGCTTATGTAAATATCTATGGACTAAGTTCCTAAGTCTATGCTAATAATAAATAATGAAATTTGGACAATCTAGTTCTCAATCACTGAGCTCCAGACTATGGCCTTGCTACAAATTCTATTCTTGAAACTTTATTACTACCTCAAACTGTATCTTTTCATTCCTTTTGGAAGAAACCTTAACCAAATCAAAGCAGAAGGATCTCTTTGGTGGAATATAGTTCAGAAAGGCAAAAGAGTAAGCCACGCAAATAATGTTCAACATATAGATCCTATTATACTCTTGCTGAGTAGCTAGGGGTGAATGATTGATTCTGACTTAAAAATGCTTCCCAGAAGAGATAACCTTTGTGCCGAATCTAGAAGGAAGAAAGGAATATTTGTTAAAATATTTTTAGGATCGGCTCAGTTTAAAAATGCACAACCATGGGTTTTGTCTAAACTGGGCACATTTTTATATCACCAGAGAATAGGCAGCAACAGCAACAAGAACACTTGACAATTATAGATCAAACTCAATAAATCTGAAAAAAAAAAAACTCTTCCATTAGTTGACAGGCACTATAAGGCACCTATTACATGCTATGAATTGTGCCAGGTGTTACCAAAAATGGAAAAGACACACTCCCTATTATCAGGCAACATACAAGCATACTGTTGAAAATGCTTAGCTTGCAGTGCAGCACACACATTTTAGAAGGGAAGAAGAGTTGTAATCACCGAGTAGGGTTAAAAAATAATTTTCCAAATGATGAAAGTCAAGTATTTCATAGTAAAATCAGGACTAATCCTTTTATCAGAGTCCCATCTATCCAGTTGTTCAGAGTCACAGATGGCACCTCCCTTGCATTCCATGAGAAGAAACATGCTGAAAGATTATGACCAGTATAGGAAAGTTTATTGAAAGATTATAGGTAGAATAGGGCATATTTTGGCACACATGTTTATTATTGAAATTCTATTTACAATAATCACTAAGACTTTTAATCACCTGTCCAATAGGTATTTTTAAGTTTATAAGTTTACACTCATTATTCTTTAATTTCATAGCATTGTAAGAAAAGTTCACAAAATACAATTCTGAAGGTATAGTATGTAAATAATCATTTTCCATTTATTGAGTAAAAATTCTTTCTCTTAACCTATAATACTATTTTTTATGTAAAATGTATTTTATTGAATACAAAGTAACAAGATATAAATGGAAATGAGGCAGGTAGAAAAACTAGCTTATAGAGTAATAGTGTTATGACTGAAAACGAATATTGTCTGATTAACCAACCAATAAAGTATTAAAATTATCATCTATAAGTATTTTTAAATCAATGACATTCTATAACTTTCATCATTACTGCAACTGGTGGGGGACAAGATTGGGTTTCAGAAACAAATAATGCTGTACTTGTCTTCTGCTTGTATTGACTCCATACTCTTAGGGAGAAATTACTTATTGTCCTCATGAATTATCTCATATACTGTTCAACAGCAAATAAAAGTAGAACCTCCTCTTAAAATATACTGAATTTGGGGCTTCCCTGGTGGCGCAGTGGTTGAGAGTCCGCCTGCCGATGCAGGGGACACGGGTTCGTGCCCTGGTCCAGGAAGATCCCGAGGAGCGGCTAGGCCTGTGAGCCATGGCCGCTGAGCATGTGAGTCCGGAGCCTGTGCTCCGCAATGGGAGAGGCCTCAACAGTGAGAGGCCCGTGCACTGCAAAAAAAAAAAAAAAAAAAAAAAAAAAAAAAACAAAATTTTATAAAATGTAAAAAAAAAAAAAAAAAATTGATCAAGTAAACAGAAAAAAAAAAAAAAAAAAAAAAAAAAAAATTATACTGAATTTGTAACCAGCAAAGTCTTGAATATCTTGAAGAAAGTGAAGCCCAGAAATTTATATGTAACACAATCAATGGTGGCTTTGAAATTCTACATAAGTGGGGCTTTAGGACAGAAATCTGGTTAAGCCAAGGGTCTTGTGTTGAAGTTACATTTGCAGAGCAAGTACACTACTTTTATTTAGGTTGTTAATTATAGTGGATAAAAACATCAATATTTTATAAAATTTTATTTGGCTTTTACATAAGTTTAAGAAAACACAAATCTTCACATGAAAAATACTATCATTACAGTTGTCCCTCGATATCTGCAAGGGATTGGTTCCACGACCACCTCGAAGATACCAAAATCCGATGATACTGGAGTTTCTTATGGCATACTAGAGTCGGCTTTATGTATCGACAGTTTCTGCATCTCATGGATGCAGAGAGTCAACCATATTTTTATGTAAGATACAGTTTAAAATATTATTGGGAATTAATATGTTCTCCCTCCCTCAAGCCATTCAGTGGTACTGCCACTGTAGACACATAAAATCATGTGTGAATAACTCCCATATCTTTCTAATACTAACCCTCTCCTAAAGTCAAGAGTTATATATTTACCTTCATTCTCAAAGGCATATTAAACTTATTATGTCCAAAATTATGTTCATAATTTACTACAGTCTCCCCAAACATTTTTCTCTTTCAGATTTTCTATTTTAGTTAGTTGATGGCACCACCAGCCAGCCACTCAGCAGACTGGCTTCATTCTTAGTCCTTTTCTTGGCCTCATCTTCTATTATTTATTCCTTCTGTATCTCAAATGGAGGCATCAACATTCATCCAACAATTCGGGCCAGAAATGTGGAGCAGGCTCATATCAATATCCCATATATCTAGCTAGAGAGAAAGTGATAGTAGCAATGTAGATAGTACTTTCTCCCCACCCAATGCAATCAGTCACCAAAGCTGGTAGATCTTACCATCGGAAAAGTTTCTTAGATCTATTCTCTCACATGATAGAGGGGTTGATCAAACTGAGCTTTGTGTAAACTTGAATACTTGGAAGATTCACATATTTAAGATTCAAGTTCACACACTTGAATAATTTCATAGCAGAAGACTATGCAAAAGGCAGAACTGGAATGCTGCCCATGTAGCCAAAATGGAAATAAAAAGGGACAAGAAGGTCCTGGAAGTAGATCATGAGACAAAAACTCCATCCCTAAAATTAGGTGTAAGACCTGAAGGAGTCAAGAATAGAAGACAAGTTTAAGGCTCTGTGCTACAAGTCTAGGATCTTATACATTTCCTCTGATTAGAGACAAGATTAGTTTAAGGATCAGAGGCAGAACCAAACAGCTATACATCCATACATATACACATACATACACATAAATATAAAAAAAAAAAATTCACAGTATATGGCAATATACAAAACTGCAGAAGCCATCAAGTCATTAGTCGTTTTTCAGTGCAGCTCTGAAGCTCAAATTCTTAGGTTCTAGCTTAATCTCTGCCATATACTGTATGGTCTTGGAAAAGTAACCTATATACTCTGAGCTTCATCTGTGAAACAGGGATTATAATACCATCTACCCCATAAGACTGTTGAGAGGTTTAAGTGAGATAATGCCAGGGGAGAAAATAAACAGAGTTTATTATTACATATTGAAACCTCTTGCAGTGTAATCTTTAACTAGAACTAACTTCCTTTAGCATAACAGTATCCTCCGTTTTTCCTCTTATCACTATATTGATGATGCTCTAGTCCTCATTTCAGGTCATAAAGCTCGCCTATGCCTTGTTTATCTTCATTATTTATTTGGATGTCTCCACTTGAATGGCCTTTGATACATTTTACAAATCTGAAACTGAATACATTATCTTCTCTTATTTACTTTATATGGCAATAGCCTCAGCAAGTAATTGAGAACTTTGGTTGAAAAGACTGCGAAGAAAGACAGGATTCCTCCCCTTAAGGTAAGTTAACCTTATTCTCAACTAGATTGTAAACTCCTTAAAAATTTAGAACAATTCTCCTTTTTACTGTTGTGAGGCTAGGCACCCCAGGAGAGATGAAATTGATACATTGTGGGAGGGTGATGTGGAGGATATTTCTCACGTTTTTTCAGCTGATAGTGTAGCCAGAGAATAACCTTTGTATCCTTGAACAAGTCCTCCTACCTAGAACCTCCCTTAGAGGACAAGTCACCATGGAGTCCCTGTGGGTAGCATCCTTAGTAAAGCAGGCAAGCAGCCCATTACCTAAGGAAAAGTTACTTGAGAATTTTAAAATGAAAGATTACCTTCCTTTGAGGGGTTTGCACCCAGATAGGTATCATATTCTGGAACCAGTCCTAACTCAGCATTCCTGATTCCTTTTGGAATTCCTCTTTCCTTTTACCCTCATGAGATTATCCAATGCCTTTGGCTGTTTTCCTCTGTTTGAAGGATCTTCTCCCCAGATATCTGATGGCTCATTCCCTGGCTTCCTTTAACCTTAACTATAAAACAACTTTCTTCTCTTGTGTGCTTCCCTGGTGGTGCAGTGGTTGTGAGTCGGCCTGCCGATGCAGGGGACATGGGTTCGTGTCCTGGTCCGGGAAGATCCCACGTGCCACGGAGCGGCTGGGCCTGTAAGCCATGGCCTCTGAGCCTGCGCGTCCAGAGCCTGTGCTCCGCAACGGGAGAGGCCACAACAGTGAGAGGCCCGCGTACCACAAAAAACAAAAAACAAAAAATTTTCTTCTCTAAAATTACAAGCTCCTCTCTGGGAAGCACACATACACACAAACTTCTTGTCCCCTTTCCCTGCTTTCTTTTTCTCCTTAATTCATGTCAATATTTAACACACATTCTCTCTGTGTCTCTGTGACTCTCTCTGTCTCTCTCTCTATATATATATATAGTTGGCTCATTTATCATTGTTTTTTGTCTGTCTTCCCCATTAGAATTCAAGGTCCATGAAGACAGGGATTTTTGTCTGTTTTATTAACTACCCTAGCCCCAGCACCAAGGACAGTGTCTTCTGCATTATTATATGGGCTCAATAAATATTTGTTGAGTGAATAATTCAGTTACTGGACATGTTCTTTGTAATCTCAAATGGATGGCCTCCTTCTCTAGGGATTTTCATGCTCACAAGCCACCACCAGGCAATTTTACCTGGTAACTTTGGTCTTAAGCGATTCTTGATTCACTTCCCCACTCCCATGTTCCATTCTCTTGGAATTTTTTAGATGATTGGGAATTATTCTTAAAAAAACTATCTAGGTGAATGCAGATGGCTAAAATTAAGTACAGTGTAATCCAGATACAATTTTCCACGGTGGGGGTCCTCAGTGACTCACCCCAAAGAGTCAAAAATGTGAAAATTTCAGGAAATGTGGCAGTCTTTTGGGAAAAATTTGAGGGCAAGCGAGTGTTAAACATACAGTGTAGAAAGCTTCCTTTGCTTTCTACGTCTGTGTTCAACCCTGGGTCTTCCAATGTAATCACCCTGGCTTAAAGCTGAGGTATTGTAAAGATAAAAATTAGTAGGTTCAATAGCTGTTTACTGAAAGGGCAATTCATTTAGGAATACTTTTTAGCACAGACATGGGCTTTTTAGCCAAGACATTTTTACTTGACTACAGTTTAAGCCAATTTCCTTTTGTTTAGCCCACAAGAGAGAGTCAATAGCTAGTTCTCATTATCCATCTTTCTCACAGTAATATTTCAAAGGTTTAATAAAGGACAATACAAAACTTTTGCAAGTATAAACTGCGAGAGAAATAATGATGGCTTTATTCTTTAGTGGTTCCATGTCACCTTGCTATATCTTGCTTGTCATTCACTAATTAAATGTCAGTTCCCAATTGCTCCATGGGTAAAAGTGTTATTTGACTTAATCTAAAATAGAATCTAATTAAAACTCAGTTGCGCTTGGATGCCTATACTGTTTGTCCTCCCATTCCTCATGTTCCGCCCAGTCTCTCTAGTCTCCTTTACTGTTTTTCCCCTCCCTCTGCTACTCACCTGTCAATTCCCACCCCATTTCCCACCACGACATAGAATAAGTGAAGGCCAACTCCTCTCCAGCTGTTGTTTACTATTACCGTTCCCATATGTCTTCAACTGATAGTGTAGCCAGAGAATGACCTTTACCAGTCCCATCCCCATTGTCCTAGTGTTGTATCGTGCTACCTACAGATTTCATGCTGCTTTTGTCTTTTGGCTTCTATTTTATTTTATTGTCAGGAATTGTGTCACTGAAGATCACTTGGCAGAACCAAGAACTGGTGTTAAATAACTCATGAGTGAAGCATGTGCTGAGGAGGCAGTAAGAGATGAAGGCTGGCAGTAAGTGGCAGTCACAGTCGAAACTTACTGGTTCTTGCATTAACCTCAACCCCACAACAGAAGCAAATGTGTGATTTTACAAATGGAAGGACAGCAATTTGCAGAATAAGCTTGTTCTTAGAATAGGTAACTTGTGGCACTAACTGGCTTCTATATTTCCTTATTTTACCTCAAACAACATTAAAACCATGAGCAGTATTTTGAGAAAATAGAGTTGTCTCTTGAGGAAGATTCCATAAAACAAAAAACAGAAAGTATATCATAACATACTTGTATGAGTCTCTGCACAATATCACTGTGAGGCAGGAAACTAAGTTACAGAAAATTCAGATGACCTGCTTCAGTTTGCAAAGAAAGTCACATTCAACTCTCAAACCCAGGTCTTTTTTTTTATTATTATTGGAGTAAAACTGCTTTACAATGTTATGTTAGTTTCTGCCATACAATGAAGTGAATCAGCTCTATGTATACTTATATCCCCTCCCCCTTGGACCTCCCTCCCACACCCCCCCCAATCCCACCCATCTATGTCATCACAGAGCTGAGCTTCCTGTGCTACACAGCAGGTTCCCACTAGCTATCTGTTTTATACATGGTAGTGTATTTATGTCAAATTTAATCCCCCAATTCTTCCCACCCATCCCTCCCTCCCATGTCCACATGTCCATTCTCTACATCCATGTCTCTATTCCTGCCCTACAAATAGGTTCATCTGTACCATTTTTCTAGATTCCACATATATGCGTTAATATACAATATTTGTTTTTCTCTTTCTGACTAACTTCACTCTGTATGACAGACTCTAGGTCCATCCACATCTCTACAAATGACCCAATTTTGTTCCTTTTTATGGCTGAGTAATATTCCACTGTATATATATGTACCTCATTTTCTTTATCCATTCATCTGTCGTTGGACATTTAGGTTGTATCCATGTCCTGGCTATTGTAAATAGTCCTGCAATGAACATTGTGGTACATTACTCTTTTTGAATTATGGTTTTCTCAGGGTATATGCCCAGTAGTGGGATTGCTGGGTCATAGGGTAATTCTACTTTTAGTTTTTTAAGGAACCTCCATACTGTTCTCCATAGTGGCTGTATCAATTTACATTCCCACCAACAGTGTAAGAGGGTTCCCTTTTCTCCACACCCTCTCCAGCATTTATTGTTTGTAGCTTTTTGATGATGGCCATTCTAACTGCTGTGAGGTGATACATCATTGTAGTTTTGACTTGCATTTCTCTAATAATTAGTGATGTTGAGCATCTTTTCATGTGCCTCTTGGTCATCTGTATGTCTTCTTTGGTGAAACGTCTATTTAGTTCTTCCACCCATTTTTTTAGTTGGGTTGTTTGTTTTTTTTTGATACTGAGCTCCATGAGCTGTTTGTATATTTTGGAGATTAATCCTTTGTCCATTGCTTCATTTGCAAATATTTTCTCCCATTCTGAGGGTTGTCTTTTCGTCTTGTTTATGGTTTCCTTTGCTCTTCAAAATGTTTTAAGTTTCAATAGGTCCCATTTGTTTATTTTTGTTTTTATTTTTATTACTCTAGGAGGTGGGTCAAAAAAGATCTTGCTGTGGTTTATGTCAAAGTGTGTTTTTCCTGTGTTTTCCTCTAAGAGTTTTATAGTGTCCGGTCTTACGTTTAGGTCTCTAATCCATTTTGACTTTATTTTTGTGTATGGTGTTAGGGAGTGTTCTAATTTCATTCTTCTATATGTAGCTGTCCAGTTTTCCCAGCACCACTTATTGAAGAGACTGTCTTTTCTCCATTGTATGTTCTTGCCTCCTTTGTCATAAATTAGGTGACCATATGTGCATGGGTTTGTCTCTGGGCTTTCTATCCTGTACCATAGATCTATATTTCTCTTTTTGTGCCAGTACCATACTGTCTTGATTAGCATAGCTTTGTAGTATAGTTTGAAGTTGGGGAGCCTGATTCCTCCAGCTCCATTTTTCTTTCTCAAGATTGCTTTGGCTATTAGGGGTCTTTTGTGTTTCCATACAAATTGTGAAATTTTTTGTTCTAGTTCTGTGAAGAATGCCATTGGTAGTTTGATAGGGATTGCATTGAATCTGTAGATTGCTTTGGGTAGTAGAGTCATTTTCACAATGTTGATTCTTCCAATCCAAGAACATGGTATATCTCTCCATCTATTTGTATCATCTTTAATTTCTTTCATCAGTGTCTTATAATTTTCTGCATACAGGTCTTTTGTCTCCTTAGGTAGGTTTATTCCTAGATATTTTATTCTTTTTGTTGCAATGGTAAATGGGAGTGTTTTCTTGATTTCACTTTCAGATTTTTCATCATTAGTGTATAGGAATGCCAGAGATTTCTGTGCATTAATTTTGTATCCTGCTACTTTACCAAATTCATTGATTAGCTCTAGTAGTTTTCTGGTAGCATCTTTAGGATTCTCATATCCTGCTGCTTTACCAAATTCATTGATTAGCACTGGTAGCATCTTTAGGATTCTCTATGTATAGTATCATGTCATCTGCAAACTGGTTTCTGTTTCTTACAACCGATGATGAATTGGCACACTTCCTTACTGGGCACATTAATTATTAGTTTCTAAATGGATACAAAAGTCCAAAGGTTTATTTCCATTTTCTACTCTCTTTTCTTGTGTCAAATAAAAATATGAACATGATAGAGATCTATTTACCTTCTTTCTCTTTCAGTACTGCTGTTAAGGAGTACTTGTTTTCATGTAAAGGCATTGCAAGTATATGAAGAAACAGACCTGGGTGACTCATTACCTCGCTTTGGATAATTTAGCGAGAAATTAGCTCAGCAGGTCTTAGCTCAAGAGAAGAATAGATTGATATTAGAAGTTGTGATCCAGAGGCTCCTCCTTTATAACAAGGCCATTTCCTCCAGCAGGGAAATAATGCTTGCCTAGATTTATTTTACCACTGAAGCCCCTTCAGCTGAGCACTTTGCAAGGTGCACACAGCCAAGCTAGGCACAATATAAGCCCACTTCTACTGGGGATTGTGAGACTTTAAAGATGGTACACTTTGCTATTTCTTTGCTTGAAAGTTTTTCTCCTAATAAAATCTATTTTATATTTACACCATGTGGTACTAGGGGTATGTGCTCATATTTTCTTGGCATAACAAAGCCAAACCAATAAACATGATGAGAGACACACCTATAATCAAAAGTCCTTATTCTTTTTTTTTTTTTAAAGTCCTTATTCTTAAAGAGCTCAAGTCTAGTAGGGAAAATACCATGAACACAAACTACTATAAGACAAATAATGGTGATTGAATCATAAATCCTATAATATCCACACTCAGGGAACATCCAGATTTTGCTGAAATGCTTCCTTTGAAGAAATAATTCACTCTTTCTTGAAGCAGATACTAAAGTTGCTGCAACCTATCCCACCATAATATATCCATCTGGTTCTTGTTCTTCCTTTTAGAACTACAGAGCCTACCCTTCTTCCAGCTGAGTGCTTTTCAAATATCTGAAGACAGTTGTCACAGCAAATTCTTGTAGAGCCTAAACATCCTCAATAACTTTAGTTGTCACCTAGCTACAAAGCTCTATGGAAACAGAGGCAGGAGAGAATACTTCCAGGTGGGGTCCTGAGCTGTACTTATTGAACAAGAAGCATTTCACTTTCGGGTGAAAAGCATTTCTATAAATGATGGGAAATGGAGGGATTATTCCAGGTGGAGTGAGCAGAGAAAGCAAAGTATGAATTTGGAAAAGGGATGATTAGCTCCCAAAGATGTAAAGAGTTCAGCAGAGGTGTTTGAGGGAGCACAGTGAGACCACGTCAATGAAGAGCATAAACTAAAGTTTGTCGTGTAGATAATTAGAAACCTTGAAACACTTTCAAACAGAAGAATGACATGATAAAAGATATGCTTTGGGAACATTACCTCGGTGTAGAAGGGAACCAGAGAGAGAGGAGAATAATTAAAGGGTTATTATGGAAATCTAAATGGGGTGTAACAAATGCCTGAAATAGAAAAATAGTGGGAGGTATGATAAGAATAGGTTAAATGCAAGATTTGGTGCAGAAATAGAATCACCATTCGTAGTACTACCAGATCTGTTTTATTTATTTTAATATTAAGAAATCACTGCAAAAGATTTGTAGATTACGTACTTCTACAAAGGCAGGATGGTGAAGTAGAAAGCAGCTTTAGAGTCAGAAAGACTGGAGTTAAAAATCTGGATCTGCTGCTTCTTAACTGTTGTCATGTTCAAATTATTTTACCTGGGAATCTGCCTAGTTTGTAACAAGGTGGTAATAAAGCATGGTGGTGCCTGATACAATGACACTAAATAAATGTTATATCCCTTCCTCTTTTTCTTATTTCACTCAAAAAGTTTTTTACTAACCTGCAGTTATGTACCAGGAATATATAAAGTAGATGGAATGCTTTCTAGGTAGAATGTTAATCTAAAAAAGCATGAAGTCAGGACAAAATGAAAATTTTGGTGGGAAGAAATGATTTATTTGAAATGACTAAAAAAATCTGTGACATATTGTTGTCAATAGATGGCAAAATTAAAAAGAAAATCTGTCAACCAGAGTATACGCTAGAGATTAGATAAAAATAATTTATATATAACATTTGTTACCATAAGCATTACAGACAGGGATGCTATTACCTATATTACATATATTTTATAAAGACAGAAAAAGAGTTACATACTTTACACTGAAAATCATTAAATAACATTTCTATATTGATTTCAAGATCTTACAAAGTAAAAGAAATGTGAAGCAAGTTTAGTATCATAAACTAGAATATCACTTAGATTAAAGGAAGAAAAGAAGATATTTAAGTTTATGCTACTTGTCAGTATGTCTAAAGGTTTTTTAAAAAAGAACAAAATGAGCATTGGTTGCATCATGAGGAATTTAATGTTAATTGTATTTTCTAACAGATGATAATGGCTAAAAAACACAATTAAAGGGATATTCAGGGGACTATGTTAAATAAGCAAGGAAGGTTTATGTGAGGGATGGGTTACAAGGAGTCAAAGCAGCGTATTGTAATAGAACACTTGACTAAGAACCTGGAAACTGATTCTTAGAGTTGCCTCTAACACTATGTAGCTTGTCATCTATTAAAGTTTATGAACATTTTGCAGTCATTTCCAGTTCCATTCTTTTGAGTCAATAAACTGAGTATAATGTAAGAGGATGGATAATGTCTTCTGGTTCTGAACTTTAGAAATCAATCAACTCTAAAGAGAATTCTGACCATTAAATTGTGTCTTTACTAAAATAAGCATTTTTTCCTAAATTGTCCTCTATGGTGTGAGCTAAATTACTATTTTCACTTTCTTTTTAAATCTATGTAGGGATTAAAAGTATATCCAAGTAAGGCAGAATGTAAGTTTGGTCTTTCCTTTACTGCTCTTGAATGGAAAATTCTCTTTACTATAACAGTTTTTTTTTTTAATAAAGTTTTGATCCAGTGTGAAGACCAGTTTCCATCTTAAGAAATTATTTCTTGTGGTAATAATATTCAGAGAAAATTTCAGGGGTTACCAACCACTGGCTCTGATCCCATTGAGTAAAACCAAGGATAATTAATTATTGATGTCACACTCATTTATTGCTGTGCAGAATAACATTAGGAACAAACTTCCCAAAATATATCTTCTGCTCCTAAATTTCAATGCCATTGCAATTCCTTATCTAGTTCCTTGCTTCTTTAACGACATCTAATCACAAGACTCAGGCAGATGTCAAAGGAACTTGATTGACCTTCAAGATCTCACTTCAATGACTGTCCAATGTGTAAAGAAGAGTAACTGTTAAAATTTACACAGGTGTTTCCATAATGAAGATCCACTGTAGATGTTATATTTAATGCATTAAAAGCAGAGTATGAAAATTCAAAAGATGTAACTCCAGTATTAAAATATTGGTAAGTGTAAATGACCAAAGGTTATCAATAAGATGTAGTCTTATTATTTGCAGTCTTCAGATTTTTAGAACAAAAGAGACATATATTTTACTTGAATCCACCATAACAAAACAACGAATAAAGAAGAGATACTTTATTGGAGAAGATATTATGGTATTCGAAAACGAAACAAAACAAAACTGGCAATAGATAAACGACAGGAAATCCAGTAAGTAAAGATTTGTATATACTTGAAAAATTTTCACAAACATTTGTCATTCACACTTACAGAATTCACTAAGCAAAAGGGAATATAAAATTTTGTATAGAACTTCCTAGTTTTTAAATTGTTTGCTGCCTTCATAGATTTACTTCATAAGAACATGTCCAAAAGGGAGAAGTATTAAGGTAATTATTATATTTTTGGGTACTGAGAGTAGTTTTCTTATGCTCCAATTAAAAGCCCTAACTCATTAATCATAGTAAATTACGTAGAATATAGTTAGAATGGTCTAAGAATGCAACTTTAAAAATAGAATAATGGAAAAAGCAATTTGATGTTGTTATGACATAAATGTTGAGAAAACTATGACTGCAAACACAAGATTGCAGAAGGTATCCTAATTTCAAGAATAAAAAGCAATAAAACAAATTTCACTCCATCTATCAAAACTCATACTCAGGATAGAATATATGACTAATATTACTTGCCTGGTTTTCTATGCTTTAAATTTACCTGAATATGCATATTTTTTAAAAAAAAAAGTTTCTTTAGGAAAAGCTTTTTTTAGTTGGAGTACAACCTCCTGAACCCCAATTTAGTAAGAAATGTCAGAAATGCTATGATTGATAATTATGGACTGAATCTAAGTCAAATGATAGCTTTTTAATCATTAAAATGATCATAGTAATTTGAAAGGTGAACATAACAAGAATGATGTTAACATAAAATTGTTGATATCAAAAACTGAAATTAATATGGGATCATTCCCATCATTAATCAGGAAATAAATCTATCTTGGAAGAGGATTTTCTGAGAGCAGCTAATAACTGCTATCACACTTTCCTGAATCCATAGACCAAATATAGATAGAAGAGTGACTGATATTAGGAGCCTGAAAGTGACAGTTTCCTCATGAATATCACCAGACCACGTGACCTCTATGGTATTAAGATTTGAAGGAAAATTATCTTATCATGAAATAATTCACCAGTCAGCTTGATGAGTACGCTGCACTGTAAAAGCACAGTTGTCTGTGTCAAGCTGATTTTCTGCCATCATCTGCACGTTTAGAGAGTTACTTGAAAATAGAAAATAAAATAGAATTAATAATAAGTTTTGTATAAGTACATACAATACAGCAAATACAATAAAAATAGGTTCAATAAGTGGGAGTGGCCTCTAAATCTTTATTCATGATTGTTACTGGCATGCCCCAAATCACCATTTAGATTTTATCAGCATCTATCAAATACTTCCAATGACAGTAACATCCCTTTAGTCTTAAAAGACAGACATACAGGAAACTATTCCAATAGAATTTTTTGATGTCCCAAAACGCTAAACCAAAATTATTCTATTCAGTATGATTTTTAATCAATATACTACTATTCCAAGAAAAGCAGATTTAAATGTTTTCTTTGTGTTATGCAGTGTCCATAACAAATATTGCAAAGCAGGAGGCTTTGCTTCCTCTGTGACTCCCATCCTAGGACTTTAGAATTGCTATCAAGGTTAGATGGTAGAAAATTTAGGCAAAAAAATCAAAATTTCAAATAGCAATATTAATTGACCCGCAAGATCTAGCTCTAGGGATTTATATAACAAATAAATTCATTTATTTATTTAAGGTATATATTTACTCACATTAGTGTTCAAAGATACACACATATACACACACATATACATCTTCACATATATGTGTGTGTAAAAGATATTCATTGTAGCAATATTGTAATAACAAATAGAAGCAACATATTTATTGATTAGTGTTTTATATATTCATATAGTCTAACACTATACAACCCAGTAAAATGAATAAGGTAATTGCCTATAATATTTAGTTACACAAAATATACAAACACTCACACATACACACATATACATATACACATGTGTGTGCATTAGAACAGAATATGTAACATGATTCCATTTGTTCTTAATAAATATATGGAAATCAGAAAAATTCATATTTTAAAAGCTAACTACATTTGGACTTCTTGTAGGCCCTAATATGATAAATTTGAGTCAAGGAAAGGTCTTAAACTATATTACAAAGTAGCAAGAACCGGGGTGCTGAGACTCAGAAAACCAAGGAGATAAAAAAAACTTTCTAGAGGAAGTTAGTAGGTCCTAGCTGCCAGCCTTTAAAGACAGTTGGAAAGCCATTGCTTCTGGCAGGAAGTAGCCAGGAAGCCTTAACTACATCATTACTAACAGAGGGGAGGCCAAGATTGCTTGAGGCACTTAACAATGAAATATGGAAAAAGAGTTCGGAGTGACTCCAGCAAGGGGACGGGACTTCCCTATACTACACAAAACGATGGTGAAAACCATGGGTTACTCAAGTTACCCATACAGCATATATTAAAACTAAAGCTCATTTTTTCCCCTGAAATATGTCTTGCAATCAGTAGTAGTGTCTAGTCACTATTGGTAGTGTCTTTTTTATTGATATATTTTTGCTAAAATATTTTATTTGAATGGAGCCTCTTATAATTGGTGACCTCTTACAACCAAGGAAAAATGGTTCATACTTATAAAGCCATATAAAATTTACAGAAGCAAACATCACTGAGGAATGGAGTAGAATAGCAGGCGAAGGTCACGTGAATGGGACACTTTTAGTTTTTAATACACAACTAATATTTAGTTGGAGGCTTTTTTGCTTGTTTGTTTGTTTTTACTGCAAATATCTTTACCTTAATCAGCATAAACCATGTTTTTCTGTTCCAACCTATCATTTTGGAAGAATGAGGTTATAACACTTACTTCAGTTCCTGCTAAGATGTAAATTCCATGAGGGCAGGAATGTTTGTCTGTTTTGGTCAGTGATATACCCAATCACCCAGAAAAGGGCTTACCCATTAATAAGTGCTCAAGAATATACAGACAAGTAAATGAATGAATGAATGAACGAATGAATACATGAAGTTGCTTTTTAAAATGAGCCTTGACATTTGCCCTATAGTTGTGTGGACATAAAAGCCTCATACTTTGCTCATGCTCCCAAATGAAAAAACTCTTGTCTACTGATGCATGTGGTTAAGATTTAGCCAGAAGAAATAATTTCAGTTCCAGAATTTTCCTTCATGAATTATGGACTGACTACCTCTATACTCTTGAATAAGGTACAAAATTCACCTTGATATTCTCCTGAAAAAGTTAGAAATTTAAAAAGGTAAATATTTTTCTAACCAGCTTAGCCCACTTTGATTAGGAAATGTTCATCTCTGCCAATTCATTATTTTTTTATCAAAGCTTTTAATAGAATTAATTTTTCGTATTAGCTATTTGGATGTCGTATATTGCTAATAAGTTTGTTTCTGTCTCTTCTCTTCTGAAAACAGGATGGAGCAATGGTGCCTTTGAATTTGTGCATCTATACAGCATCTCACTTTCAGGTATTCCCAAGGGTGTCCCATAAAGGGAAATCTGATGCATGGTATGATAACAAAAGTGCTTCACTGAATCTGAAGCCTGTTTATGCTGGAGGAAGAAATGAGATATGAGTTGAATAAAAGAGGGTGTGAAAGCCAAAGTATTTCCCATTTTGTTGTTTTTATGATTGAGCCCCCCAGTTCCCACAGTGACTTTCTAGACCTTACAAATCAATGTATTTTTAAAATGACTCTTTTTGCAGTACATCAAAAGACTTCTTGACGTATCTATTCCCAATTCCCAGATTTTTCTAAATACTACTTCAGAAAATAACCCCTTGTCCCATAAACTGCCATTTTTTAACCATAATCATTTTGACACGTTTATAGCCAAAATGCTATTTCCATCCCTTCATATACTGACAAAAATGTGCACAGCTTGTCAGAGGGATTAACAAAATAGAGATGGTGTGGGAAAAAGAGAGCATAGAGTTTAGTTACATTATTTTTTTTCTTTTGACAGAAAAATGTAGCAAGTATGAATGCCCATTGAATAATTACATATTTCCTTCTACAGTCTTATCACAGCATAAAGTTATGTGGGAATTTTGTAGCTCCCCATCAATTATAAAATACCAAAGCACTAGTCAGTTGACTACATGGAGCAATTATCGTTCTAATAAATCCAACAAATTTCTTCTTACGTACCAAGAAGACATACCTCCAATAATATATGTGTGTATACATGTTTCATACAAAAAAAGATATATCTGAGGCCATTCCATAACTTCACTTTATAAGATTCTAAAGATATAAGAATAAATTAGTTTACAATTACTATTTCATCTTTTTTTTTTTAACATCTTTATTGGGGTATAATTGCTCTACAATGGTGTGTTAGTTTCTGCTTTATAACAGAGTGAGTCAGTTATACATATACATATGTTCCCATATCTCTTCCCTCTTTGTCTCCCTCCCTCCCACCCTCCCTATCCCACCCCTCCAGACAGCCACAAAGAACCGAGCCGGTTTCCCTGTGCCATGCGGCTGCTTCCCACTGGCTATCTACCTTACGTTTGTTAGTATATATATGTCCATGTCTCTCTCTCACCCTAACACACCTCACCCTTCCCCCTCCCCATATCCTCAAGTCTGTTCTCCAGTAGGTCTCTGTCTTTATTCCTGTTTTACCCCTAGGTTCTTCATAACATTTTTTTTTTCTTAAATTCCATATATATGTGTTAGCATACGGTATTTGTCCTTCTCTTTCTGACTTACTTCACTCTGTATGACAGACTCTAGATCTATCCACCTCATTACAAATAGCTCAATTTCGTTTCTTTTTATGGCTGAGTAATATTCCATTGTATATATGTGCCACATCTTCTTTATCCATTCATCCGACGACAGGCACTTAGGTTGTTTCCATCTCCGGGCTATTGTAAATAGAGCTGCAGTGAACATTTTGGTACATGACTCTTTCTGAATTCTGGTTTCCTCAGGGTATATACCTAGTAGTGGGATTGCTGGGTCATATGGTAGTTCTATTTGTAGTTTTTTAAGGAACCTCCATACTGTTCTCCATAGTGGCTGAACCAATTCACATTCCCACCAGCAGTGCAAGAGTGTTCCCTTTTCTCCACACCCTCTCCAGCATTTATTGTTTGTAGATTTTTTGATGATGGCCATTCTGACTGGTGTGAGATGATATCTCATTGTAGTTTTGATTTGCATTTCTCTAATGGTTAATGATGTTGAGCATTCTTTCATGTGTTTGTTGGCAGTCTGTATATCTTCTTTGGAGAAATGTCTATTTAGGTCTTCTGCCCATTTTTGGATTGGGTTGTTTATTTTTTTGTTACTGAGCTGCATGAGCTGCCTGTAAATTTTAGAGATTAATCCTTTGTCAGTTGATTCATTTGCAAATATTTTCTCCCATTCACTATTTCATCTTTGAAAATAATATATTTGTAGTAAATTGAATTTTCCATTAAACATTCCATACTTCCCCCTTCCCACAAAAAGGATAATGCAGTTATCATAATGTGCTAAATATCATACTGAACATTTAAAGGCTAATAATAACTTGTTCATGATGTTATTGAAAAGACCAAATAATTTCTAAATTATTTCATTAAATAAACAAAACATATTTGAGGTTCACTTATCAAAACTAATCTCAAGATGTAACTCTGAGGTTACTGTCTCTGATTTCGTAACAACGTGAAGGCAGCTCATCACGTCACAATTTACATAGTCTTAACGACGTACAGGTTTTCACCATTTATAGTGAACTCTTTAGTAACTCTGAGACATTTCTCTGATCAAATTATTAACAGCAATAAAAATTTAAAAACAGGGCTGTTGGTAATAGATTATGCTTCCTAAGATGGTCCCTTGCTTGCTTCCAATGTGACTTTGACACCCCCCACATCAAGGGATGAAGACTATTTTCTACACCCTTTAAACTGCGTGGACCCCGTGACTGCTTTGACCAGTATACTGAGGCAAAAGTGACATTCTGGGAACTCTGGGCCTAGGTTTAAAAAGTACCGGCAGCTTCCATCCCCGGCCTCTTAGAACGCTCCCTCCAAGGACACTCGCTCTCAGAACTCAGCCGACATGTTGTGAGAAAACCACGTCACGTGGAGGGGCCGCGTAGCCGTGGGCATTTCCGTCAACAGCCCGCGCCACTGAGTTCCGCGCACACACTGTCCGCGGCAGCGCGCCGGCTTGTGCGTGAGTCTAAATAGCCAGCCCAGTCCAAACTTCAGAGACTCCAGCCTCAGCTTCCAACTGACTGAAACCCAGGAGACACCAAGTGAGAACCATCCAGGTAAACTCAGTCAACACGTAGAACCGTGAGATAATAATAAGCTGCTGTTTTTAGCCGTTAAATGTTTGGAGTAGTTTGCTATGCAGCAATATATAACCGGAACTTAATATGACTGCCACTTTACTCGTCCTGTAACACACCTCTTTCCTGCTCCATCTGTTAGGTGAAGAAACGGGAAAAGTCAATGAGGAAATAAAACATGACGTAGACATTAGAGAATAGGATAGTTCATGTTTAACTTTATTGTGGGTCCTATAACAAAGCTTTTCTTTGAGAATTTTATCATAACTGTACTGAAGAATTGTGTTAAACATTAAATTTAATCTACACTCTTATGTACTTCACTTCTTTCAAAGTCATCCACTTTCTTTGAAAAGCTGAAGGTTGTCTTATGATTCAAAAAGTCTTTTCTACTATTTCAAATAACCGTTTAGATAGGGTTATTCAGGAAAAATTGCCACCAGAGAAGGCATATGATTTCTGGTCTTCCCTCATTGCTATGTGTTATTCATTAGAATAGAAAGGAGGAAAAGAAACCTCGGTGCATTGAGGTCTCCCCAGCCTTATATTTATAGCGGCAACTAGAGGTGATACTATGTGAATAGCATCTTCTCATCACCTCGTGGCAGCCCCTTCCTATGATAGCAGTGGCTCTCTAATGGTGGTCATTATGAGAAGGGCAGCAGTTCACACCTGCAAGCAATCTGAGATGTTTCCCTCGTCTGTCACGGAGGCCATTTCTTGATATTAAAGCTACAAAGAGCTCCTCCTGTAGCCAATTCTAATAGTGCATCCTTAGAACAATAGCATTTTTGAAAACTGTGGTCACATTAGGATCACCTGGCACTCTTAACTATCCCAGTTCTAAATGTGTATCCTTTATCAGTTAAATGTGAATCTCTGGAGGCAGAAGCTAGATATTAGTATTTTTTTAAAGCTCCCCAGGTGATTTTAATGAGAAGCCAAGGCTGATAACTAGTGGCTTAGACTAAAGGGTGCCTATAAAATGCCTAAAGAACGATTACATTGGGGGTCATGTGTGGAGAAAGGATGTACAAAGTGGCTTGTCTATGAATAGCTTGCCTGCTCAGCATCACCCTTTTAGTAGCATAACTAGATAGCATCTACTCACAGATTTCTTATTGGGCCACCGAGGAGCAGCTGTGGGGCTGGCACACTTTCTTCCCAGATCTTAGTAAACTCTCCATAAGGTTAAACTCATCTCATATCTGGCAATATGATGAGCTCTGGGAAAGCAAGAACTACTTATATTTGACCCCTGGTCTTCAGGAGATTAAGGTCCAGTTGCAGGGAGGTGGGAAAGGCAGGAATGGAATAAACATAAAAATAAGTCATTCAAATATAATGTGCCTCATATATTAATAGAGCAGTACTGCAGGAGCACCAGGAAAGGATACTTCAAGAGAGTTTGTGGAGGCTCAGTCAAGCAGAGGGAAATGCATGCACAGAGGCTCAAGTGAAAGTCAGGCAGAAGACAGGACAGGTCTGTTTTGATAAGGCCATGGATTTGGGGGTGATGGAGAGAGAGTTTGAGTGTCGTGGAGAAAGTTAACAGTATTACATTTCCATTTTTTCCTTTACTGTTATTTTTAAGAAAGTAGTATGTGTTATAGTATAAAAATAAGAAAATAGACATAAGCAGAAACTCAAATAGTCAATAGATACATGAAAAGAAGCTCAGTCTGAAGAAAATGCAAAGTTAAACCTCAATGAGACACCATTTCATACCCATCAGATTGGCAAACAATGTGACAATAATAAGAACCAGAAAGGTTGTGGAGCCATGGGAACTCTTCTATGCTGTCAGAATGTAAATAGGTATACGAATTTTGGAGGGAAATTTGACAATACTTGATAGAGTTGAAGATATGTAATAAAACCCAGAACCCAGAAACTCCATTCCTAGGCATGCACTCTAGAGAAACTCTTACAAAAGAACACAAGGAAATGTATATGAGAATGTTTCTAATAGTATTATTTGTAAAAGTAAAAAGTTAGTAAAAAGCCTATCAAGGGAGGACAGATGAATAAAGTGTAGTGTATTTAACTATTGCACAGAAGTGAAGTAAACTAGAGCTATAAGTTTCAACAGGAATAAATCTAACAAACAAGATGTTAAGGGAGAAAAGCAAGTTGCAAAAAATATATATATATCATATGATATCAGTAAAGCTAAATACTATTATATTTTGATTTGGTGACTCATACAATCTAGTGAAATAAATATAGGCACAGAAATAAACATGAAATTCAGTATATTGGTAACAAGGAGAGATTGGAGAATGGATGGCACAGTGAGTAATGGTGTATGGTCAGAGAAGATTCCACAGAAAACTTACAAGTATATTTGTTATGTTAATTTCTTAGCTTAATGAAAGGGACACATGCAATTTTATTTATTTTTTTATTGATGTATAGTTGATTACAATATTGTGTTAGTTTCAGGTGTACAGAAAAGCGATTCAGTTATATATATATATATATTCAGATTATTTAGATATTGAATTAAAAGATAAAAGATATTGAATATTGTTCCTGTGTTATACAGTAAATCCTTGTTGTTTATCTATTTTATCTATAGTAGTGTTTATCTGTTAATCCCATACTCCTAATTTATCCCTCCCCCACTGCTTTCCCCTTTGGTAACCATAGGTTTGTTTTCTATGTCTGTGAGTCTGTTTCTGTTTTGTATATATATTCATTTGTACTCTGTTTTAGAATCGACATATAAGTGATATATAATGTTTGTTTTTCTCTGTCTGACCTATTTTGCTCAGTATGATATTCTCTAGGTCCATCCATGTTGCTGAAAATGGTAATATTTTATTATTTTTTATGGCTGAGTAATATTGGATTGGCCAAAAAGTTCGTTCTCATTTTTCCATACGATGTTATGGAAAACCCAAATATATATATTTCATTTCACATATATTATAATCCTTTTTATGTGTTGTTAGATTCAGTTTGCTGATATTTTCTTGAGGATTTTTGCATCTATATTCATCAGAGATATTGCCCTGTAATTTTCTTTTTGCCATGTCACTTTCATGTTTTTTGTCTTTCTGTCTGCTGTTCTGATTGGGTGATTTCCATTATTCTGTCTTCCATATCACTTATTCATTCTTCTGCATTAGTTAGTCTGCTATTCATTGTTTTTAGATCAGTGTTTATCTCAGCAATTGAGTTGTCTAATTTTGATTGGTTCCTCTTTACAATTTCTAGTTCCTTGTTACAGTGACCTACATTTCTATCAATAATCTTTCTTAATTCCTTTAGCATTTTTATTACCTCCTTTTTGAACTCGGGGTGTAGTAGACTGGAGATGTCTATTTCATTGGTGGTTCTTTCAGGGGATTTCTCTTCTCTTAATTTGGAGTGGTTCCTGTGCTTTTTCATTTTCCCTAAATTTCTCTTTTTCTATGAATATCTATTGTGGTCTTCGAAGCACTGTTTTTATGTGGGAACATCCCTGGGGAGACTGTCTGAGTCCAGTATTTTTGGTGTGAGGGCTGTTTTTGGTATGGATGTCTGCCATGTCTTTCCTCAGAGTGTGCTGGCCATTATCGCCTTCATGGGGTTGTGATTGCTGTTGTGACCAAGCCTACGCTGGATGTTGGGTGGGGCCTCCTCTTTGCTCTGTGCTGTCACAGTTCTGGCAGGGGCAGGGTCTGCTCCCCAGCTGTTGGAGTGGAAGCCTTGAGGGTTGGGTTTGATAAGGCTCTGTTGCCCTTCAGTGTGTGCTCTGGAGTGCATCAAGGAGATGAGCACTGAAGCAAGTGAGGGCTGTGTGGTCACAGCAAACTTATGCGCCACCTATGCAGGCGTCCAAGGTTCTGCCACGAAGCAGCCCAAGGTTGTGACCCTTTCTCCATTGTGTTTGTCCCAGACCTAGTATTAGGATGACACTGGGGGCCAGGGTGTTGTGGCTTCGAGAATCGAAGTGGTTGTGCTGCCACCTGAGACCTGGCCTGCCTACATGAGAGGGCTCTCCCAGGGCCTGTCTGCCCCAAATCTGGCTGCAATCTGCGGTGTGAGGTAGATGGAATGGAGCACCCCTGCCAGGAAAGGAACCACTGAGTACTCCTCCCCAGGGGCTGCCTGCCCAGGCCGTGTGATCCTGATGCCACCCCATGTGCACTCCAACAAAGTCTGCAGCTGCTAGAACTGCCCTCTGGCCTGCGCCTGCTGTGAGAGTGCTGATAATGGGCTCTAATGTCAGCCCTGGCCCCCACCGTGTGTGTGCTCACCAAGCCCTGGCCCTGCCATAGCCAGGCTGCCGATGGGGCTCTTGTGGCGGGCCCATGCCCCACCCTGCACATGCTAACAGTGGCGGCCTGGAGTGTGATCCCTCCAGCTGTCTCTGCGCAGCTAGACTGAGTCCTCTTCAGGGTCCACCTGCTGGAGCCTGAGTTGTAGTGCCCTGCTGCTGTATGCAGAAGCAGCCCTTCCCAGCCTGGCAGCGGTCAGCGCTGCTGTCCCCCCTCTGCCCTGATGGCTAGCAAGCCAGCACAGGTGCACTCCTCATGGACAGAGTTCAGGCCCCTCCAGCTCCTCTATCTGTCCTGGCGGACCTCTCAGCTGGCGAAGGGAGTTCCCAGGGTGAGGGCACCTTTCCTCTTTTACAGCTCCCTCCCATGCGCGCCAGTCTCTTCTGACTTTTGATATTTGGTTGGTTAGTTGACTGAGATGTGGCTGAAGATGGAAGGTCTGAAAGGGATTAAATGTATTCACTTTTACACATATTATATTTGAGGTGCCTGGGGAATATTTAAGTAGATATGTCAGGCAGTCAAATCAATGTAGGACTCTGAAACTTAAAAATTGGTTCAGTGATGGAAATATGTATACAGGTATCATCAGTTTATGGAGGTATGTAAGTCATGAGAAGTTCTAATGAAAGCATATAGAGTTAGAAACAGACTGAACATGATCATTTTCTAAAAACAGGCAAAGTTGAGAGAAGGATTAGTCAAATCATGAGACAGGATCACGGAAAGAATAATCATGGATTGGAAGTTCCAGGTACGTAACTCCTAATGCATTAGGAAACAAGCCAATTCTAGCTGCCCCTATTAACAAACTTTTGCCCTTCCCAGAATCAGGGTCCTCTTGCACACTGTCACATCCACTGCTAAGCAAAGGACTGAAGTATAGGCTTCTTCTTGTCCTTTTGTGTATTCAAATTCAGGAAGTATAGCCACTTGGTAAGCGCAGTATCACCACATCTTAAGGGGAAAGAGGGAGGGCATGGGGAGCATTTCCGTTCAGGCTCATGCGGGCGTGTATCCAGTCCTTGCACTCATCCCACTCTCTCTACTACTTCATCCCATATTCATCTTCATTTGAATTGTTTAGGATATTGAAGTGCTGCTTGTGGGCTCTCCTCTGTAACAGTGTTCCATTCGCCACCTTGTTCCAGCCCATGAATTTGATGTGCGTCAGTTTTTCCTCTCTCAAGTTCACCATTTGGGCTTCTGATTTCCGCTCTCTGACATCGTCTGTTCTCAGAAGGCTGCTCTTTGACCCCTCTCCTTCTCCTTGTATGCCGCCAGATCCGATACATGAGGGAGGCGGCAGTGGACCCCAGCCTTTTAAAATTCACAATATTTTTTTCTATTTAGCCAGTGATTTGTCCAGGCAATTAGAAAATGAGACGTAAGATCTACAGGAAAAAGAGAATCTTTCTGAAAAGGTTCAAAGCCGGAAGGGCTAGGCTGAAGACAGTTTCCATGTGTTGCAAATTTGGACTCAAAAAGTACTCAGTGTTGAGAGTAGAGAAGAAGCATGTGGAAGGAAAGCAGCAAAGCAGAAAGATGACGTGAGAACATTAGAGGTAAATTTTGCTTAATTTACAATGCTTAGTCACATCTTACATTGTAAATAATATACCTATCATCAATTATAGAGTATGGAGTATTTTACTTAAATCTCTTGGTGCAAAAGCTTAATTGCCATGTTTCTACATCTATTTTAAACTGAACTCCTTGGAGGTAGAAAAGATAGAGTCTTATGCAACTCTGTATCCCCAACATTTAGTATAATTCCTGGCATATAAAAGACGCAGAATGAATAAATGAATATAAGAATAAGAGCAAACACTTGTATAGTGCTTACCAGGTGTCAGGCATTATTCTACATGCCTAACATATATTAAATCATTTTAATTATTTACTTTCAAATTATAATTTATTTACACACAAGGATGAAATTATAAATTTTCTGAACTGTTAGTCCTATAAAAAAGAAACACAGGCTTCCCTGGTGGCGCAGTGGTTGAGAGTCCGCCTGCCGATGCGGGGGACACAGGTTCATGCCCCGGTCTGGGAGGATCCCACGTGCCGCAGAGCGGCTGGGCCCGTGAGCCATGGCTGCTGGGCCTGCGCGTCCGGAGCCTGTGCTCTGCAACGGGAGAGGCCACAGCAGTGAGAGCCCGTGTACTGCAAAAAAAAAAAAAAAAAGAAACACTACAAGAAATACAGATGTTGGCAGATATAGTAAATAATTTTAAATGAGGTATGATATCATCCTATCTCAAATATTCCTTTGAAAGACATTAAGAAAATTCTTTGAGAAAGCTTTCTAAATTTTAATAGACAAGTAGAAGAATTCAGGAATCCCCAAAACTTATGTGCATGTAACAGAGCATGAAAATGCAAGAGTCAGGGAAAACTGTGTCTTATTGTTTAATCGTAAAGGTCAGAGCTGGTAAAGCAACTGACAAGACATTTTTCAATCCTACTACCAAAGAAATGGAGAGAGTGATTGTGAGAAGAAAAACGTGGAATGTTACTAAGTGAATGTTCCTTTCCACACTTCATTTTTGCCCTGGGACATTGCCCATTCTCATGGTTGAACCCAACCTCCATTATGTCAAGGGGTAACAGAGAGCTAAGTTATCAAATTTTTGTTTTTTTAAGTTTAATAAAACTGTCTAAGGAGATTTCTTTCCAGTAGCATCAATCCTGCCTTCCACCTTCTGAGTGCAACCACCAAACTTCATACACATCTGATCAGAGAAGGAAGAGAGAGACTCCCTCAGGTGGAGTTACTGAGATTGGAGTGAGATAATAAAATTCCACCTAAGATTATGAATCTAAGAGAAAAGATGTGTTCTCTACTTACTTTCAGGAGCTCTGAGGAAAGGAAATCTCTCATAGTGTTCTCTCAGCCTCTGGGGCACAAGAGAGGCAGAGAGAGAGCAGAAGAGTAATGTGCAGGCAGAGACTCCATCCTTACCCACCTGTGTATCCCTGGCCCCAAGCACCGAGTGTGCCCAGAGTGGGCTACCAATAAATGTTTGTTGAATAACATTATGGGGGACAAAAAGATACACTAATTGGTTGAAGGAAAGTCAAAACTACTGTTAAAACAGGTATGTATTAAGATGTAATATTCAACTGAAAGAACAGAAAAACATCACAATCAGGATGCTAATTAGAGGTAAAAGGACCAAGGCTATAAACTCTTTGAGAGGAGAAAGCATGTTCCCTTGTCTCAGCATTGCCAGGCCCCATGCTTCACACATTTTTATTATTTAATAAGTGTTTGTTGAATGCATAAAGAATAACTGAACAAACAGAAAAAGAATGAATCAACAAATGAATGAATAAAATTAAAGGAAACCATCCTTCTCCTCCATACACCCCACCCCCATGCTTGTTTCTCAAGCAGATGACTGCTCCTTCCCCACCCAGAATACAGGAGGTTTACTTTCTGGGGACATTAAACATGCAGAGTGCCAGAAGCAGCTGAGCGGGTGGCTGACTTGCCATACCAAAAAAGGATGAAATGTCCGAACACTAGAAGTAAAATAAAGATTTTACACCTTGCATGGAGAGAGAAAATACAGGACAAATACAGAGGGTAGGAAGAGAAATATGTTAGATTTCTCAGTAGCAACCCTGGAACTGGATCACAATGGAGCCATTTAAAAAATCCTGAGAGGATGTTATCTCCAATAGAGCATTATGTAAAAAGCCAAAGCATTTATCAAGTATTAGGGTCAGTTAAACAATATGCAGGATCACAAAAACTTCCTATACTGTACACCCTCTTCTAGGAAACTGATGAAGGGAGTAATTCAAGAAGAAGAAAAACCATGGAATTCTAGGGAAGAGAGGGGCAAAGGCAGCTCTGGGTGACATATGTGAAGCAAGACTAGCAAGTGAATAGTTTAGACTGCGGCAGGAGGCTAGAGGGTCCCACGAGGGATGCCGCCAAGGGAAGGAAGAAGAAAGTCTATCTGGTGTGTTTGATCACATAGACAAGTTTTATAGCTCCAAATGGTTTGAGGATAAGTTAGTGATTAATGATGTAAAACTAAACACACAACAAAAGGGGACAATATAACATGTACAAGAATATAATTAACTATGAATAACAGTTACATAGCCACACTAGTGAAAATATCAACTACTGATTCTAGCCAAAAATCATGTTATAATTATACTTGAGAGGTGGAGTGGAGACGAATTACATATCAGTGGGGGTGGGGAGTGCATAAGATAGCTAATTTCATAACAGGAAGTCAATCTGAATTTAAAATATTTTAAATAGATGTCTTAGCACATTATTCAGAAATGTGGAACAAAGTAGTAGATAACACAGCTAAGAGAGATGACAGTGGATGCCTCTGAAGAAATAGGATTGGTGGTAGGTAGGAGTGAGCCGAGGACTGCTGTTGTTGGTGAGAAACCTTGTAATACAATGTGACTTTTAAAATTATGCATCAATTCAAATGATAAAATAAAAATTAAGTTAAAAACTGTCAAGTATTGAAAAATACGAATAACAGATATAGCAAGTTCCTACATGGGAAGAAGCAGCACAGTAAAGGTAACAAAGCTCAAATCAAAAAAAGAAAAATGGCCTATATGATGAGAATGTTTATCCTCACTAATAAGCTAATGAGTATTGAAACTATAAGATTTCAATTTCACCTATAAAATTAGGCAAGACTACGGAAGCTCAGTGTTGGTAAGGGTGCATGAATACAGGAGCACATAGATACAGCCTAAAGCAGTGCAGCAAGTTCTCGGGCAAATCCACATCTAGGAATCCAGCTGGGAGAAATCATCGCAGGAGTATGTAAAGATTTACTTGCCAAGATGTTTGTGGAAGAATTATCTATATTAGGGATAGATTGAAACAAATGAGAAGTACAGGAACATGATTAAATTAGCTATAGCTGGTTTCCATGAAAAATTTATGTAATTATTAAAGTAACCTTTTTTCCAAAAGTTTTTAAAGCCATAAGAAAATGCTTATGATATCAAATATAATCTCAAGAGTTGCACATACTGTTACTCCAGTTACATCTAACACACACACGCTTATACACTCCTACACAGAAAAAAAAAATTTAGAAAAAAATATGGCAAAATGTTAACAAGTACTATCTTTAAAGTTGTGGGATTACGAGTTATTTGGGGATTTCTTCTTTGTACTTTTCAGCATTTCCTAGGCTTTTTACAATTGACGAGTGTGACCTCTAAAATTGAAGCCTAAATATGCATTACGGTTTTTTTTATGAAACATTTTTATGTTTTGATTTTTACAAAGATAGCTTCTAGATGGAAGTCTGTGGACTGGTAAAGATGAAAGCCTCATGAAGAAAGAGAAACTAAAGGAATACACTAGAAGAGCCTACAATAGTCTGCCCAGCCTGACAAAAGATATGGGCATCGCTTTCTTAACACGGATTAAAAATCTGTCACAGAGAAAAGATATAACAGTAATGGGGCACTTCCACTATAAAGACATCTGCTAGAAATCTCATTAGACTAGAAAGCTGAGCATCAGACAAATTCTTGACTTGTCTTGCTGACAATTTCATCTCTCAGAAGGTAGTAGAAGCAAAAGGTGGAACTGCTACTTTATTCTGACCAGAAGGGAAGAAGTGGTTGGTATTGAGAAGTGAGAGGAGATATAGACAAGGATGTTACAGTAACGTGAATTCATGCCTGCATCAGCAACACTCCTAAAGCTTGTGGGTTAGTGTCTATGTAGATTGTGAAGTGGAAAAGAGCTGGGAGCCCAATGACAGTAGATGACCATAAATTCAATATGTACTCAGATTTTGTAAAACCTTGGGGAGGGAAGAAGAATGTTTGTTTTGAACTTCTCACACCTTTGGATGAATATTTTCACTTTGGAAATACCTGCAGAATATTTCTCAAAAATTATAAAAATATGCACGAAGAGATGTTTGTGATAATGTTGTCATTGCAGCAAAATATTAAAAACACTCTAAGTGTCCAAAATAAGGACAGAATATTCACTCAATAGAGTATTATGCAGTCATTATGGTGAGAGTTGGAATTTATGATGACATAAAAATACTAGTACTATTAATAACTTAATATGAACTGAAAAATGTTAGGATACAAAACTTAGTGGATCCTAATATGTACTCAAAAATAATGTATACACTTCAATATTTTATTCATTACTTCAACAAATTTTAATTGAATGCCTAATAATACATGTCAGGCATTACTCTAGGCACAGAGTAAACACTGAACAAAGTAAATCAAAGTTCTGCCCACAAAGCTCCTCCTTTCTGGTGGGAAAAGACACAGAATATTTAGAGAAGTTATTTTGGGGTAGACGAACTGGGTGATATATGAGTGATTTCTTGCTTTTTCTGTACTTAGCAAACATCGTACAGTGAATATATATGACATTCATAATGGAAATATAAAATGTTACGTTAAAATTTGCTGAAAGGCATGCTTATTTAATAAAAGTATTGTATCTTAATTTAGTCCATGTGTGATGTGCTAGGCAAGGAAGGTAATCCAGTCTATTATGTGTTTTTTCAGATTACTCTTGAATATTACACACACTTCCAAATACACATCTTAATTAGATAATTAACAGGCGGGAACGCATTCAGGGAAGAATGACCTGAATAATAGGAAGTCTGAGAGTTATGTCAGAAGTGACAGAGCTGAGGAAACTGAGGCATTTAGATTAAAAAAAGACCAAGCCAAAACAAAAGGTGTGGTGGGAAGAATAATAGTTAGAAAATCTGAGCTTAAATTTTGTTCCACCATTCTCAACAAACCTCAGAAAATCACTCTCATAAAATCATTTCATTCTTCTGGGTTCCAGGTATGTGTGTGTGTACAGAACAAAAATAACATCTCCCCTGTCTTTCATTAAAAATTGTTATGAAGATCAAGACCAAGTAAATAATGTCATGGAGAAACTAAGCTCATGCACCACAACTACTGAGCCTGCGCTCTAGAGCCCACGAGCCACAACTACTGAGCTCACATGCCACAACTACTGAAGCCTGTGTGCCTAGAGCCCGTGCTCTGCAACAAGAGAAGCCACCGCAATGAGAAGCCCGTGCACCGCAATGAAGAGTAGCCCCCCTCACCTCAACTAGAGAAAGCCTGCGTGCAGCAATGAAGACCCAATGCAACCAAAAAAAAAACAACCAAAAAAAAGACCAAATAAATAAATAGATAAAAGACTATATTATATTTGAAAATGTGTGCTAATGAGAGAGAAAAATGATTTAGTATAGAGTTTTTATTAGGAAGAAATGTTTCTATAATACCAGTGCACAGTTAACAGCTATTAAAATTTTATATAAATCTAGCAGATGTCTGTACACATACATATATACATATGTGAGTATGTTTATATATCTTTTAACTAAAACAGCATCACAATTTACTTGACAATAATACTTGACAATCTGGCTTTAGAACTTGAATGACTACCATTATATGTGCAGTTCTAAAGAACAACATTTAAAAGAATGGGTCACATATTTGACTCAGGTGTACATCAGTGAAGGAGAATCCATCACTAAAAAAAATAAATTTGCAGTCTCTGAGCAATCTTCAGGCAGTTACTAAATGACCATCTGATGTGGACGTTTTGAAAGGAACTCCCCAGGGTGGCTGGACTAGATAGCTTTCACCCCTTCCCACTGTGAGACTCTTGTCATTTTATTTTGATTCCATAAATTGTCCACTAGGGCCAAGATATGGTGAAAGCAAGAAAATTAACATTTATTGAGGCTCCCATGCCCTTTGAGCTTTGCACTGACACATTATCTCATCTGATGCTAACAAGCCGATGAAGTAATTATATTTTATAGCTGAGGAACATAAGACTGAGAAAGCCTAAGCAGTTTGTTCATAAATTTGTTTCATAAAGTGCATACTGTTTACCTATAACAGTGATTTTCTGTGTCCTATAAAACCCTAGGGTCCTAAGGAGATGCCTAAGGGGCTACTATAGAAATAAAATGGGATCTGAGTGAGCCTTGTTCTGGGACATACACTCAGCTTTAATTAGAACAACCCTGATTTATCTCTCATCTATTAGAGCTCATTTGAAACATTGATCCCACTGATTAAAAAAAAAAAATTTACAGACCTCTGCATTCTACCGTGTGTATTTCCCTGTGTTTGTCAGGGAGGCCTAGGCACCTGGAAGACTGTACAAGTATAGGAAGTCAACAGATTGAAGTCAGTGGTTTGATAAATAAAGACTTTACAAGTAGTATGGAGCCAAAGAAGCTGAGATTCTGTCAGCTTCTTTGTTCATTAGAGATGTCAGGACATCCCTAATGAACAGGAGCAACAAGGGGATGCCTGGGTTATACCCAGCGTCCGGGAGGCCAGTGAGTTCAGGAGAAGCAGGCAGACAATTACCAAGTACAGACCAAGATGGAGTCAACCAAGGCAACAGTGACCAAATGAATCAAGAGTTAACTTGCAAGCAGTCTGTGACCTCTCACCCTGCAGCCACTCTCCCATAAACAGAGATGTTTCCACTTTGCCCTGTTCTTCTCTTTCTAAACCTCTTTGAATGAACTCATTCCTTCTCATGTTTTTAAATACCTTTAAAATCTGTATGTTTAAATTCTCCAAATGTGTGTCTGAAGCCCTGACATCTCTTTGGAACTTAGACCTACATATTCAATTGCTTGTTTTTTTGTAGTCAAATAAATGTCCTACAGGAACCTCAAGTGCAATTCATCTAATGTGCCTTATTATCTTTGCCTTAAATCTCCCTCTTGTCGTAACATATTTCCTGTCTCTATGAGACCACCTTCTACCCGATCAGTAAAGGCAGAATCATGAGACATCTTGAGTTCCCCTCCCCCCAATGTCCAGTGATAGGCTAAAGCCTTGCAATTCTACCTTCTAAATTTTTCTCAAATCCATCTTCTCTACTCTTATCACCAGTGCCTTGAGCCCTCAATGCTTGTCATCTGTGTTAGAGTGAGTGTTCCTTATATACACCATACAGTGTTGTATTTCTACCCACAGAGTCATAGAGGTCCATCTCCTAGAATGCCCTTCTCCCATTCTTTACCAGATCAACCAAAATTAACTCTTTTTGACATCTTCTCTGGGGAATTTCCCCAAAATCTCAGATTGGCTTAGTGTCTTTTCATTATGCACCCAAAGTACTTTGCGTATCCCTCTGGCATGGTATGTATGAAGTTATATTGGACTTTTTTAGTTGTGCTTGCTTTAAGTGGATTTTTCATTTTTGTATCTCAAGTGCTTAGATGATGACTAGATTCTCAGTGAAAGGACGTGAACATGAACTACACTGCCACATAAAAGCAAGCAAAGGCTGTTGGATGAGTATTGGAAGCCAGGGGCAGAGTCCCAGAACTGCTGGTACTTTCTGTTTACCTCAGGCACAGGGAGGTGAGCTCTCCTGGGAGTTCCTACATCCAATTTAATTCAGTAGATTTACATTGGGCACCTTGTATATATTCTAAATACAAGCATGAGAAAACTCAGGCCCTGTGGTTGGAAGCAAAGCTTTGAAAGACTTAGTTCTGCCCTGTTTGTCATCTCTGCCCTATCCTGTTAGCCTAGTGTTGTTCCTGGGCTGTGCAAACGCTGACCCTCCCACTCTGCCAGGGCAGTGGCTTATATTAGGACCCACTTACCCCTTTACTTTGGTCTGAGAAATATTCTTATATTCTAGTTTTTACTTTATACCCCATGACTTGAATAGTTCTGTTTAAAAATGAATCTCTATCACTGTGCTAATTGTGAGGGCTTGGGGGTGTTAGGTTATCTGTTCTCTCCACCTTTTTTCTCTTCCTAACTTGTACTCTTCTGGGAAAAAAATTTATCTTAAATTAGCAATTTATGGTGAAAAATTCAGGTATGTATGGTGACATTTTAGTGCCAAAGATACGCTTGATCCAATAGTACCCCTAAAATCATTTTTGTGGTTCAGTTTGTACCCATAGCACTGAAAGGTAAGTAGTGGGAAGGGCTGGGGCCACTGGTAACACTCCATCTTTCCTGCCCTTCAGATCTCAAGGTTGGGACATGGTCAATGTTAGGTTAAAAGGAGGAGCTCACAACTAACGAGAAATCCACATCTGCTCTATTTAGGTATTTCAAATAGCGTTTCTCTTGTCCAGAAAGTGATTTATGTCAGAGAAGTCCATATAACCATATAACAGTTATCTTTAACATTTAAATTATGCATACATCATTTACACAGTGATTTTAAAGTAAATTTAGTGAAGATGACAAATTTTTCTCCAGTATAAAAGTCCTCCACATTAATTGTAGTTAACCAAAAGAGGTTTGAGTAATAAAGACTGATTTAACCATGGAGTGATTTTTAACAATTTAATCAGCTAGAGTGTTGGTTCCCAAGTTGGTTACAAATCAGAAGGACCTGGGGCACTTTTTCAAAAAGTTTCCCCTAAGCCCTGACCCTGGCGGGGCAGAGGGTGAGGGCATCTGGGGTGCAGCCTGGGAGTCTGTATTTGTTTTCATAAGCACTTGCGTGATACTGAAGCAGACAATTTTTGGAGATACCACTAAAGTAGAAAATAAAACCTTTCTTAACGTGTTTGTAAAACTAACGTAAATACTGGTTGATATGAAAGAGCAGCGGAACACTTTATATTCTAGCGTTACGTAGTGGAATCTCAACTCATGCATGAGGAGTACAAGGACTGTTGTTTATGGAACAACTTCATTTCAGCTTCTAGCCCCTGTTCTGCTTGGATCTTGAAGACTTAACCTCAGCCCTCTCTGGAATCCTCCTAGGATTCCAGAATCCACTTCTAGGATCTGGATCCACTTCTAGGATCTTACACAGGGTCAAGGATGGGGTAAAAGGGACCAACTGGTCTTGGTCATCACTACAGGTCTCTCTGCCACATGGCCCTGCACATCCCAGAGCTCTTTGCTGCTCCTTTTGAGGTATTATGGAGACAGGAAAGATTTTTTTGTGGCTGTTATGGTTCCTTCTGCCTAGGCCAAATATACAGCCATTTCCTTCCTGGGGTCTTGTCACCATACCCCATCCCCTCCCTCAGCAATGTTTTCAAGAAATAGGGCTTAACTGCCCCTCTGTTTTGTAGTCCTACAAACCTCTTTCTTTTCCACTTCCCAGTATCAGTCGTTAGGTTCTGCTCCATCCCTAGCAAATCTAAGCAGGAAATCCCTTCACCATCCACTCACCTCCACCCCTCAGTAAAACAGCCCTAGGCAATAAAGAAATTATCACAGCAGGACATATCTTCTTAGATTTTTATTAGTAGTTCTCTCTGAAAAATCAAAATAGTTAGGAAATTAGATTCATCAAGACTGTATATCTTTTGTATTTAGAGACTAGAGAAATTCTTTCTCAATTCTGTTTCTCCAAGACATGGGCTTATGCCATATAACAATCCTAAATCCAAACCCCCATAACAAACACAGCCCAAGTCTAGAGCTTCTGGAAACCTAAGCCAGGAACATCAATGTTTACACACACACCATACACCCAAATACCTCTCCTATGAGGCAACAAGTTAGTATTTGCTAAACAGGAGGAAAGGAAAGGGAAATACAGGAGAAAAAACGCATGTCTTAAAATATTATCAAAGCCACAATTAAAGATCTGGAAATTCAGTATAAAATTAAAATTTCAGTCAAATATTCTGTAATTTCCTGGTGACAGCCAATATTCACAGACATTTTGGGAAAGACATCATTCCCATCTGGTGAAATATCTTTCACCAAATTTGAAGTATTTCAGAATTGAAATATCCCACTCTGTAATGTGGGATCATTTGGTTGAAAGGATCAAAAATTCCTAGATCAAGTAAGAAGCAAGTTATGTGAAGGTGTCATCAGGGGCAACAAGGACAAGACACAAGCTCAAAGCTTGAGCACAGGAACTGAAAGTCAAGAATGACTTGACTTTCAATGAATAAATTATAGTCCTTCCTCATCTTTGTTTTTCCCTCCATATGGCTTGACTACTCTAATTTCTCTGAAGACTGGCCTATCCTGTTTCTTTGTGGATTCTGTAACTTGAAACTGACTTTGACATTCCATTGTAGTAGTCTCATCCTTGGTTTATCAGGAATTTTCACATTAAACGCTTACTTTCATTCATATGATGTAGCCTCTCAGTGTCCCCATCTCAAAGGTCGGAAGAAAGAATTCAGTTATTTCAATTTTTTCCCAGTATCCACTCAGGCCAATCAACTGTACCCCAGGGATGGGCACTTGTGCATCCTCTCCTTCTGGATGCTGTGAGTAGATCAGCTTCTCTAGAGAGGGAGGTACTTGGGCAGGAGGTATGTCTATGTGACCACTAAAATAATGGGAATGCCTATTATTCCAGAATTGTGAAAAACAATCTGGCACTTTTATACGTTCTGTATGCTATAGGCATATGTTATTTTCACTTTGTCCACAGAATGGTATGATTATGTCATTTCCTATATTGATAATGTTTAATTAATAATAATTAAATCTGAGATGATACACCATCTCTAAGTTTATATCAATCCTAGGTCTATCCTTGACCTTAGAAACCAACCAATCAACCAAGCAACAGAGAATAAAACAATAAAAATAACGTAAAAACCTGTCAACTGCAAATCTCTTTTTAGTCAGAAAACATTCTGAATCAAATCAAATGTTTCTCCAGTGTTGAAGGTAAGAGACAATCTCAGTTAATGTCTATGAATGCCAGATATACTTTGTCTTAACTTTTATCTCTTTTAGGAGACAGTCTAGCCATCTGTGAATTATTTTTCATTACAAATTTTCTAAATTTAAACTTAAACGGATTTTAAAAGCTGTCTACCACTAGGTGGCACCAAATAGCCATAATTCATAGATTGTATCCTAAAACCATACATAGGCCATTAAAGGATTATCATTCTTTCTTTGCTTATGAAGACAATATTTTTAAAAATTTAAATACAAATAATTTGGGATTTTATAGAATAAGAAATACAGCACAGTTTTTTCCTAAGTAAATAGAACATAATTTAAAAAATAAGTTGAAGTATATTCATGTAGTCTGTCAATAAATTCATGGTAACATTCTTTGTTGAATTTCAAAATATGTTACTCTTTTCTCCCATTAAATTACTGCAGTGTTATAAATATATTTTTTTATATCTGCTTAAAAGCATGTAAGATGATCCTTTTTATAGGTTTTATTTTTGTTTTTTAAGATCTCTTTTACTGAGATCTCTTTTCCTGTCATTACACAACATGCCTTTATTTTAATAGTGATGTTCTCAGTCCAAGGAGGAGTTTGGATTATGATATAGGTGCTGTGGCAAGAGATGCTTCTTCCCATCTACACTTGTAAATTCCTCTCTGTAATACAGGGCTCACCACACTACTTTAGGATTTTGTCACCTCGAGGTTTGACTACTGCCATGTCCTCTACCTTGGTTGACAGAGGAAGAGCCCTGGAATATTCAGCTAGTACAGAATGTGACAGCTTGTCTGTTTAGCAATGCCAACCACACAGAGCACATTATACGGATGCTCTGTGCATAGCTCTGGCTTCCAACAGTCATTCTGGGTGTTCATTTTAATTTATAAAGCTCTCCATGGCCTAGGACTTACAAGTAAGTTATATGACATCCTCATTTCCTATCCTGGCAGTTAAGGCATTTTACCAGGTAGTTCCTAAGATGCAATGATGAACTCAAAGTTAGAGGTCCTGGATTCTACACTCAATGTCATTTTCTGGCTTTAAAAGAACTCATTTTGCACAATACAGAATTTCCTTGAAAATGTGGGTCCTTAATTCAGAGTCTATAAATAGTGTTTATTTGTGGAGAAAAAGATAGAGACTACCAAAACACAGGGTTCTTTCAGTTTTCACAACTAGCAGAAATAATCTTTCAGTAATAGATATCTATAACAAAAATTACTTTAAAAAAAATGAAATTAACAGAATAGCAAAACTAGCTTAAATGTACCACAGTTCATTATGGTTACATTTAGCAGACATTTCTTGAATGTTGAGTATGATTAAGATACTATGTTATAAACTGCAAGACACTGTAGCCAATTTTAAAAAGCTATACTGTTATAAAGTGGATAATTGTAGCAAATATAAAACAGTAATATTGAATTACTAGTTTTACATTGGAATTATACAGTATCTCTCCAAATAAGTTGTTGCTTTGGTAGAATATAAAATAAAGACAGATGTAAGTGTCTCAAGATTACAAACTTGCCTGGGTTTTAAGCAACTGAGAGATCTGGGAACTAAATTCAATATGAATAACAAATAAATTAGCTTGAGTATGTTTAACATGTAACACACATATATTGTATGCATGTCTAATTTTCTCAATCAGAAACTACTGATTAGAAGAAAACAAGGGCTTAGCAGGTATTCTGTTTCAAATCTGTGCCTTTTCCAGAGGCATGCATGTCAAATTCTTCCACGACCTGCAAAAGAAAAGTGGGTAAATTAAAGATTATATTTACCTGACCAGAGTCTAGCATATATGGGACTTGTGATTGCCTACTTCCAAACATTAGTTAATTTAAAGGTTCTACATTTGTCAGTAAAAAAATAGGTTAAAAAAAATGGCTGGGGAAACTGCAGTGGGAGAAATGAAATGTTAATACCTACACATTTCTTGATTTTAATGATAAAACTCTGTTCTCATCAGAAGTAGGAATAGTAAACAGAATTTTTAAACTGTCAGTGAGATGACTTTTGGAAAGATTATCACTTTAAAATGGAAAATATATTTTTGTATAAATAAAAGCAATGTTTATTTTAATAAATTTCATTTATTAAAAGGCTCTTAAGTTATTGTACAACAAAAGAGTGCCAGATCTACTCTGAGGTCCCTCCCGTTTTGGTCGCTTTTATTATCTCTCCTTTCAGTATCTGTCATTACTTGTGGTTTTCTCTTTTCTGAATCAAAAATAGTTTTATATTTGGTTTTCTGATTATCTTCAGCCAGAATGATCTTTCGGCATATGCTTCTCCAGGAATGATGGAAATGTTGTATTGACAAAATACACCCTTGAACACTTCTGCCTAATGTTTATTAGGCTATCCAGTTAAGTTTCAGTTTGGGTGTCATCCGTTTTCCACATAAGGCTGACCCTGACACTGACAGAAAAACTGACTAATATTCACTATTGGTTTCAGTGGCCAAACAACGACTTCTCTCTAGAGCTGCCTTATTGGAGGTGGTATTATGACCTTGCGTGTTTATAAGGATGCATGGAAGTAGCTGATGAAATTTGTTCTGTTGCAAAGTCAGCGGTCTCAGAGGTAGACTATATTTTGCTACCGTATGTTGCGTATAATGTATAGAACTATCTAATACCAAAACAGCAGCTAAAAGAGGGAAGGAGAATTTCACAAATACATCATCTTGAATACATAACTTTCCCATAGCCAGATACCTGTGTACTGCTATTGACCCACTACAAAAATAGCATGGATTTCTGATTAAAAATATACCATTAAAATGTTTTCAAATGAATGGGCAAAGAAGATGTAGTACATATGTACAATGAAATACTACTCAGCCAAAAAAAATGTTGCCATTTGAGACAACATGGATGGACTTTGAAGGTATTATGCTAAGTAAAATAAGTCAGAATGAGAAAGACAAACACCATATCATTTCACTCGTGTAGAATCCACCAAAGTAAAACGAATGAACAAATAAAAGAAAAACAAACTTGTAGGTACAAAGATCTGATTAGTGGTTACCAGAAGGGAAAGGGGTTGGTATGTGGGTGAAATGGATGAAGGGGGTCAACTGTGCGGACATGGAGGTCAGCTAGACTTGTGGTGGTGATCACTTAGTAGTGTATACAGATATTGAATTATAATGTTGTACACCTGAAACTTAATTTCAAAAGAAACTAAGGAAAAAAAACAATTATTTTGATTGAATAAAGGGTGGAGGCATTACAGCTAACAAGACCGCAGTAGCTGACCAGTAAGTACCTCTGAAAAATGTATCCAGAGATTTTTAAGTAAATCCTCTGGATTTAGTTTCATAACATTAATCTCCAATGAATAATAATGGCCATTATTTTTGGAGAATTTACTCAGTGTAGTAGGAACTATACTAAGTATTTTATATCCATTACCAATTATTATTGGTAAGGTGCTATAAGTAGGAATTTGTTGTATACACAAATCTTGGGCAGTGTCACTCAGCTGACTGGCTTAGATTTGAACCCAGTCACATGAAAGAACCTGTGTTTTAAATCATTTCAGTATAGAGCTCTGTATGTGATAGCATAGCTTCCATATCCTCTTAATTAATAGTTTTAACCAATAAGCAATGATTTATTTTTCATATTATTATCTTTCATCACTATGATAATCCCATTTTACTGGCTTAATTTTGTTTTGTCTTTACTATTCCTTTCATTTAGGTAACAATTCATGAATATATCCTTGTTGGAAAAGATTTAAGCAACAGTTATAAAAGACCAAAGTTCCCTCTCACCTCTCCATTCCAACATCTTGTCTGAAAGACAACGTATGTTAAAATTCTGCTTTATGGCCTTTCAATCCTTTTGCTAAGAACTAACACAAATACACATACAAATATCTTATGAAAACATAATTATACTATGCCAGTTCTTCCAGTACTCTTTTAAATATCTAACACACGTGTATATATACACATAGAAGTATTATTTTCATATAATCATAATTATTCTATACCCATTCTTCCAATTTTTTTAATAATTATATATCTTACGCTTTCCTTATAAGTAGATATGGGTCTTCCGCTTTTTTTTAACTGTTGTCCAATATTTCATAATTTAGATACACCACATTTATTGAATCCCTCACCTGCTCAACAAATATGTAGGATATCTTCACTTTTGCTATTATAAACAATTCTGAAAGTGGCATCCTTGTACATATTACTACTGTACACATACGTGAGTCTGTCTTTAAAATAGATTCCTAGAAATGGACTTGCTTAGTCCAAGAGTATATATAAAATATATGTATGTATACACACATACGCATATATACACATATACATAATTTAAATATTTTTGATAGCTACCACTCAACTGGTCTTCCAAAAGATTTTTACCTTTTATACTCTCAACAACACTGTAATGAAAATGCATAGTTTTCTGTGTGCTTACAAACACTAAAATTAATTTATCAATTTCAGGTTTGTGGTGTTTTTTTCTTTTGCTGATCTGGTGGGAAATTATATTTGATTGTTTTGTTTTCCCTATTTCTGAATACTGGAGAGAAAATTTCTCTTTATTGGTAAAATAGAAACTTTATCATTCTCTTACTTCATACATTACTAGATATGACCGAGACATAACATATTCAGGTAATATAGTAATTTCTTTTACATTTCATATATTTTACCAATGTTTAAGTATTAAGGAGTTTAGGTAAAAATACAGATTTACAGCTTTTCTTTAAAAAATCGTAAGATCTGGCAACGCTAAGCCTCTATTTCTTAGTGGCACAATGCATTGACACCAAGCAGCGGCTATATCACCTAGATGGGGTGAGCCTTCTCCCAATTGCCCTAAGGTGGCCTGAGTTTCTCAGCTTTATTTCCTCCAAAGTCCTTAGACAATTTGACTTGGCTACACCTGAACTAACTATTCCTTAAGCATATAAAATTTTGACATAATTTGTTAAAATTAAAGGTTAACCTTTTATTTGCTTTCGTTACTAACCCAATGAATCACCAAGCCTACTTCATTTGCAAAATATAAATGGAAAACAAGGTATTGTCAAATGTTTCCTTCCAAAAATATCAATATATTTTTCTATAAATAGCTTAGAACCACCCCTTTGGGGTTTTTTTGATTATACAAATTGTTTTAATATATCACTAAATAATATTTGAAAGAAGCTCCTATTTCTATATGTAACAAAAGAATAGACTAACACCAGATGCAACTGAATACATTTGAATTACACATTTTCACTGAGTCGATGTAATATTTTAAGCTTGACGCTCATTTTAAAATGAGATACCAAAAAATGATTTTCTCTGATAGTTTAAGTACTCATAGACTATTATACATTAAATTAGCCCCTTAAATAGTACCTGAACAATTACCTCGTTAAACTACAAAGTACCTCTCTACAGTACTTTTTATTGCAATCTTCATTTCACAAAGGACATATGGCCACAACTCTGCTTACCTAAGGCATGCCAGGGCACAAGAATTTCCTTTTTGTCTGCCAGCCAAAGTTGGCGTTTGGAGGAGGATTCCCTCAGTTATAGGCAAGTATACTGTTCTGTTTGCAGAGGGAATTCCTCTGTCTCTAGGTGGAGGGTAGTCTCCATGCCTGGGGAGCAGCCGCTTGGAACCTAACCAAAAGGAAGGCCTGATCAGTAGAATCAAGGACAGAATCATTTCCCTCCATTGTTCTCTTTTTCCAATCATATATACATTTTTGCCATAAAAATTTTTTAAATTCTAAGCAATTACTTTTTTATGCAAGATTTGTGAGTTGTCAATTCCATGTATACAGTTACCATCATCTCTACCTAGAATAATTTCTCAAACTGCTTTTGAATTTATTATTTATCAAATATTCATTAGCGTCTTTGATGTGCCAGAGACTGTACTAAGTACCAGTTATAAAAGGGTGAACGAAAAGACTAGATTCCTGCCATCATGTGACATGTTCAGGTAAGAGGGAGAAATAATAAACAAACATATACTTATTGAATTAATTAGTCAGCTCATTAATAAAGAAAATATTCCCAATAAGGATAAGGTGCTGTGAAGCAGGGCAAAGGGACTGATAAAGATAAGATGGTGTAGGGA
>NW_006797597.1:2256997-2282377 GCF_000442215.2 Lipotes vexillifer
AAACATCTCAAAAATTATTTTATATACCCCATCTCTAGAGAACTGTCCCCGATTACAGGTGTCATCATTCCATAAAGATATTTATAAAGTACAATATGCACTTACATGAAGGAAATAGAATAGTGAGGGATTGGAAGAACATGGCCATACAAGGAATGGCTGAAGGAAATGGTGATATTTAGACTGAAAAAGAAAAGAGTAAAAGAAGAAATATGACACTTAGGTTTAGACATTTTGAAAGTTGTCATGAAATAAAAGGAACAGAACAATTTTGTTTCATATAGGAAGAACTAGACTAGGGATAATATGAGAAAAGATATGATTTATTGGATCATCACTTTGTATCCAGCACTAAATGATGTCTTACAAATAATTAGTAATTAATATTATCATGATTCTTTGAGATTTTTCTTTTATTCCTCTTTATCAGGACACTGAGGTCAGTGAAGTTAAAAACAAAACCAAAAACATGCTCAGATTCATATAGATAGTGAATGGTGAAGCTGGAATTTGGCCTTGGGCCTTCTCCATAGCAAAGGTTCTTTTCTCTACATCCTGATACCTCTTGATTTTAGCTTAATATAAAACATAACTTTTTCACATCTAAAACTGCCTTCCCTGGTGGAGTAGTGTACTTCCTATAATAGGAACTGTTACTGAAGAGGTCCCTTAGGTGGGATTCTCACACTGTGTGGAGTGTAACCTCTAAGGTCTCCTATAATCCTAAGAGACTGCAATTTTCACTAACTGAATTAGGAAGTCTTAGTCTATGGCACCCTTCCCAATTATTAGCACAGTTTACTTCATAGGATTAGCAAATCATCACCTATTAGAGATCTGGACCCTGCAGGATTTGGAAGCCTGTTCCATAAATGGGCAATCCTGAAATAGAATGAGAGTACTGCATTAGACACCAAAGGGAAGTGAGCTAGCCTCAAAGGAAAACTTCACCTAGTTTACAGCTTTGACTAGGACCAGATTGCAACTGAATACATTTGGTATAGTTTTCATTTTCCAAAATGAAATCAAGACTAATATTTTAGGTTCAGCAAGGTTGAAAAAAATCTCTTGCAATAACAGGGATTTTAATTTGACCCATTTTGTAAATATCTCCTCAAACAGGACACAAACAGGATATTTCACATTTCACATTGCTTTTATCTATCAGTGATGCCTGGTGTTTCCACCTTAGGTAAAATTATCAAAAAGCTGCACATCCTCAGTTGAATAAGTGGTTCTTTTCAGTTGACAAAACTTAACACATGCCCTTAAACCTTAGTTTTATGTCTGTTATGAGTTTTTAAATCAAACTAAAATGAATTTTTAAGTCATTTTAAAAAATCTAACTGTGGAATTTAACACTAAATTTTTAGTGGTTAAGTATTTCATAGTTTGGTTTTGTGCTGGATGGTGAAGTACCTCTTTTTATTGGTTTTACATTTATATGCCACTAATAACAACCAGTGACTAGTTTTGACATGTCGTTGGACTGATTCAAAGAAGAGACTCATCAGCTTTTGCTACATCATTTATAGCATTAATTTTATTTACTTACCTTCTCTTCTGCAACTTTAAATGATCCTAGTTGCTGTAGTTTCTCATCATTTCACTTGTAAGTTCTGGCATAGCATCAACCACACTGTTCCCTTCCTTGGCCTCTTAATTACATCTCTTAAGTAAGATGGGCGACACTGAGGTTAGGCCTCACTTAGCTAATGAGATTGGACTAAATCATGGCCCCCAGGGTACTTGGTTTGCTAATTTCTTAAAATTAGTAGTACTTGTTTAAAAACTTTAAGAGGGATGTAAAAGAGAAAAAATTAAGGTAGTTTGCCTTTAGTTCCACTTGAGTGTGGGAACCTGGCATTAAAGAGGCCAACTAGAATCTAAATGAATATTAACAATTAATGAGCAGAAGACAGAATGGGGAGCAATCTTCAGAAAGACTATCAATGATTTTTGTACTTTCTACCATTCTCCAAACTTTAATTTGTGAGGACATGTTTCATCACACTTTCAAATTAGCCTAGATTCTATAAATTTTTCTTTTTCATTAATTTTGCCTGCAAGGTATACAGCTGCCACATATTTCATGTAACAGCTTTATACTATCAATTCACATATAATAAAAGAAAAATAGTATTCTTCTAAACCCAGCACGTGGACACACGTACACAAACATATACGTAGTGATTTAGTAAAAAAATATTTCTGCAAAGACCATTAGCAATATATCATGCTGACGTTATTAAAGTATAATAAATAATGTTTTATTATTGGTATTTATATATTAAAACGCTGAACTACATGTATGAAAAATAAAGTCATGTTGCTGTCCTCAAATATGCAAGTGATTTCACCAGTAGAAGCAGTATCAAGCATGAAGCTAGAAACAGCATATTATCATTCATTTAATCAACAAATATTTATTGATTCTTTACTAAATGCTCTGCTAGGTCATGGGAACATATTGATGAATAAAACTTTTCCTGTAATTAAAAAGCTTATATTCCTGAAAGGAAACAGAAATAAACAGATGATTTCTAAAATCGTGGGGTTTAACAGTTATTCTCAAAGAGTGGTTTGCAGACCAGTAGCATTAGTGACTCCTGGGAACTTAGACGTGAAAATTCCCGGTTTGCACTACAGACCCACTGAATCAGACTCTCTCCAGATGATTTTGATAAAGTTTTGAGAACCACTGTACTATAATTTTAAGTAATCCAAAGTGAGTAAAGTACATGACTAGAGATGCAGTTGCTTAGGGGACCTTTAATGGTATTATTACACAGGAAGCGTCAGGTCTCTCAGAAAATGATGATCCATTTTCAGTTCCTTCCTCTGGTGGGATAAGACTTTTCCTGACAATGGGACTAGGGTCTGATGGGGTGAAATGTGCCTTCATCCACTCTGGCAAAATTAGGTTGACAGTCAATGCAGTTATATTGCCTAGTGGTCAAGACAGCACACTAGTTCTCTACCTGTGCAACTCTATATGAACAGAAGTGGACTGAACAGGAGGCATTGGGTTGACTAGTATTGCTACTGCAATCTGGACCAGCACAGTGGCTCAACCTAACATCCCTTCCAAAGATGAAAAAGTGTAGGTATAAATGTAGAGAAGGAGGAATAGTAGCTAATGATAAGAGAAGGAATAAGTGGGTTTTACAGTGAGGAAAATCCAATATTGCCTACTCAAGAGACCCATAGCAAGAGATGATACTGTCTCTTAGTTTAATTATGCCACGTATCTGACAGAATGAAGCTACTCCTGCTTTTGGAAACTATTTTGGAAACTTACAAGGTTGACTAGAAGCCTGCAAACCTGAGTAGCATCACTCTGGGAGATGTTTTGGTCATATAATATAATTATAGACTGGACTAACTGTTAATGACAAGTGAGAATATAGTAATATGCCAATATCGTTTTACTGTTTTTTTCAGGTTATATCTACTACCATCACTGTTGGTAGGATTATAATATGATATTGATGATCAAATATATTGGGAAACTAAATTAGAACCTTCTCAGGATATAATATGGCTGGAAAATGACTGGCCTGATAAAGAACTACATTTAGTTAACCATCAGCTAATCTATATGCTAAGTAGTTCTGCACAAATTTATCACAAGATACAAACAGTGGTAGATCAAAAGACAAAAATATGAAAATGAATGTGATGGCTTTATACGATGGATTAGTTTTTTCTTAAAATCTATTGCTACCCCTACACTGTCTCCTCCAAATGTTAGGCATATTTATAATGATACTATTTCTCTGTCTGTCATAAATGCTGTATTAAGTGGAGATGCTCAAACTTGATTGTTTTGCTGTAGGAGAGCCTTGACCAAAGACTGGTTGTGGCCTAGGTAGTAAAGAATTTGGTCTTGCCCAAGGAGAGGTCTGGATTTAGCCTTCAGTTTCTAGGAAGTAATCTATGTCATACCTGATAGAAGTGTCCCTGTTGGGTGTGGGGACTGGTCACACTAGACTTAGGGTGTGACCAGCCACACTCAACTGTCCTAGGAAACAGGCTGGACATGCCAGACAGACCAGCAGTGTCACTTAGGGTGAGGACTTTGGATCGTCCAGTGTCAGTCAACCGGGAGAATGAGAGTAACCATGTGGGAAGTCGGTCAGTCCATAATACCTACAGAATGAAGTCCTAATACAAATTTTGAATTCCCAAACTTGGCTGAGCTTTCCTGGTTGGCAGTACTTCATGCTTATTGTCACACATCAATGCTGAGAAAGTAACACATCCTTCTCCATGGGGAGCGGACAATGCAGGCTTCATGTTTGGAACCTTACTGGACTCTGCTCTATGTGTCCCTTCCTTTGGCTGATTTTAATCCTGTTAATTCATATCCTTTTCCTGTGATGAACTGTAACTGTGAGTGTAATAGTTTTCAGTGAGTTCTATGAGTACTTTTAGAGAATTATCAAACTTGAGAGTGGTTTGGGGAACACCCTGATCTTGTAATTGGTGTCAGAAATGAGGGTGGTCTTAGAGATGGCACCCTCCAATTGTGTAGTTGGCCCTAATTCCTTGGAATTCTTAATTTTTTTGTTGTTTCTGAATTTCTGTATTTTTTAAATGTGTGAAATTCCCATGTTACATTGTAGGAGCTGTGGTTTTGAACAAACAGTTTCTTATATGTGTAAAACTCCAAGTGAAAGATTCCATCTAGGCATTTATAGAGGGATATCTGGATTGTGTAGACCTTACATTAAAAAAAAAAAAAAGAAAAAAGAAAAACTGTAAAAATTCTGTTGCCCTAGAATCAACAAGACTGGGAAACAGCTTGTCTGGGCATATTCCATAGCAGTAGGGCAAAGAAGAAAGAGTTGGGCGCCCGGGGGATATGCAACTACTATGCTTGAGGAATGCCACTGGGAGCTTTCCAGGGTTACCATGACATTTATGTATGTGTGTGTGTGTGTGTGTGTGTGTGTGTGTGTGTGTGTGTGTGTATTTGTGTATTCAAATGGCAACTCTACATGAGAGGATCAGCTGTATATCCTAGGGACCTGGTTTTAATGTTTTAATGAGTAGCTACAGTATATAACTGCAGTGAGAGCAATTCTTGGCAAGACTTGGGCAAGTCACTTAAGCTTTCCTTGACTTAGTTAATTGGGATAGTATCTACCCTGTCAACTTTAACACTGCTGTTGTGAGGCTCAAATGACACAGTGTCAAACCAATTTATAAGCTGAAAAGTCCCATGTAAAAGTAAGTTACTAATATTCTGTGTCTTTGACAGTGCGTCTCTCATTTGCTTTTCTCGCTAGAACCCTAAAACTGCCTCACCCACATGCATTGGAGAAAATTTGTATTGTTCAGTTTCATTCATTTACACTTCTCAGTGGGATTTGATTTGAAGGGAAGAGCTCCTTTAAAGTTTTTAAAACATTTCCCTAAAGCATTCTGGGAAAAAATATGACATATGATTAGTACTTATGTAATTTTCTTTTAACTCTATATCCTTTTCTTCCAGCATATTACTTCAATGAATTGTGGCTTTTGTCTGCAGTAAAGTTTTATTTAATAAGTTTTATCCCATACCTATATCCAAATATTGTATTAGATGGCCTAATTCACTTATTAAAGTACATTTATTCCATACACATTTATTAGGTTCTGTCCATATGTGATATACTTTCTGTGAGGCCTCTAGTGAAAGAAAAGAATTGGTCCCTACTCTCTAGGAGCTTAGAATCTCATGAAGAGAAAACTATTCAGAGAAATACATGGAGATATTTTCCTTAATGGGATATAGACAAAGTGCAGTGAGAGCTTGGAAGGAACAAGTACAACTTCCCCCAGGTTAACAAGTCTAGGCAGAGGAGGCACTATGGGCATGACAAATTCTGGAAACCCCAAGACTGTAATTCTGAAAAAGGAAAGTCTCAGGTGGCAAGTAAGGAGAAGGGACAAGAGTAGACCAGGGTAAACAGCAGGCGCAGTGGCTTTTTGTGCTAAGAAAAGGATTTTGAATTTCATTCTGCATCTATGCAGAGCTGTTGAAGAATTTTGAACGTGATAGTGATTCCATCCCAGCCTCTTTGGGTTTTAAAATTCATAATGTGAATCAGTGTCTTATTTGTTGGATCATATTTCTTTTCAATCAAAAAACTATATGTTCACTAATCATCAGGAAAATGCAAATCAAAACCACAGTGAGATATCACCTCACACCTGTCATAATGGCCATCACCAAAAAGACAACACGTAACAAGTTCTGGCAAGGATGTGGAGAAAAGGGAACCTTCGTGCACTATTGGTGGGAATGTAAATTAGTACAGCTGCTATGGAAAACAGTATGGAGGTCCCTCAAAAATTTAAAATAGAACTACCATACGATCTGCAACTCCACTTCTGGGTATTTATCTGAAGAAAACTAAAACAGTAATTCTCAAAGATATTTGCACCCGTATGTTCATTGCAGCATTATTCACATAGCCAAGCTATGGAGGCAACCTAAGTGGGCATTGATAGATGAATGGTTAAAGAATATTATGCAGCCATAAGAGAAAGAATGAAATCTTCCCGTTCGTGGTAACATAGATGGACCTAGATGGTATTATGCTAAGTGAAATAAGTTAGACAGAGGAAGACAAATACCATATCATTTCATTTATATGTGGAATCTAAAAAACAAAACAAATGAACAAACAAAACAGAGTCATAAATAGAACAGATTGGTGGTTGCCAGATAGGAAGGGAGTGGGTAGTGGAAGGGTGGGTGAAATGGGTGAAGGGGATCAAAAGGTACAAAATTCCAGTTATTAAGTAAGTCATGAGGATCTAATGTACAACATGGTGACTATAGTTAATAATACTGTATTGCATATTTGAAAGTTGCTAGAAGAGTGAATCTTAAATGTTCTCACCACAAAAAAGAAATGGTAATTATTTAGAGTGATGGAAGTGTTAACTAACCCTACAATGGTAAGCATTTGGCAATATGTAAGTGTATCAAATCAAAATTATATACCTTAAACTTACCCAATGTCATATGTCAATTATATCTAAATAAAGTTGGGAAAAATAATTTATCTTAAAAATTCTTGTGAATTTGACATTCTATACCATAGGATAATTAGCAATGATATTTTGATTGTTTACCAGAAAGTAAAATTGAGGTTCCAGGAAAATGTGTTCTGTTTCTCTTATGCCTTAAGACACCCCCATCCGCCACCCCAAAACACACACACACACACACACACTCACACACTCACACAAACACAAACACTGACTTCTGCCTCAGAGGTTACTTGCTGTTCAGTTTGCACAGCACAGACCTGCTCCTTGGCTATGCACTTGGCCTAAAGGCCTCCTCCAAGGTGGCTTTGTCCTCCTGTTACTCTGACCATGGTAAGGCTTTTCTCATCTATCCATTAACTTTCTTTTATAATTACATCATCACACTTCTTTTCTTTGTATTCAAAGCTCTGGCCACTGATCCCCATCTGTATGAAAAGAGCCTCATTTTCCCATTATTATACACACAGTCCAGTCCCTTTATTCTTTTTTTTCTTTCAGCATATACTTTCACTCCCCCTCACCCTTTTTCTCACTCTTATTGTCTATTCTTTTATCATAGTTCCTTTTTGCCTGACAGTGCCTCATAAAATTCACTGGGGTTAAATCCTTTGATGATTCTTCAAGTGCTTTCTCTGCCCAAATTGTATGACATTTTTGTTTTAGGTTAGTTTTACATTTTCACTGGATTCGAAGTCTAGTGAATTTTTCACATTGCTTTTCTCATACTCTGTGTTTTTCCTGCCCATTTTAATTGCTTGATTATTGAACAAATCTTCTTCAATTAAACCTTTCTAAATTCATCTGGCATATGCCTTTGGTGGAAGAGAAGGTGAGCATTGCTAGAGGTTAGATCATTAGAAACTGCTGATGGCAATAATGATAAAGTGGGAGAAATACACCACATTTAAATTTTATGTTTTCTTGGGTTTCCTAGATTCTATTTTATCCAACATAAATAAAGAGTTCTCTAATATTATCAAGGTTTGCACTGATTTGGCTTCTTGGAATGTTTGGTTGGTTGGTTGTTCGTTCTTCATTAATTTAAAAAATCTGGATAATAAATCCACAGAACTGGATTTATTTTTTTAATGTGACCTAGGACAACTTACTTAACTCCTCTATATCTTAGTTTTCTCATGATATTTGGAGAGGACTAAATCACAGGCAGTGTACAAAGCACCAGGTTTATTGCTTGGAATATCTTAAGTGTTCAATAATTATTAGTTTCTTTATGTTTTCTTTTTCAATGAGATTTTTTTTTAATGTAAAACATTTAGATTTTAAGAATGCACTTTTATCTCTATCTTCAAATTACTTTCATAGATAGCTTTATGATTATGCTAATAATATTAATCTTTTTAAATGACTGACTAGAGAAAAACACAGGATTTTAAAATTAATTTTGAATCAGTTAGGTTTTTTTTAAACACATAGCTATCAAAGACCCAGATGTGCACCATATGAGTTGATGAAAATGTACATAGGAAGTTGTGATAAAAGCTTTTCTTTTTAGTCTTATCATATCTTAAATTCAAGGTTACTTTTATACAGCTGGTATATATTAAATATAATATTTGGTTCATATACAAATGGTTGGTCTAAGTATGGAAAAGTTGAACAGAAAATTGGGAACATTTCCTCCTGGGACATGGACATGGTAAAATTGGAATGGTATCATCGTATTTCTAGAGCATCTCTTCAATATGAACAGGATATCACAATTAGAGACAAATATTTTGGTGACTATATTTTGCCCTAAATGTAGACTTTTGTTCATCTACAGTCTCTTTTAAAACAAACAAATAAAAATTCTATAGTATATATCTATACAAGTGCCATTGGAAGAATTGCATTTCTTTAAAAATATTTGAGGTGATAGAAGTTAAGAAGAACCCTCACCTGAGGAAACAAAATATAAATTAGTAAAAAGATCAAGGGAAGATACTATGGCAGACACTATTAGATCCATATCTATCAGCCATTCCTCTGTCTCTCTGCTAACAGAACCCTAATTTGTCTAGGTTGACAATGGACTCTATCCCAAGTGATGAAATATGATTGTTTCAGGGAAGCTGATCATTAGAATTTTGCCCTCTTTCCCAGCTGTTCTTGAGCCAGTGATGTAACAGTTCAGAGCTGTGAGACATGAGGGGAAGTCTGCTGGGGAGCTTTGGCAAAGTTTTTCTTTCTTATAAAAAGACATAGGAGAGAACATGCTGGAACTGCCCTGTTCCTCTCTTTCTTGTTGTGAACAGGAATTTAAGTCAATTTGCAAGCATAAGGTCACAAGCATATGGAGAAGAAGCAACACACCAAGGATGATAGAACAAAAAATTAAAATAACCTAGTCACTTGTAACATGTTTAAGCTGCTAGACCAACCCTGGAAGTATGCATCTTCAGAGTTTCAGAGTTTTTTTTTTTTTTTTTTTTTTTTTTTTTTTTTAATTAAGGCACAATAAATGTCCATATGTTGATTAAATATGCTATTACTTAAAGGCAAAAGAATTCCTAAATGACACAAGGGTTTTCTTTTTGTTTGGGGCTTTGTAACTATAGTTGTTGCTGTTACTGTTATTGGAAGCAACCCACACAGTCATCAAAAAATGCATGAGTAAGAAATTGTAGTATATATCTTCAATAGAATACCGCTCATCAATGAAAAGAAATGAACTATTGACACACGTAACATGGATGAACCTCAAAATCATTATTCTAGTGAAAGAAAACAGACACAAAACACTATCATGTGAGTCAGCTCATATGAAGTTCTATAACAGGAAAATCTAACCTAACTAACCTATTACCTATTTAGGCATGAAGAAATAGGCATAACTGTGTTTAATAAAAGAATGAGGATTTGTTTTTCTCAAATACTATTCACGAACATAAACAAATAGACTGTTTCATGCTGTGGCTTTGTTATTAATACAATCCATTGTCTTCCCTTTTAATTCTTGGCTTTCTTTATCGGTTCTACATATTTACTTCTTAAAAACGTTTTGTTTTGAAATAATTACATAGTTACAGGAAGATTTTAAAACATTACAGAGAGGTTCTGTGTTCTCTTCACCCAGTTTCCTCCAATGGTTACATCTTATATAACTATAGTGTAACATTAAAAGTAGGAAACTGACATTGGTACAATGTATGCATATAGTTCTATGATATTTTATCACATATATATTTGTGTAACCACCACAGCAATCAAGATACAGTACTGTTCCATCACAGTGATCTCTTGTGCTACCCCTCTATAATCATAACCACGCCCCTCACCCCATGGTCCCTAAGCCCTGTTAACTACTAATCTGTTTTCCATTTCTATAATTTGGTTATTCTGAGAGTGTTACATAAATGGAATCATACACTATGTGACTCTTTTTCACTCAGCAAAATGCCCTTGATCTACCCATATGTAGAACTATGCATCAATAGTTCTTCCTTTTAATTCCATGCATCCCATGGTATCGATGTAACAGTTTGTTTAGCCATTCAGTTATTGATGGATATTTTGATTGTTCCAAGTTTGGAGATATAACAAATAAAGCTGCTATAAACATTCTTGTACAGGTTTTTGGTGGACCTAAATTTTCATTTCTCTGGGATAAATGCCCACTAGTGCAATTGCTGGGTTGTGTGATAAGTTTATGTTTACTTTTTTAAGAAACTATTTTCCAGGGTGGCTGTACCATTTTACATTCCCATCAGCAATGTTTGAGAAATCCAGTTTCTTCACATCCTTGCCAGCATTTGACACTGCGATATAGAGTGGCCCCCTGCTTGCCGCAACTGGAGAAAGCCCTCGCACAGAAACGAAGACCCAACATAGCCAAAAATAAATAAATAAACAAACCAATGAACTGACATTAAAAAAAAAAAAAGACAACCCAATCAAAAAATGGGCAGAAAACCTAAATAGATATTTCTCCAAAGAAGATATACAAATGGCCAACAAGCACATGAAAAGATGCTCACCATCCCTAATTATTAGAGAAATTCAAGCCAAAGCTACAATGAGGTATGACCTCGCACCAGTCAGAATGGCCATCATCAAAATATCTACAAATAATAAATGCTGGAGAGGATGTGGAGAAAAGGGAACCTTCCTTGGTGGGGATGTAAATTGGTACAGCCACTATGGAGAACAGTATGGGGGTTCCTTAAAATCTAAAATCAAATCTACTATATGATCCAGCAATCCCATTCCTGGGCGTATCTGCAGAAAACCATAATTCAAAAAGATACATGCAGCCCATTGTTTATTACAACACTATTTACCACAGCCAAGACATGGAAGCAACCTAAATGTCAATCAACAGATGAATGGGTACAGAAGATATGGTACACATACACAATGGAATGTTACTTATCCATAAAAAAGAATGAAATAATACCATTTGCAGCAACATGGATGGACCTAGAGATTATCATGCTAAGTGAAATAAGCCAGACAAAGACAAATATCATACGATATCACTTATATATGGAATCTAAAAAAAAAAAGAAAGATAACAAATGAACTTATATACAAAACAGATATAAAAAACAAGACATAGAAAACAAGCTTATGGTTACCAAATGGGAAAGGGGGGGAGGGATAAATTAGGAGTTTGGGATTAACATGTACACACTGCTATGTATAAAATAGATAACCAGCAAGGACTTACTGTATCACACAGGGAACTATACTCAATATTTTTTAACAACCTATAAGGGAAAAAAATCTGAAAAAGAATGGATATATATATGTATAATTGAATCACTCTGCTGTACCCCTGAAACTAACACAACATTGTAAATCAACTATAATTCGATTAAAAAAAAAAGAAACCAAAAAAAAATTTAAACCTATCCTAAGAAAGGCCAATTTAATAAGTAACCGGGTTACTTTAAATAAGTATTACAAAAGTTAGCTGTGTTATCATTTAAACATCAATAAACACCCATAAATTTATTACCTTTCACGAAAGTCAGAAATCTACCAAAACCAGAATCAATAATCAAAAACTGAAAATAGATTTAGTTTGTAGAAAATGTCAGAATACACAGAAGAAAAATGAAAATGTATTAGTAATATACTTTCCTTATGTGATTTTAAAATTTGCAACATAAAATCAATTGATTAATACTTTTTCAGTGCTTTTTTTTTTTTTTTGCTGTACTCGGGCCTCTCACTGTCGTGGCCTTTCCCGTTGCGGAGCACAAGCTCCGGACGCGCAGGCTCAGCGGCCACGGCTCACGGGCCCAGCCGCTCCGCAGCGTGTGGGATTTTCTCGGACTGGGGCACGAACCTGTGTCTCCTGCATCGGCAGGCGGACTCTCAACCACTGCGCCACCAGGGAAGCCCTTCAGTGCATTTTTTATGCCTATTATATGTTAATCTCAAATCTCTCTAATTGAGGTGAACCATTTTTCGTGGTGATTTTTTTTTGTTTCTATCATTATTCAAAAAACAATATTCAGGATTTAATATGTTCAGTCATCTCTCTTTTTACATGTTTTTCTCAGTTTGTATTTTAGAAATCTAAGTCTACACAGTCATCCCTCAATATTGTACCCAGGGAAGTTTGGTTCCAGGATGCAGCAGATACCAAAATCCAAGGATGCTCAAGTCACTTATGTAAAGTAGCATAGTACAGTCAGCCCACTGTATCTGCAGGTTGGGAGGGCTGACTGTAGTTGGCAAAATAATAGTGTCACCTATTCTGTTTAATGGTTATGAATGGTAAAGACAGGATTTGTGTAAAACACTTTTTTATTGGCCATGCTGCGTGGCTTGCGGGATTTTAGTTCCCCAACAGGGATTGAACCCAGCCCCTTGCAGTGAGAGGGGGATTCCTAACCACTGGCCTGCCAGGGAATTCCCTAAAATACTTTTAACTGAGGCTGCCCCACCAAATCTCCACTCAGATCATGCATCTTACAAGCCCCTTAGATTTCATCTTACGTTTAGCAACTAATATGTGGAGAAGCAAATGTACCTGATTGTTCTGTATATCCACCTCAAGATGATTTGCTCTTGCCAGTGAGTACCTTAGGAGAAGCACTGCTTTAGAATGAGCAAGGTAAGGAAACTTAAGCACCCACTGCAAAGGTCTGCAGCCCAGAATATTTTCAGGGAAGCACTTCTTGAGGTTCTGCTGTAGGAAAGAACTGGACTAGTAGGCCTGTTCCAACAAATGTGCTCAGCATTTGTCTTCTCTTCCAACTGAGTCAGCTCTTGACATTAGAAGCATCTTTGATGATTCCTCGTCAAAGATGAGATATCGAATCCTTGATGAACTTGATTATTGTGGAATTAAGGACTGCCCTCAAATAATCAGTGTAAAGTTAAGAATGGTTGCTAAGCAAGGCAACCAAAGGATGTATCCTATGCTATATCCAAAGCCAACAATGAAGAAGCAATGCAAAAGCAAGATCACCTAAGGGGATCACCTAAGCAAGATCACCTAAGGGGAGTCTGACTCCAGACTTTATTTTAGAGGGATGAAGGGTTAGCTCCAGGATAAACCTCTAGGAAGGAGTAAACCTTTAGGAAACTGACAGGAGGGAGTCTAGGTTTGCCTGGGGGAAGCAGGAAGCATACTTATTTCCATGAAATAAGTATGTTCAGCTTCAGTTTAGGCTACAAATGTCAAGAGGTAAATTGTGTTCAACATGCAATCGAGAAATGCACTGAAGACATTTACTCATTGAAATGCAAGAATTTTTGGAAAAAACTTGGGAAGCCAGCCACCTCTGGACTCTGTTTCCTGGCTATTCTTAATAAAAAGTCTCCAAGAAATATCACTTCGTTACAAAAATCCAAATCCAAATTCCTTCCTTGGGAAGAATCTTGGATTAGGTGACCTCTAAACCCTTATCTAACCTAAAGATTATCATTCTAAGATGTTAATATTGACAGACAAATAATGTAGACTCAATAAATATTTGCTGAAATGAACTGAGTTGAATTCAGGAAGTAAAATGGTCTATATTTTATGACCACAGTTTATCTAATTCTCACAAACAGCTGTATGAACTTCCTTTTCTTTGAAAGTCTTACATTTGCTCACCACATTTCCCTGCTAAAATCTGTGAGGTAGAGCTCATCTTACTAACCCTATTTTAGAGGTCAGGTTGCCTTCGGTGGTTCATTTTTGTGTCTTTCCCTCAGTATTATGTCCCAACATAGAGTTTTCATATCTCTTATCTGAAAATAAATTACCTGAATTTGATTCCATATAGGATCATAGACTAATGGGCATGGACTTTTTGCTTAATGGATACTCGATTTTTTTCTAGCAAAGATTCTTTATGATTTATGATCCTTAATGACCTAGTTATTTGAAAAAAACATGGATGGTATCAAGGAGTTTTCTTCAATTGGTTAAAATATCATACATTTCTTTCACCAGTTCAGACATTTTTGTCTTTGATCCTGATTCACAGAATTTAGTGAAGAGGTGGAAAAGAGAATTGTTATAGAAGATGAATCAACAACATGATGGACAAAGGATCATAGAAGTAATGAAAAGATTTTTTAACTTCAAAAAATAAGTCAGAAAATGTGAGAATCTTTGGATAAGGAAATGAAATCTTGCTTTAGCAGAAAATTATCTGTCTAATACTTATGATATATTCTTATGGGAGGAACTATATGTATTTGTGATCATGAACACAATGATAATATTCTGTATAATAGTTTCCTGAAGTAAACTCAACAATGTACTTGATGTTCATAGTTATTATCAACATAACTAAATAGTATACCCACACTGCATATTCCAATGTTATGAACATTATTTAATGTACCTATTTTATCAACATTTAAATCCATAAGACAATCTAGATATAATCAAAAATTGATTATATAGAAATATTATAAAAATCCAAAAATGACTTTTATGGTCTTTAATGACAAACTTTTTGAGAAATCAACTGAGCGTAAAGTTGTTATTTGAGCTTTTTATAATATGAAGAGAAAAGGCATAATTATTAACAGATTAGGCAATCCATTTGTTTTAGCATGTTTATTGTAATTTGAAAAAACATGCTTATTGACTTGCTAATTTTTGCTAAACTAATTTAAAGCTTGCATTGACCTTCTCTACTCAACTGCTGTAACTGTGCTATAACCTAATTAGGAAAACCTCAAGAGACAATCATTGTTTCTTATGATTAAATATGAAGTGAGAATCTAGTCTTAACTTTATCAGTTCACAGTTTGTTTTTATTCATTTACCTGGAATAAGACTGAAAGTACTTTAACATTTATGCTGTTCACTATAATCAAAGCTTAAAAGGTCTTTTACCTGTGTGATTTTTTGATTGGCATGTACAGATGTCCCTCAGTCCCTGAGGGGAATTGATTTCAGGACCACTTGCACATACCAAGATCCAAGGGTGCTCAAGTTTATATAAAATGGTGTAATATTAGCATATAACCTACGCAATTCTCTAGTATACTTTAAATCATCTCTATATTAATACAATGTAAATGCTATGTAAATAGTTGTAAATACAGTGTAAATGCTATGTAAATAGTTGAGAGGCAAGTTCAAGTTTTGCTTTTTGAAACTTTCTGGAATTTTTTTCAAATATTTTCAATCCACGGTTGGTTGAAGCTGAGGATGTGGAACCCAAGGTTACTTATGAAGAACCAACTGTATAGGAAGATAGTTAAAATAGATTACGTTGTAAGTGAGTTGTATAAAACTTGGAATGCATTTTCTCAGAAACAGTGTTGTGAATGGTGTTCAGATACCCTGCTAATTCATGAAAGATACTTATCATTTGTGGATATGCTGTTTATTTGTATTAACAAAATGTAAAATACTACTCTGTGTCTCTCTTCAGTAAGTAAAGTACAAAGGAAAATTGAAATGTAATTTTATATTTATGTCCTATGTTTGAGATAAATCCAGTTTTCTTAGAGAATGTTGATTGGGGGAACTAAATTTGTAGCAATTCTAAAAAGTACTTTAGGGCGCTGTCTTTTCAAACATAATTTTTAAAATAGTTATTTAATAAAGTATTTTTCCCAATTATAAAGTAATAAATCTTCATTGCAGAGGATTTGAAAATATGAAAAATAGAAAGGAAAAAAAAATCACCTGAAATTCTATTATTTAAATATAACCTTTCTTATCTTGTTTATATTAGCCATCTATTACTGTGTAACAAATCCCCCCCCCCCCAAAAAAAAAACTTCACAGTTTTATGTCAACAAACATTTTTTTAGCTCATAGTTTTTGAAGGTCAGGAATCCAGGAGTGGTTTAACTGAGTGGTTCTTGTTCAGTTTCACTCATGAGGTTGTAATCAAGTTGTTGGCCAGGGTTGCAGTCATTTCAAGAAGTCCTAATTGGGAAAGAAGAATCTGCTTCCAAGTTCACTCTCATGGTTCTTGGCAGGCCTCACTTCATCCCTGGCTGTTGGCCGAAGACAGCACTTGCTCACCATATAGGCCTCTCCACAGAGCTAGCTGCTGGCAGCATGGCAGCTTGCCTGAGCAAGTGACCTAAGAGACGGATCCAGAGCCCTAGACAGAAGTCACATAGTCTTTTATAACCCAAGCTCAACTGTGACATACCATCACTTATACCAAATAGATGGAGCCTGAAGCAATGTGGGAGGGGACTACACAGGAGTGTGACCCTCAGGACGGTAGGGGTCATTGTGGGCCGGCTTAGCAGTATCAAAATGGTATGTTTCTTTCTGGCCTTTTTTTGTACTTTTATATACTATTGTTCCACCAAATGATATAACTAAAACATTTTATGTGTTGTTAAAACATCTCATAATATTGTTTTAGTGGTTAGACTACATTATATATTGTTGACTTTTTGTATTGTTTCCAAATATGCACTATTGCAAATAATTCTATGATAAACAGCTTTTGCATGAAGCTTTTCCATCTGTATTTCAGATCATTTCTTTTGGATTGCTGTCTAGCTGTGGGACTAGTTTAAAAAGCCTGAACACAAGTTGCCAAATTGCTTTCCAATTGGATTGTATTGATTTAACTCACAGAGGGGTATAACAGTGTCTGTTTCACTGCTCCTTTATATGGGGACTTTCAAGCTTTTAGAAGCTAACAGTACTAGTTTTTAGGGTTTTTTCTATTTTCATGTTAATTTTCCTGTTCTTTGATTTCTTGTATCACTCGTTCTGCTTTTAAGCATGTTATCATGATTGTGTGTGTGTGTGTGTGTGTGTATGTGCACTTGTGTGTTTTCTTGGAAGAGAGGGAGAAAGAAAAAAAAGATAGAATTAGTAAGAAATGTTTTCCTGAGTTAAAATGAAAAAGAATCAGAAATGTGTGGGTGGAGGGAAGAACTTAGAGAGGAGGTAGTATATAACTGGGAAAGTATTGCCTAATACTATATTTAATGAGGTGAGAGTGGTGTTAAAAACAGAGGGACATAAGGAAACCAGCATGCACCTTGATGAAGCAGAAAAAGGTGATTGGTGGGGGAAACAGATTTCCCCCACCAATCAGCAATTTCCTATGACTGTCCCCAGGGAACCATATTGGCCCAGGATCAGGTGCTTTCCTCACCTCAGAGTTAGAGGCTGATAAGATAGGTAAACACGTGAATCCCTTCTAAACTCCAAATATTTATGTTCTCTTACTTTTTTTTCAGTTCTTTTTACTTTCTTTTGCTTTTTCTTTCTTTTCTATTATAAAACTCTTTTCCTGGAGTGAAATCATGACAAATTAGAAGTAGTCTTTCCATAAAAGTGCATTCTGTATTTAAGAGTACTATGAGATAATTCAAGGGATTGCCTGATACCTCTTCACAATTGTTAAACCCTCCATTGTCTTTGATTTAACCATGTTTTTACCACAGCTTTGCAATTTTATCCAAAAATTATGTTTTCTGAAGCTGCTATTTGATTATAAATTTTTGATTAAAAGATATATTTATTTAAGTTTCCATCACAAACAAAAACATAGCCTTAAGAAGTATTTTCCCTTATTTCATTGTATCCTGTATATACCTCTGTCTTATGCTGTATTGAAATTTATGTTTTATTGAAATAAACTTTTATATATCTTATATCTCTTACTAGAATATAAGCTCTGGGCAGAGACCTAATCTCATATATCTTTAGATCTCAGAATACCTACCACAGTGCTTAGTATGTAAATATTTGTTGAGCCATTAAACAGTACAGTTGGGAATTTGAATACAAGGTTGAATATACTTTTATATCTGTCTGGTAAGTTCTTTCATATAAAAATAATGAAAATCTTTTGTTATTACTTTACTATTTTAGCCAAATGATTGGGTAGCAAAGTAGACTTAAAATTTGCTGAAAATGATACACAGCTAAAAATATATCTGACAACGTCTGACAGAATATACTTAACATCTAAAATATATTTGTCTGGGGCATTCATTCATTCATCCATTCCAAAAAAGATGATTAGCTATCTCATACTTGCCAGACATATTTGCTCTGTCAGACTATAGAATTTAAGATTAAATTCCATTAGCTATAGAGAAGCTTGGCATAATTCTAAGTGACATGTGTTTTAGGTGTGTTTTTTGGTTTTGTTGTTTTTCTTATAGTTTTTTTTTTAACATCTTTATTGGAGTATAATTGCTTTACAATGATGTGTTAGTTTCTGCTGTATAACAAAGTGAATCAGCTATACATATACATATTAGGTATGTTTTAGAAAGAAGTGAGGAGGATGAACTGAAAGAGCAACTGAAAGCAGGAAGGTGATGAGAAAGTTATAGAGAATGACCAGGTAAGAAATGGGGATCGATGGAAGAGGACAGTGGAAGATTAAATAGGTAACAGTGAACAAAACCTAATGCTGCTTGGATATAAGAAGATGGAGGAGGTGGCATTTTCTGGCTTTGGGAACTGGGTGGATTAAGGTGTCATTAACCATTAATCAGACGGCATAAGGAGTAGCTGGCCAAGGAGTGAAGAGGGCAAGTTGGTAGCTTTTCACAATTCAAATGGTGCTATCATTAAGCAATTGAATAAACCTAGAGCTTAGAAGAGAAACATCTATGGGGAATTTTGGAAGTTGTTATTGTGAGGGTGGTAACAAAGATCACAGCAGAGGGAAGAAAATGAAGGAGGAAAAGGAGGGGGAGATACAGAAGGAGAACCCAAAGGAGGAGCAGAAGGGGAAGGAAGAGAGAACAAATGGCTGAACTTTTGTATGATTTGTGACAATTAACCACTTCAGTACATTGTTTGGGTAAGCTATGATGGTTATTGGAGCCATGTAGTTGTTAAACTGAATAAAAATCTACAGTGACGCAGGATCTTGATATAGTGTTTTTTTGCTCATAACTTAAAAAAATCAAGGTTATATTTTGTCTCATAGCCTTTATTTCTTAAGAATGTAGTGAAGGCCCCCTAGGAGTGGTTTTTGCTCCCCTAGGAGTTCCTGAAGATTATTAACCCTGGAAAACATCATAAACTGTGGTTTGTGTTAGCACTTCCTGCCATCATTTTTTCTATGATGAACACTTGCAATCAACAGTGATCAACCTCTTTACATTATTGAAGATATCTTATAGACTCTGACTTTCAAGAGAAACAAGTCATCAGACATTTTTTCTCATGTGTATTACAGTGGACATGACATGACAGCTAACCATCTGTAATACTGTACTGATATCCAAAGAAAGGTACCACTGAGCCATGTCAGTTTTGATGGATATGAAGAAAACATAAAAAGATGGGGGTGTGTGGCAAAAATGTCTTTTGTGGAGTAAGGAAGGAGGGTCATTGAATGTTTAGAAACGTGAAATAGTTAAATAATAGTAATGAGAGTTTTATTAACTAGCTGTTTGATCCTGCTTTCACCTCTGGACCTTTGCTTTATGAATTTTAAAATGAAGAGAGTATACTAGAATATCTGGAAGTTTTCTTCAGCTCTGAAATTTCACAGTAACTCAGAGACATACAAACTCTAAGGCTAATTTAATTGTAGAAACATCAACAAGCAAAGTGCCCCTGCACCAGGCAATTCAACATATTTGAATCAATGTGGCAGGAAGTAAATATCGGGGATTGGGCAGTTTAACTAATGCTTTACTCTTACAGAGACAGAATATGTCTCAGAAAAAATCTGGGTTCTATTAATTTAAGCATATGAAATTTTCATTTGTGTGGGTCAAATTTGGTCAAATATAGACAATTTAGTATGATTCAGCTTCATACTATTATTTCTAGTGAAGTACATTTACATTTTGTTTTAAATTCTTTTCTGGAAAATAGAAATTTGGTAATCAAATCCCTAACATGGAAAGGGGTACAATATTATAGATACTGAGATATTTGAAGAGCCTTAAAAAAATAGATGTAATATAAATACGTGCCATTGGAGTGTTGTGGGAAAAAGTTTTCACTGCTTAATGGAGGCTTTTGAGTCAGCATTGGAATTCTTTACCTAGGAATTGTCCCCTTTCTGTGTTCATTTGGATAAAGGCTTCCTTGGTAAGATTCTAGCCCAGAGCAATTGATCTTTGCCTCCACAGCAAGGTCAACCAGAACTGGAACCTGATATTAACTGCCTTTCAATCAGTTTTTAAAGACACTCACAGTCAGCCTCTTAGCAGAGATATGCTCTGTTTACAAGTTTCAAGATTAGATATACTACCAGAGAACTAGGTTACATTCAAGAGAGAATTAAGAGCCTATTATTCACTCCAGGACAAGGGTGGACCCTGCAGTTGAGGCTCCATTTTTCCTATCAACAGCCTATTAGAAGCAAGGAAGGCGGGAGGGGTGAAAATGTGCAGTCCCACAGCTGATTTGAAAAATCTGTATCTGGAGGTTGGCAGATGAAGGGTTTTCGGTTTTGTTTTTTAATTTTTGTTTTGTTTTTTGTTTCTTTTTCTTAAGATGAGATGACTAGAGAACCCAGGTAGAAGCACTGGGCTTACGAAGACATATTCGTTCATTCAGGATCCAGGTAATTTTAGGGCATGTGTTATAAAAACACAAACGGAAAGAGTAGTCTGCGATTAAAAAAAAAAAAAAAAAAAGTTGGGAAAGCTCATTAAGATTTATTATAGGTCCCAAATTTTGTAGTCCCGAAGCTTAACGACAGATGGTGGTGTAACTCCACCAATTTTGCAACCTCTACATTCAATTTAACGTCGTAACATAGATTATCCTTGATTTGACTTCGGTGAAACTGGAATGTTCTCTTTTTTTCCTAAAAATGTGTCTGGGAGGGGAGTGAGGATAGGAGAATGTCTAAAAGGAGTCTGTTTAGTTGCTTATCTTCAGAAAACTGTAGTGGATGAGGAACCTGATATGTGCCCGTTCTTATGCGTGAAAAGAAAAATGTTTTACCTTGCATTTAAAGAAGACTTTTGTTAGTCTATTTGAAGTGCGTAATACAACTTTGAAGATGATATCTCTAATAGAAAAAAATGATTTAAAAAACCATTCCCCTTTCCCTCTCTGCTAGCAATCTCTCTGCAGTTACATTTTTAAGTATTAGTCACAATTACACCAATAAACCGACTCTGAAGAAGAAAAATGTAATTGTTGTTTAACTGAAAGTTCTGGAGAAAACAGACCTAAATGTGTGAAAAATTATATTCCTATAGCAAATAACTAAAAATCCAAGCGGTTCACTCGGAGAAGCATTAACCAACGTTTCTAATACATGTCATTCGCGTCAGTTGCTTCCCTTCATCCTGGCTTTAGTCTCGTTTGGGGTGGTTTAGTTCGCTGAAGATGCGCTGGCTGGGACCATTTCAAACGAATTTATCTTTTGCTTGGACCGTAATAGAGCAATGGCTCGGAATTTGTTGATTTGCGGTTCCATCGTAAAATAAACTTGAAATCAAATAAATTTTAGTGAGAGAACTTCGAGGGCCACTTGGTGAAACTCCTCAATTACCCAGTAGCCCTGTTTAACTTTCCCCTGGAACCTCTTTAAATGACTTCAGCAGACCCACGTGCTGCAAAGGAGACTTGAACTGTGGCTACGACCCTGCGCAGCGACTACAGGGACAGACTTTGGCTTCCCTCCTCTCTCTGATATGCAGTGTTTCGTTTCAAGGCTGCCTTGATCCAGTGGGCTGACCAGTGACTTGTGCAAAAGAAAACTATTCGTTCGCTGTTTGCCCTTTCAGCATTTCCCTCGGCTGCGGAAACCCGGTTTTCCTATTATTATACTTCAACTTTTTTTGGAGTCTCTTAGCATAGAGCGCTAAACCCCGGCCGGCTCCAGCAGCAGCGAGGCGAACAAAGCCTGCAGTGTTCGGGGCCATGTCGGGGCGGGGGTGGTGGGCGAGGGAAAGGAATTGCAAATAAATATATTTTATGACCACCCATCAACAAACTACATGCCACCATGGCAGCCCCTGGTAGCAGGGCTGGGTCTGCAGTGTGGCCCGGGGCGCTAGCTGGGAGGGAGGCGACGGCAGAGAGGGAGCGAGCCGCAAGCCCTGGGCCTGAACTTTCACCTCTCGAACCCGGGCCCAGCCCATTGGCTGCGGGCGAGGGGTCCGCCGAGGGCAGCCGCTCCTGGCAGGATCTGTTTTCTCAACTCCCGGGGCGTCTTCCCTGGGGGAAGAGTGGGTGGCCCGGGAATGGCAGCAGGCGAAGAAGAGATAGATAACAGGGGCGAAGCTAGGCAGGGCGCCCAAGGGGGCTGCAGGCTCAGCCCCGCTTAGAAAGACCCCTGCCAGGGTACGCGGCCGGTAGAGAAAGATATGCTCCTCCAACTGAGATATCCGTTTGCACCTCTTGGCGCCTGGCTATTTGTACTCACAGGAAAGAAACGTCAGTGGCTGTGAATTTCACCAAAACGTGTCTTTGTGTACAGAAAAGTGAAAGGCTAACTAAATCCACTCCTCTCCAAGCCTCGAGAGCATGACCCTCTTTCTTTTCTCCTCGTTGGGAACTTGAACTTCTCTTCCAAGTTGCCCAGACTCATTTATAATAAACCTTTCCCGCTCACTTCCTCCGTCGGACCCCTAGAGAGAAAGGGAAGTAAGTGGGGTCGGTGTATGTGGGGGAGGAAGAAGGAAAAAAAGTGAGGAGCTGTAGACCTTCAGACTGTTCTGTTGCCTTTATTCACAAACCCAGTGGAAAGATACATCCTCGGATCTCCAAGGATTTCGACGCCGTTTGTTCTTCTCTTTTCCAAAATGGTTTCAGGTTAATTCAGAAAATCCGCTTTTTATTTAGGGTTGCTTGTGAAGTATAAACGCAAATTACGTATCATAAAATGATCTCCACCTTTCAGAAGGGCGAGGTGTGGTCATTTACATCTGGCGTTTTGTATTATAATTTAAATGACTGCTCCCTCCTTCTCTCCTCGCTCCCATCTTTAAAAGATTTCGGTTTATTTGTCCACTATTCAGCCAGCATTTCGAAAAAAGACAATTTAAAAAAGAGCGAGGACACAAGCCACTGGCAGAGCACTTACGGACTGCCTCGAGTTTTGAAAGCTCACAGAAAGCACCGCAATTCAAAGCCCAACTCTACCTCTTCCCTTGTCCTCCTGGCAGGGGCCGTCTTCCCAGGACCAGCCCCGTGGCTTATTGACTTAATTGGTTTCACTAGAAAACCCGACGGTGTGTTTATAGATGTGGGTGCCAGGGCTGCTTCCTCCGCGGGAGAACTGCGGGTTCTGGAGGGAAGAGTTGGTGCCAAGTGTGTGTGTGTGAGTTCGCTTCTGCCCTTTAGAGAAAGGGCGCGCTGCTCTCTGAGGAAAAGAAAGACTCAAAGTCATAAGTTGGTCCTGCTCGCCCGTCTCCCCAGTCACCCCCTCCCCTCTTCTTCCACTGGAGATGTTAAAGTTGGCCGGGAAGAAGCCGGGGGCCGGGGTCTGTTCGCCACGGCCTCTCGTCTGCAGCTATTTGGAGGAAAGTTTCAGCACCTTTCATAACACCACGCTTCGCGACTGATTTGCTGGCAGAGCGGCCGGCTCCGCCGCGGCGCGAGGGGGAAGCGGCCAGTGGAGGGTCGCACGGCCCGCGGGCAAGGGGGGGGCTGGTGGGGGCCTGCGCGGAGGAACGGCCTGCCAGGAGCGGCGGTGGAATAGGGGCTACGGTACACCCCTCCCCTCGGGTCACATGTCCCACCCGGGCCCGTCTCGTCCTCCCTCGGCCTCTCCCTTGTCATCCCCTCGGGCTGGTGGGGGCCTGCGCGGAGGAACGGCCTGCCAGGAGCGGCGGTGGAATAGGGGCTACGGTACACCCCTCCCCTCGGGTCACATGTCCCACCCGGGCCCGTCTCGTCCTCCCTCGGCCTCTCCCTTGTCATCCCCTCGGTCCCGCGTGGGACCTGGCCGAGTCACACCCCACGGACAGGAGCGGAGACCCGGGCTCTGGAAGCTAGGCCTGCGCACTCCCCACGCCGGCGCCTCGGCTTTGAAGTGAGCACGGCAGTTCCGGCAGTTTCTTCCTTTCATTCCGGTTACTTTGCTCCCGTCAGCCACTGATAGGGCCGGTCTCGAAAGCCGCAGACCCTAAGAGTCCTAGCTCGGCGGCCCCTTCCTTCTAAGCTCCGCCCCGGCCGACCCGCAGCCCGGCCCCAAGCCGGTGACCAGGGCTGTGCGACCACGAGGAAGCCCTAGAACTCCCGGGCCCAAGTGAGACAGGAGCCACGACAACAATGAAGAGTGAGAAAGACACTCGGCCTCTCTCCACCCCAGGCCGCGGAGGCACACACCGTGAAAAGAAAGGCCAATCAGCGTTTTAACGCTCGCTTGGGTCTCCCTTTCTGACTATCGAGTACTTTCACTCCTTGCCACCGAGGGCTTCGGATCCCTTCGAGGCTTCCTGCACTTCGCTTGGAATCCCCTGTTTCATTTGCCAGCAGCTCCGTCTGCTGAGAGGACGTACTTTGGGGACTGCCAAGGAGCAGCAGACACAACTCGGCTTTGCCAATACAGCATACGGTTTTGTTCTCTCCTCCCTCCCCAACCCCCTTCCTCGACTCCCTGTCTGGGCCGAGCGGGAGGAGGCGGAGCAGGAGGTGGGGAGAAGGGTGGGGGTGGGGGAGGAACCGGCGCAGAACAAACAAGTTCTCCGGCGAGTTGTTTACAGAGCAGGTGGACCTGACGTCAGCCAGGAGGCTCCCCTGCAAATCGGAACAAGTCTACTCCGCGCTTCCCCCTCCCTTAAAGAAGTTGGGGGAGCCGTGGGAAGAGATAGGTGGATGGGGGTGACAGGCATTCCAACCAGCTGGTTCCAAACCACTTTGGGGATCAACAACAACAGTCAACGATAACAACGCAAAGTAAAACAAAAACAAACAAGTGGCCCAACAGTACTTCAGAATCCTCGGAGGCGTCCCTTCCCTCCGCCCGCCCCTCCGAGAAGAGGCGGCTCGGCGCG
>NW_006797598.1:0-1363 GCF_000442215.2 Lipotes vexillifer
GGGGCACGAACCCGCGTCCCCTGCGTCAGCAGGCGGACTCTCAACCACTGCGCCACCAGGGAAACCCCAGAACTTGGGCTCTTAATCAGTGTAAGAAGCTCTGCTGCCATCTATAATACGGTCTCATCTCAGATTTGATGATCGGAGGTTTTTAAAGCATTTATAAATCCCATTTTGTAGACAATGAAATTGAGCCAGGAAATGGGTGATGTGTACGTGTTTGGAAAGGTAATCCAAGAAGAGGAAGACACAATCCAGCATCCCCTGGGTCTTGTCTCTGCATTTAGCGCTAACTCACTTCTCAGGGAACATAAACCATCGCAGTGTCCTGCGTGGCACTATGAAGAAATAATGGGAATGTGATTTTTGAGCCTCTCAGTAATGGAGGAGATGGAAATCTTCCCACCTCATCCTGCTTATTGCTGATTGTGCACACAACACTTGCCCATCAAGATCATTTTCAAATGATGATTACTTCAGTGTGCCCAGGCCTGCAGGACATAAGTACATGGGCAGTGGTGGTAAGAGCTATAATTATTCTTAATGGGAAAATATGCAGGTAATGACTTGGATGATCATGTATCTGTAATGTACGAGTTCCAAAGCCCAATGAAGTAATTAAGCAATCTGCAAACATGCAGGCGGAAAAAGCCTGAAATGGAAAAGAACCAGAATAATGTTCCTTTTGAATAACTGGCAGCTTTCTTAAGGAGGAGTCATAAAAAGAAGAGCTCTTTCTTATCTCTCTCTCTCTCCATCCATCCATCCATCTTGCTTACCTGGTCTCATAAGCAAATATTTCTGTATCTTAGAGTACTAAGTATTTGTTGGAGGCCAGTTTTCCCAAGCTATCAGTTCAAAGGATAGTAGTTGTTCTTTATGGAATGTGAATTTGCATCTCGCTTTATCCTTATCAAGTTCATTCACACAAATAAGTACATCTCACACTCAAGAGCAGTAGCAAGAGAAAAGACATAGTCCCCACCCACCCCCAGCAACGGCTGGAAGGTCTCAGTGTGAATTCCATCTCTTCTACTTACCCCATGGTTGACTCCAAGGTTAATCATTTATTCTCCTCTTTAGGGTGATAATTCTCACTTCATGGGCAGATTCAAAGAGTAGGAGAAAGTTTTTCATCATGACAGAGCTGTGAGCTGTGCACCTAGGAAGTATAGACATTATTATTATAGATCTGTGTAGAGCAGCTTTCTTCTCCCTGCTTCCTAAATGAAGAATCTGAGGCAGAGTAATTTGTCCAAGGACATATAACTGGCTGTAGGCAGAGAAGTCAGATTTTCTGCTTGTTATTGAGTACAAGGTGGTGTGTTCTTAAAGGGGGGGGGCCTAGGGGGAGGGAGGGAGA
>NW_006797599.1:0-229 GCF_000442215.2 Lipotes vexillifer
GCAGGAAAAAGGAAAATATGCCCAGGATTGTATTCTGAGAGTGCTGGAACAAAGGGAGCAGACAAGAGACTGAAAAACGGAGTTGGTTTTTGTTTGTTTGTTTGTTTTTTCTGGTACGCGGGCCTCTCACTGTTGTGGCCTCTCCCGTTGCGGAGCAACAGGCTCCAGACGCACAGCCTCAGCGGCCATGGCTCACGGGCCCAGCCGCTCCGCGGCACGTGGGATCTTC
>NW_006797600.1:0-215 GCF_000442215.2 Lipotes vexillifer
GTTGGGTCTTCGTTTCTGTGCGAGGGCTTTCTCTAGTTGTGGTGAGCGGGGGCCACTCTTCATGGCGGTGTGCGGGCCTTTCACTGTCGCAGCCTCTCTTGTCGCAGAGCACAGGCTCCAGACGCGCAGGCTCAGTAATTGTGGCTCACGGACCTAGCTGCTCCGCGGCATGTGGGATCTTCCCAGACCAGGACTCGAACCCGTGACCCCTGCAT
>NW_006797601.1:0-489 GCF_000442215.2 Lipotes vexillifer
GATTTCTTTCCTTCTGCTAACTGTGGGGGTTTTTTGTTCTTCTTTCTCTAATTGCTTTAGGTGCAAGGTTAGGTTGTTTATTTGTTTCCTGTTTCTTAAGGTAGGATTGTATTGCTATAAACTTCCCTCTTAGAACTGCTTTTGCTGCATCCCATAGGTTTTGGGTTGTCGTGTCTCCATTGTCATTTGTTTCTAGGTATTTTCTGATTTCCTCTTTGATTTCTTCAGTGATCACTTCATTATTAAGTAGTGTATTGTTTAGCCTCCATGTGTTTGTATTTTTTACAGATCTTTTCCTGTAATTGATATCTAGTCTTATAGCATTGTGGTCGGAAAAGATACTTGATACGACTTCAATTTTCTTAAATTTACCAAGGCTTGATTTGTGACCCAAGGTATGATCTATGCTGGAGAATGTTCCATGAACACTTGAGAAAAATATGTATTCTGTTGTTTTTGGATGGAATGTCCTATAAATATCAATTAAGT
>NW_006797603.1:0-267 GCF_000442215.2 Lipotes vexillifer
ATTTTGCCCATTTAACAGGTTAGGAAACTGGCTTTAATACCCCATGGTACACAATTTTTGGAACCCGGTGGTAGTGCTGATGTCATGGTAACACACCACTCCCCACCTGGGCTCATGATAAATGCAGGGACCCTCAGGGGCATTCAGCATACACTCACCAGGGTGTTCAGACCCATCAGTGCTTGACCCTGACAGTCCACAGCGCTTTCACATCTGGATGAAGGTAGGCTCAGGGAGACACATTCCAACATGCCTCCAGGATTCCTC
>NW_006797604.1:0-617 GCF_000442215.2 Lipotes vexillifer
TGCCACAACTACTGAAGCCCACATGCCTAGAGCCCATGCTCCGCAACAAGAGAAGCCACCGCAGTGAGAAGCCTGTGCACCACAACGAAGAATAGCCCCTGCTCACCGCCACCAGAGAAAAGCCAGCGCACAGCAATGAAGACCCAATGCAGCCAAAAAATAAATTAATAAAATAATAAAATAAATAAATTTATATATTAAAGAAATCTATCCTAAGAAAATAATCCCAATGTAGAGAAAGCTATATTTATCAAGATGTTTACCAAAACACCAAAGAAAGGACTATAATTTAGTTAATTATTTCCCAAAATAGAACAGTAGGGTGATGGTAAAGTATAGCCCTTTACTTAATGAAATTGAAATTATAAAAATGATACTTTAGAAGACAGTGATGTTATGCAAGGTCTGAAGTTGTATTCATATGATACAGTTAAATTTTAATTTTAAAAAGACTGGACGGGGCTTCCCTGGTGGCGCAGTGGTTGAGAGTCCGCCTGCCGATGTAGCGGATGCGGGTTCCTGCCCCGGTCCGGGAGGATCCCACGTGCCACAGGGCGGCTGGGCCCGTGGGCCATGGCCGCTGAGCCTGCGCGTCCGGAGCCTGTGCTCCGCAGTGG
>NW_006797605.1:0-211 GCF_000442215.2 Lipotes vexillifer
CTGGTTTTGGTATCAGGGTGATGGTGGCCTCATAAAATGAGTTTGGGAGTGTTCCTTCCTCTGAGCTTTTTTGGAAGAGTTTGAGAAGGATGGGTGTTAGCTATTCTCTAAATGTGTGATAGAATTCACCTGTGAAGCCATCTGGTCATGGACTTTTGTTTGTTGGAAGATTTTTAACCACAGTTTCAATTTCATTACTTGTGATTGGTCT
>NW_006797606.1:0-201 GCF_000442215.2 Lipotes vexillifer
TTCTTATAGTCTCATGACCCTATGAGTAGAAGAATATTTCCTCTTTTTCTTTTCTCTGGTAGAATTTGTATAAGATTGGAATGATCTTTTCTTTGAAAATTTAGTAGACCCTACTTATAAAACTATCTGGAACTGGTCTTTTCTTTGGGGTATGGTTTTTAAGTATTATTTTGATTCTTTAATAATTACAGGACTATTTCA
>NW_006797607.1:0-418 GCF_000442215.2 Lipotes vexillifer
CATTTATGATAAAAACTCTCCAGAAAGTAGGCACAGAGGGAACCTACCTCAACATAATAAAGGTCATATATGACAAACCTACAGCCAACATTGGTTCTCAATGGTGAAAAACTGAAACCATTTCCTGTAAGATGGGGAACAAGACAAGGTTGCCCACCCTCACCACTATTATTCAACATAGTTGTGGAAGATTTAGCCACAGCAATCAGAGAAGAAAAATAAGTAAAAGGAATCCAAATCAGAAAAGAAGAGGTAAAACTGTCACTGTTTGCAGATGACATGATACTGTACATAGAGAATCCTAAAGATGCTACTTTGGGATTACAGAAAACTACTAGAGGTAATCAATGAAATAGGTAAAGTAGCAGGATACAAAATTAATACACAGAAATCTCTTGCATTCCTATACACTAATGAC
>NW_006797608.1:0-301 GCF_000442215.2 Lipotes vexillifer
ATTATGTATTGGCTAAACTTCTTTAGAAGTAACTGGGATTTTTCATTTTAGTCTCAAAGGAAAAGGTTAACTGCATGTCGCCATGACAAGTTGAATTATTAAGACATATATTACTAGATCATTCTACAACTCTCTAATTTTAGAGAATCTGATCAAGAAATCCACTTTCTTAGATGTAGCTGAGATCTAAGAAACATGCGAAGCATCTGTTTCACAATTAGCAAGGAACAATGTAAGGATGAGTTAACTTGCTAAACCAGGGGCAGGAAAAGAAACCAGAGTCTCCCACTGTGCAAGCTTT
>NW_006797611.1:0-1544 GCF_000442215.2 Lipotes vexillifer
ACTGAAAAAAAAAAAAAAAAAAAAAACTTTATTTACTAAGAAAAAATGTAAAGATCATCACTGAGTACAAATCTTAACTTTGCATATGCACAGAATTAGGCAGATCTGTCTTAAGTACAGAGCTTGTGAAAAGAACTAGACTTTTTGTTGACTGAAGGTGTGACATGAGCCGATCGTGTGAAATATCTGCCAAGAAAACACTGCAGTCTTTGGTTACATTTCCAGTCCCCAAGAAAATGGTAGGTTATCTTCCCACCGAGCTGCATACTAGTTGACCACACGTGGAGTATTGTATTGACTTCAAGGGAACACATCTTAAATCTAATCCATCGTCAACATGACAGAATTTCAAATATTTGAAGACAGCTTTCAAGCTGCCTCCTCCAAGCTCAGCATTGCTCTTCTTCATAGAACAAGGTGTTGTGTCATCAGGACAATTCCTTGTTAATAATACCGCTCTCTGCACATTTGTCAACAACTCTTTGTAAATGTGTCACACAGGATTGGATGGGATGTCAGATGTAGAATGGCTAGCACAGAAGGGTGTAGGACCTTCACCTTCCCTGTGCAAGTTATTTTTGTATTTATCAAGTCTAAGATTATAGTGAAGCTACATCACACATTCATGTAACTTACAGTAATACTACTATACGTTTCAGCAAAAACAAATAAAAAGGAACATTGCCCACCCACTAAACATGCCTCTGAGTAAACCTGAGATGAGAATGTGAATCTGGACGCTCATGGGTCATAAATTTAATATTTCCTATAGTCAGGGCTAAATATGATTCAAGAGTTTAAAGATGGGTGTTTTTCCTCACCCCTAAATACATTGCCACTCTTTATGGGAAATTTTAGATTTTCAAGGTATTTGACTCAGTGAAAATCTTGTCTTTTTTTGACTTTTGATAACCATGTAACATGCAACTCTTCTGTATATCTTTTTTTTTCTTGGCAGTAACCTCACATTTTTTAACTTATAGGCAATTTTTAACATCACCAAATGCTTGTTAAATCAATTCTACTCTATATTGTACTTTGAGTTGTTTTATTTTGTTTGAACCTAAGTATAGAATTTTATGTTTAATTCCTAGTATATTTCTTCCTATTTTATTTGACTCATCATTACAGATGATTGCTTTGTGGGATCAAATTGCTATTATACTCAGCCTTATGTCATCCAGTTTCCATGATAAGCCAAGGCCTGACCCCCCATTTAGGTTACCATTAGAGATTCATTAAGACGTTTGCATGAACTATATTTCACTGATTCTACAAATGCACATTTTTCCACACTTTTACATCTTTGAAATTATGTCTTAAAATCAGTGAGATCGTCAAGAGGCAAGGAAACAAGCCATAGACTAAGAGAAAATATTTGCAAAAGCCACACCCGATAAAGGACTATTATCTAAAATATACAAAGAACTCTTGAAACTTAATAAGAAGAAAATGAATAATCCAATTAAAAGTGGGCCAGGGGGCTTCCCTGGTGGCACAGTGGTTGAGAGTCCGCCTACCGATGCAGGGGACACGGGGTCGTG
>NW_006797612.1:0-580 GCF_000442215.2 Lipotes vexillifer
CCCCAAATTTAGCAGAAGGAAAGAAATCATAAAAATCAGATCAGAAATAAATGAAAAAGAAATTAAGGTAACAATAGCAAAGATCAATAAAACTAAAAGCTGGTTCTTTGAGAAGATAAACCAAATTGATAAACCATTAGCCAGACTCATCAAGAAAAAAAGGGAGAAGACTCAAATCAACAGAATTAGAAATAAAAAAGGAGAAGTAACAACTGACACTGCAGAAATAAAAAAAATCATGAGGGATTACTACAAGCAACTCTATGCCAATAAAATGGACAATCTGGAAGAAATGGACAAATTCTTAGAAATGCACAAACTACCAAGACTGAATCAGGAAGAAATAGAAAATATGAACAGACCAATCACAAACACTGAAATTGAAACTGTGATTAAAAATCTTCCAACAAACAAAAGCCCAGGACCAGATGGCTTCACAGGTGAATTCTATCAAACATTTAGAGAAGAGCTAACACCTAGCCTTCTCAAATTCTTCCAAAATATAGCAGAGGGAGGAACACTGCCCAACTCATTCTACGAGGCCACCATCACCTTGATACCAAAACCAGACAAGGATGTC
>NW_006797614.1:0-3115 GCF_000442215.2 Lipotes vexillifer
AAAAAAAAAAAAGGAAACCGCAACCGTTTGTGTTCTGTGTCAAGGACTATAACCTGTTATTGTTAGCAAGGTGTAGTTTTGTTCAAAGACAATGTTTCCGGTTTGTTCTCATTTCCTTTGGTTGCAAGATGTATACCTGGAGATCCCATGTGGAAGTTACCTGCATCCATTTCAATCTGCAACATTCGTATTCCGTGTAGTCAGAAAGTCTTGGGACTAGAGTGAGATTTATTCTTGGAAGAATTTAGTCTGTCGCCTGTCTCTGCTTGAGGCTTTTGGAGGCATAGAGGATTGTTTTGTTGACTAGTGCCTCCTGCTTATTTCAAAATGTTAATGCAATGTGTCACTCCTGGGTCTAAGTGATTCAGAGTTTTAAAAATATCAGTACAATGGTTGTTGATAAATGTGTGGAATTTCAGTTCTAAAACAATTAACCTGATACATCCATACAGAAAACAAGTATTTCAGTGTCCTGACTTGAGAGCTGGGGCTAAGTAGAGATTGAAGCAGCCCTGTTACCAGGACGGACAGATGGCCATCTGGTGCCGTGGCCCAGGGGCTGGGGTCTGCTGGGAGGCAGGTAGCGGCTGCAGAGGGAAAACATTGGCTTCCACAGAACTTTCCCACCCCAGAAGGGGACTCTGGCTCTCCTTCCACAATATATAGCTTCTCCGAAATATCTAAGTCAGATAATTTGGTCTTAAAATTTCCTTAAAATAAAACAAAATGAAATAAAAATTAACCAACATTCTCTTGGACATATTTAACCAGCTCTTAGAAAAAAATCCAGAAGCCCTGTTATGTTATATGATACATAGCTGAATAAATAATTAAGTACTTGTACTTGAAAAAACACCATCTTTTTTACTGATTAAAGAAAATTTTGTCTATGTGCGGATTGAAGTCAGAATATCACTTCAGGATGATTTGCCCGAGACGCTTACATTTAATAGAATTTCATTCTACCCTGAAATATGTAGATCTTTCTAGAGTCTGAGGACAAATTCATTGCAGAGCAGTCTTTTTTTCTTATTTAATCTTTCTTTTCTATTTTTCATCCCCAAGTTCAGTCCTAAAAGTTATTGTCTTTTAGAAGGAAAAAAAAATGATTTCTTCTTTGGTGTTCCTTTTAAATTATAGTGCCACTACTAAGCATAAAGTTGTTTTTTCTTAACTTTCTCTTACATACTATATCCACCTTATTCTTTTCCTTTTTTGTCTTGTTCTGCTTTGCTATTGCCATCAAAGCAAGAATCCCCGTAACGTGTTGGTTTCAGCGGTGGCACCCCGGGGGGGATGGTTTGTAAGTAGATGGGCCTTCTGTTTTGCACGAAGCCGAACTCCCTGTCGGCACTCGGATGTTAAAGGTGGAAATATTTGTGCCACAGTCAGCAGTTAGCAAAATGTATCCCTATTTAGAGCCATAATCTTTTATGGACTCTTATTATTTATTGTAAATCTTTTCTTTCTGCAGCCCTGAGCTGTTGACCTCACAGCCCATGCCATCTAATGCCTGGAATTGTCCAGTCACTGTGACACCGGTGACCCTTCATATTTTAACCCTTAGATTTTCTGCAGGAGAAAAATCAAAATACGCATTCATTGTCCGTTTCATTTTTATTCAGAAAAGAAACTCGAATAAATAAACATTTTGTCTTTTCCAAGTAACAAAAGGCAGGAAAAGTAATGGGGGTGTTTGGCCGTTCTAAGTCTACACCAACATCTTCCAGATGCTGTGTCTGAGCATTTATAGATTATACGAGTTAGCTAGTCTTCAGGTGGCCTGTCATTGTACAGGACCAAAGGGGAGCCACTGTGGTAGGTGGTGATTTTGTTAAATGAGAATAAGTGACAGTCCCTTCCGCCATTAGCTATTAGTCAACCTGTTTCTCTACCAACTTTTTACCGAAAACTGTGAACTAGAAATAAATCATTTTCTGGATGGATTTTGCCTTTTCCACTTCCTAAGCTCTCTTTCTGGTGGAGGGGCTTTTTCACACTAAAATGACTAAATTGAGTCAGGGAGCACGAACCATGCGGCATTCGCAAGCTTGCTCCTTTTTTCCTGGAAGAATTGGTAACTATCTAAGCAGTTGAAGGACGGTACACACACGCTTCAGAGTCTAGTACGTCGTAAAATCTGCAGTTCATTGACTCTTTTCCTCCCTGAAAAGTGCAGACCTGCTTCATCCTGAATCAGGTACCTCCGGGGCCTCCCCTCTCTGCCCGCCACCCTCTCCCATCACCCACAGTCCCTGTGGCCTGAATGAGGGGCCGGTTTGTTCACCACAGAGCTGGACATTCTCTGAGAGCAGATGGGCCTCTGCACTTTACAGACCCTGTGAGGCACAGGAAAAGAAAAGGGGCCTAAGGATGACCGTCTCCACATTCTGAGAATGACATTGCTTGGTGCCAAGTTATAAGTACAGCGTCTTCTGTTCTCAGAACACAGGCAGAAAGTTAAAGATAACCAAATCATTTTTCACATGTTCTATTTCTCAATTGAAAAAGCCCTTCTTTGGTGACCTAGGATCCTGCGTACTGAAACAGTACTCCCACCCCACTTCCCTCCCTTCTTCCACTGTCTCTTCCTTTTGTTCTGTCAGTTCCAAGAAGGATCCATGACCTTGTATTGTCCATGCGTTCCCTAGGTGTTAAGAGACCAAGCAAAAGGCAGTGTAGCTTAGCTGAATGGGCAAGGGTGCAAGATGCGTTGCCAACATGCCTGGGTTCAAATCCTGTCTCAGCCCACGGGCATGGACAGCTACTTACCTTCTCTGTACCTGAGTCTCTTCATCTGTAACATATGGATGATAATAGTAATTGTCGACACCCTATAGAGGGTCCTTGTGAGGATTCAATGGAGTTAATATACACAAAGCCCTTTAGAGCAGTGCCAGATACTTAGTAGGCAATACACGTGTTAGTTGCCATTTTTATTGAGCACGTATGATGTACTAAGAACTTTAACATGAAATATCTTATTTAACCCTTTACAGCTCCCCTATAAAGATGGGGTTTTTTTGTTTGTTTTTTTTTTGCGGTACGCGGTCCTCTCACCGCTGTGGCCTCTCCCATTGCGGAGCACAGGCTCCGGACGCGCAGGCTCAGCGGC
>NW_006797615.1:0-547 GCF_000442215.2 Lipotes vexillifer
ACAAGTTGTGTCCGTTCTGATGTTCACTTCTATAAAAAATATAACGTATTTAGCAAGTAAAGTACCATATTTACTCCATTAATTACACATTTCTTAATTATTTGAAAAGGTCTAAAACTGTGTTAACATATTTATTATGTTCTTAGGTTCTGTACCTACGACTATTTTCCCCACAACTCCTGTGTTGTTTTTTTAACTTTTTAATTTTGAAATAATTATTGATTTACCAAAAGTTGCAAAAAGAATGTGCAGAGAGGTCATTTATACCCATCACTCACCTTCTCCTAATGATAAAACCTTGTATTACTTTAGTACAGTATGGAAACTAAGAAATGGACATTGGTACAATCCACTGAGCTTACCACAATTTTGCCATTTTACATGCACTCATTTGTGTGTTAGAACACTTGTGTATAATACTTATATATATAATTCCATGCACTTTTACCAGCAGTGTAGGTGTTCTGTCACCACAAACAAGATAAAAAACTGTTTCATCACCACACGTTTCCCTCATGTTAGCCTTTATAGCCACACCCACCTTCTT
>NW_006797616.1:0-207 GCF_000442215.2 Lipotes vexillifer
GAGCGAACAATGGATCATGAAGTTGTGGTACGTACGTGCAATGGAGAATCACTCAGCAATGAATTCAACGTCATCAGGCCCGTAGTTGCATAATGAGTGGTTTAGGTACGATGATTCTAAGTGATATAAGTCACACAGGAAAATAAACCTCATAAGATACCACTAATACAGGGAATGGAAACGTGGCTACACATGAACTGAATTACG
>NW_006797617.1:0-248 GCF_000442215.2 Lipotes vexillifer
CACGAGTGACCACAGGCAGTCATGCCCACGTGAGGCAACCCTCACATCCTCCTAGGTGGTCTCCGGGAAGTAAAGGCTGTAGTATGAGAGCACAGGCCTCTCTAGGTCACGGGAAGAGTCAGCGTAAGGACTCTGAGTGAGGCCCAAGGGGAACGCCCAACCGAAAAGAGAGAGGAACAAACACGTAGCCCCACCACCCTTTCGGCCCTGGGAAGCCCCAGGCAGGGGTAGTTCGATGTGTCACCCAC
>NW_006797618.1:0-232 GCF_000442215.2 Lipotes vexillifer
GAACATTCTATGACATAAATCACAGCAAGATCCTTTTTGACCCACCTCCTAGAGAAACGGAAACAAAAACAAACAAATGCGACCTCTGAAACTTAAAAGCTTTTGCACAGCAAAGGAAACCATAAACAAGACGAAAAGACAATCTCAGAATGGGAGAAAATATTTGCACATGAAGCATCTGACAAAGGATTAATCTCCAAAATTTACAAGCAGCTCATGCAGCTCAATATCA
>NW_006797619.1:0-1308 GCF_000442215.2 Lipotes vexillifer
ATATAAAATAGATAAACAACAAGGACCTACTGTATAGCACAGGGAACTATACTCAATATCTTACAATAACCTATAATTGAAAAGAATCTGAAAAAGAATATATATATATATACTTATGTATAATTTTGTCGTACACTTGAAACTAATACAACATTGTAAATTAACTATATTTCACTTAAAAAAGAAGAATTGGTGAAGACAACTAATCAGTAAGCATTAATGGACAGAGCTAGGAGATGTTTACACCTGCAGAGGTAAAGTGGGCATGAGGTCTCTAATCTAAGAAAAGACTTTAGAAAAATGCACACAAGGGCAGCTGAACTCCTGGGGAAAGATGAGACTGCCATCAGGAATGAAAATGTAAGCAAGAAATATTTCCATGTATTAAAGGAGAAAAAAAAGAGGTCATCAGAGAGAAGAGGCAGAAACACACTAATGCTAACTAAAAAATATGACAAGATAATGGCCTATTTGAGAATATATAATGACATAAAACTAATTTAAAGAACAATATAGCAATGGAAGGCTTAAAGAAAAACTTAACTTTATTATATAGAATTTCTAATGTGTAATAGTTTAGCCTTTCAGCTATAAAGTTAGTATTCTGAGAATACTTCATAAGACATTTAATAAAGATATCAAGAACATTAACAACGCTAAAATGGTTTTAAAAGACATCTATTCAATATAGGCAAGGGTGATAAAAATAAAATTAAATGTTATGAAAGTATTAATAATGCACTTTAAAAGTCAGTCATTTTAGAATGTATAATTTTATTTATATTAATGGCAATTTTGAGCCATAACTGACATCTAAAATGCATTGTTGGATATAATTCGACTTTTCCAGGACAACTGTAAGGGAAAAAATGCATTCACATACAATGGTTTAAAACTACAACACCCACAGCTGGTAATCTTGTCACATTAAAAACTAAAATGAAATTTCTTTATCCCTTGCTAAGGGTTCATAAATAAGATATTCTGTAGATCAAGCGTCACATCAATGTCATATCATCTTGTAGATGGCTTGTCATCACCTCCGTGAAATGTTCATTCCTACCCAATTAAGGGGCATGTAAGATGCCAAAACTTGGAATTAGAGAAATCTAAATTCAAATCTGAATTATATAACAATAATCTTGTAGCCCTGTGCACACATCTTAAATTGTGCTGCAATTTTCTTACAGATGGGGCTCAGAATGCTCATCTGACGACGTTCTTATAAAATGAAATGAAATGATGTCTGTAAAGTGCACTGTGCTTGGCACAGGCTAAATAGTAAAAAAAAAAAAAAAAAAAGGGTAT
>NW_006797621.1:0-205 GCF_000442215.2 Lipotes vexillifer
TAAAACACCTGAATATGTACAAGGACTTGAAAGCCTAGAGGAAGGGCCGTGGAACCACACCAGTGACAGCACGCCAGCCGACTTGGTGTCTGCAGGCCAGCCAGGATGGTCCTGGCCCTGGGCAATCTACTGGAAGCTTTCAATTTCCCTGCCTGAGATGCCCCTCCTGTCCCTGCCCCCACTACTTTTTTCCTTCCTCACCTCT
>NW_006797623.1:0-388 GCF_000442215.2 Lipotes vexillifer
CGCTGTTTCTGAGGCTGCTGGGAGAGATTTCCCTTTCTCTTCTTTGTTCTCACAGCTCACAGGAGCTCAGCCTTCGATTTGGTCCTGCCTCTGCATGTAGGTCGCTGGAGGGCGTCTGTTTTTTGCTCAGACAGGTCGGGGTTAAAGGAGCCGCTGACTTGGGGGCTCTGGCGCACTCAGGCCGGGGGGAGGGAGGGGCACAGAGTGCGGGGTGGGCCTGCGGCGGCAGAGGTCGGCGTGACGTTGCACCAGCCTGAGGCCCGCGATGTGTTCTCCCTGGGAAGTTGTCCCTGGATCCCGGGAACCTGGCAGTGGCGGGCTGCATAGGCTCCCCGGAAGAGGGGTGTGGATAGTGACCTGTGCTCGCACACAGGCCCCTTGGTGGCAG
>NW_006797625.1:0-787 GCF_000442215.2 Lipotes vexillifer
AAAGACAAATATCATATGATATCACTTATATGTGGAATCTAAAAAAATGATACAAATGAACTTCTTTACAAAACAGAAACAGGCTCAAAGACATAGAAAACAAACTTATGGTTACCAAAGGGGAAAGGGAGAGGGATAAATTAAGAGTTTGGGATTAACAGATACACACTAGTATATATAAAATAAACAACAAGGACCTACTGTATAGCATAGGGAACTATACTTAATATCTTGTAATAACTTATAATGGAAAATAATATATATGTATACATATACACATATATATGTCTGAATCACTTTGCTGTACACCTGAAACTAACATTGTAAATCAACTATATTTCAATAAAAAAACAAATAAATAAAAAAATTAGCACACACATACAGCTATTTAGCAGTTAGTATTTTAAGATTATGTTTACATTTCAAACTCTGATTACCATGTATGTAAGTGCTTTAAACATCTCTCCAATAGAGAAGTCATGGTGTAAAGATGTGATAAATCTGTCTCAGTTTAAAGTACTACTGCATTTTCTCCACATCTATTTTTTCCCCACCACTACATTTTGTGAAATAATTCATGAAATATTTTTTAATGCTTTCTGTACTCTCCTCTTGGTTTTCTTTCCTTTCCTTTCTTTTCTTCTGTTTATAAATAACAATCATGTCTACCTGTGGAGACTTTTTTTATGTTCTTTTTTTTTTGCAGTACACGGGCCTCTCACTATTGTGGCCTCTCCCATTGTGGAGCACAGGCTCTGGACGCGCAGGCTCAGCGGCCATGGCTCAC
>NW_006797626.1:0-683 GCF_000442215.2 Lipotes vexillifer
CGGCCCCAGCCGCTCCTCGGCATGTGGGATCTTCCCGGACCGGGGCTCGAACCCCTGTCGCCTGCATCGGCAGGCGGACTCTCAACCACTGCGCCACCAGGGAAGCCCAACAACTGATTATTAATAATTTCTTAAAAACTTATTTGGAAGACATTTTTTACCTATAGAAAATGTTAAGAATGAGAAGAATACATAGAACACCCTTGTTCCCTTTATCCAGATTTACCCATAATTAACACTTTGTTCTATAAACTTTATCATTCTCTCTCTCAATTATCTATCTATCTATCTATCTATCTATCTATCTGAGATTTAGTTGTACCAATCGGGCTCTTTACCCCTAAATTATTTAATGCATATTTCCTAAGAATTAATGTGTGCACGAATAATATAGTTGTCAACTTCAGTGCATTTCATAGTAATACAATATTACTAATCGTCATCTGTGTCAACTGACTCAATAGTGTCATTTATGTAGCATTTTCATCTCTGAGGATCCAGTTTATGGTTAAGTTTGAATTTCTTTACCATACCTCTTTAGTCTGCTTTATACTGAAACAGTTCAAAAGTCTTTATTTTTTAGGACATTTATATATATATATATATATATATATATATTTAAATTTTTATTGGAGTATAGTTGATTTACAATGTTGTGTTAGTTTCAGGTGTACAACAAAGTG
>NW_006797627.1:0-531 GCF_000442215.2 Lipotes vexillifer
TTAAACATTTCTTGCATCTTCTCGATCTTTGCCTCCATTCTTTTTCCAAGGTCTTGGATCATTTTCACTATCATTATTCTGAACTCTTTTTCTGGAATGTTGCCTATCTCCACTTTATTTAGTTATTTTGGGGGGTTTTATCTTGTTCCTTCACCTGATACAAAGTCCTCTCCCTTTTCATTTTGTCTGTCTTTCTGTGAATATGGTTTTCATTCCACAGGTTGCAGGATTCTAGTTCTTCTTGCTTCTTCTCTCTGCCCTCTGGTGGATGAGGCTATCTCGATAGTCAAATTTATAGAGACAGAAAGGAGAATAGGTATAGCAGGGAGGAAGTCAAGGGAGTTATTGTTTAATAAGTGTGGAGTGTGGGAAGTTGAGAAGATGAAAAATTTTGACGATAGATACATGTGATGGTTGGACAACAGTGTGGATGTACTTAATGTCACTGAACTGTATGCTTAAAAATTATTAAAATTGTAAATTTTATGTTAAATATATATTACTAAAAAAAAAAAAAAAAAAAAAAAAGAA
>NW_006797628.1:0-1599 GCF_000442215.2 Lipotes vexillifer
AGCCAACTAGATCTTCAAATTTACTCAGTTGAATTTTGTTTTTTACCAGGAAAGACAATTGCCTTGCTCCATTTTTTAACTTCTCATTCAGTAAGATAAACAATAATAGTACAAACCAGAGGAAAGAACTTTGAGAAAATGAGACTACTGCCTTCTGGGATGGCATATCAATTAATCAACTCTAGCTTCTTCCTTCTGCCCCTGGCGTTGGTTCAACCACATTTACTTACTTTTCTCTATTCTAACTTGCAGTGTCAGGTATAGGGTTGGCAGATGTGTGGTTCTCAGCTCTTTTCTTCTTGAACAGCACAAATGATATTACAAAGCATACAACCCTGCTTGTATGCCTTTAGGGACAATCTGTCCTACTCCTCTACCCAATAATTCACTTCAAGTTGAAGTCCAGTGTTTGTTTATAGGTTCTTTTTTTCCACCTGACTTAGATGCGGCACACATTAATGTATTGGATAGATCCTTTTCTGCTGGACTGTGCTTTCTGATCTTTACATGAATTTAAGTTGTAATAATCATGTATGACTTAAATGCTAATTGAAGGTCAGAATATCACTTCAGAAAAAAAAAAAAAAGGAACACATTTTGCAAATGACCAGGCTCTGAAAAAAATTGGTCAAAAATATGGTCTATTTCCAGCTCTGAAGATTAAATAAGCTACTAGCAATTCCCCTGAGTCTGCAGGTATAACATAGCTTGCTACATAAACTAAGAAGATTTGAGACAGCAATTATTTTTTCAATCCCTTCTTAGTCTGTGTCCTTTCTAGCGTTGACCTGAAACAGACTGCCAAATATTTCTCCAGCAAAGATGAGTTTATTTGGAATGAGCAGAAAATTGCAATTTAAGGTCTGCAATCATGGCAAGCCACCTGAAAGTCCCTCCCAGTGGCAAGGGAAGGAGAATACTTTTATAGAGAGGGAAAGGAAGTTGGAAGGGCTATAGCGAACAGAGTCCATGGCTTTTAATTGGCTGAGCCCTTGCCAGGAAAGAAGAGTCATTCTTTTTCCTGTTGGGCTCTGCTATCATAGCAGGGCATGACAGCTCCCCTTTCTGGTCTCCCAACTCTATTTAATTAGAGTTTCTGTTTATTAATTTTTTACAATAGGAAGGGAAAACTACGCTAGGAAGGGAAAACTTCTAATAAAGAAAAACTACCTATCTGCTAGTAAGACACTGTGTCATTAGTAAGACTAGTGAAAATGGAGGTGAGATGGATTTTTTACAATCTCCTGTGCCTTTATTGGTGCAGGAAGAAAAACAATCCTTGAGTAGAGGCTATAGGCACTGAAGTGGAACAGAATTTGCCACCCCAAAATACACCTCTTTGCATAAGGATTATCTTAAGCTGGTTATTTCTAAGCAACGTCAGACATAGGAGAATCTCTGAAAACTGAGTAGAAGTTAACCTTTGGTAAGTGACATTTACCTTTATAAGGGAAATCTCCATTTGTAAGGGTGTCTTCCTCTCTGTACCAGGAAGAGGAGGATAACTAAATCTTTAGAAATTCATATCAGTGGAGACAGCAACTGACTTAAACCTGCAAAACAACCTTACCCTTTTTCTTTAGCTAGAGATGATATTTA
>NW_006797629.1:0-10564 GCF_000442215.2 Lipotes vexillifer
ATACAGCAGAAACTAACACAACATTGTAAAGCAATTATACTCCAATAAAGAGGTTAAAAAAAAAAAGTTTAGATAAATATAAATTTAAAATGGGGAAACCAAGGTACCAATAAAGACTTACCTAAATTCACTGAGAAATTTCTGGCAGAGCTGGAACTGGAATTGTGGTTTCCTAAATTCTAGTTCATTCCATTTCCTCTGTTCCACGTGAGCTGAGTGGCAAGGTTTTTTCCCTTAACCATGGAACATATTATATCTGTTTTTAAAAGTATGGCAATTCTAGATTAGGATTGACATATATACACTAATACGTATAAAATGGATAACTAATAAGAACCTGCTGTATAAAGAAATAAATAAAATTTAAATATTAAAAAAAAAAGTATGGCAATACTGAAAATGTCACTGCTGAATGTTGTTTGAATTGAAAATGTGCTTTAGCTTTTGAAGGCCATTTAGCTCTACCTTACTTATTGTTTTCAAAGGTAGTTTCTTCCCAACTAAGGATTCATCTGGTGCTGGGTGCTGGGTTTGGCCAGTGAGCACAACAAAAGATGAAGGTCCTATATTTCCCGCTGTACTAAATGGTCCTTCAAAAATGTAGAACACCATTTTTCTGTCAGCCTTTTTCCAAATGGATGGCAAATACCTACCTTGAATAAAAACATGTAAAAAAAAAAAAGACAAAACACTTTGGTGGGCAGAGAGGTGAGTCATGCTTTAACAAAGAATCAATGTGAGTGCTTTATAGTTTTGTTTTTCTTTGTTTTGAAAATGCAGTCTTTTTTTCTCTAGGTACTTATGAGGATTTTAAAGTCTATTTTTAAAAAAATACTCAGTTTAATTTATTCTGTGATTAAATATAGCATGTTGTTTTATTTACCTTTTATAAGCTGTTGGGAAAACTTTTTAAATTCCAGGTGAAACATAAGCAGCAGCGTGGAGGATGGCTAATGCCATCTACTTTCAAGAGTGCCCTCTGCTGGCAGTTGCCTTGAATTTTAAAAATTCTCTGTGGGCTCCAGGATTTCATTTGTTGACCAAATAAATCTTTAATGCATAAGTAGAAAGAAAACATCTACTGGGGGAAAAAAAATCAAAACAAACAGAGATTTGTGTCTTAAGAATATAAATAAGCAAATATATACAATAGCACCAGGCATAGTTTTACATGCCATTGAAAAGAACACTATGCTTTAATTGCAACAACATAAGAACATTTGTTCAGCAAAGACTTATTAAGCGATTATTCTGTGAGAGGCACTGTGTCAGGCACTGGGGTCACAAAAGTGATGCTGACATGACCCCACATCAAGGATCCCAGCGTCTTGTGAGGGAGTCAGACCCACTAATAGCCAATTACGTGCCATGTGTTGAGTGCAATGTGGGACCAGAGGAGGGACACCTAAATATCCTGAGGAGGGAGGAGTTAGGAAAGGCTTCCTGGAGCAGGCTGGCAAAGGAAGACAAGGAAGGGCAAAGAAAGGCCACCGGGGTGGAGGGAAGAATATTAGGTAAGAGAAATATGGCATGTGTCTCCCATGATGATAAGGTCAGTGTTGGCTGGCTATATAGCCTAGCACAGAATACAGGGCTTGCCATAGATGATGCTGTACAACAGCACTTCTTGACTGTTTTGGTCTCAGGACCTTACATTCTTAAAAATTATTGAGGACCCCAAATAGCTTCTGTTCATATAAACTTTATTGATGTTTACTGTATTAGGAATTAAAACTGAAAAATTGTAAACATAGTTATTCATGTACTTAATTATGTTACCTTAAGCTATATTCTATGGTGGAAAAAAATCACTAAATTTTCCAAACACAAACAAGTGAGAAGTGTGGCATTGTTTTACGTGTTTGCAACTCTTTAATGTCTGGCTTAACAGGAGCCATCTGGATTCTCATATCTGCCTCTACAGCCCACCTACTACAACACCACGTCAAGTAGCAGCTGGAAAACTCCACTCTACACTTACGACAGAAAAACAGTAACAAATAGCTAGTCTGGGTGTGCAGCCTATGTGAGAAGATGGAGCTCTCAATCTGAAATACCAGTGGTGAGAAAATCTGGTAGGGACATTTCTAACAAGACACAAAATGTCACCAGCCTCTCTAATGACACAAAATGCTGAGCGACAGGGCTGAACAATACATGTATGCCTACTGGAAATCATATTTACATTTTCAGTCTCTGAAATTTGGGGAATATGATGCTAATATCAGTATATTCTAGATGTTTAAATAGGGGATCCACTGGAAAATATGAGATGTTATTTTTTTTTAATGGGGGATTAAAAAAAAATGAAAATCACAAGAAAAAACAATATTAAAACACATAGAGTACATTTTAAATGCCCTAAAGGAGAATTGTTGGAACCATTAGTGGATCCCTTCAGCAAAATATAGCCACAAACCAGAGGTTTTGTTGAAGATGAAAAGAACTCTAATTGAATAGGAAAATCTAATTTAGCCACACATATGTGACCATTTAGAACCAACACAATTTACTTTGAAAAAAAAAGTTTTGCAAATTCCTATGATATTGAAATGAACTAAGCATAATGAACTCAAGCGTGAAATTATTAGCTTTGCTTGTAATGACAGAGTCAATGTGAAAACTTGCCTTCAGTGGTATCAATACTTCTTTGCCTGAGATAGTTCAAATCCAAATTCATTTGCACTGTGATCAACCCTTCCTAATATGTGTATGGAAAGTCCCCAAATTGTCTCATGGCCTGCCTAACTGCCTAGCTTTTATGAATATTCTAGCCAGGCCAAGGCAGGTTTCCAGTACGAGCAGCACATACTGTATCCAGACATGAAATGGATGTCATCAGAGAGGCCACTGAGCCACCTCTCAGTAATTGAAAGGCAGCTGGAGGACTCCAGGGGGCAGAAGATTTGGGCTAAATTGTGGCTAGGGATCTAGGATACCAAGAGAAAGAGAGGGGGGAACCAGAAAATGAGATGAGGGGAAGTGAAAGAGGCACATTTCCAGATGGAGACATTTTATTTACAAACATGAATCAAAACAGATTTATACTTTCCTACCTCCACAGTGGATTTTCATCTTACAAAATAGACTGGCTACCAAAAGCCTTCATAAAATCTGCCTTCCCCTTTGCAGTGAGAAATAAGCAAAAAGTCAAAGGTTAAAAGGTCATGCATAAAATATTATATCCACCAAGATATACAACTGTCTTAACTTCTTCACAAATCAATGATAAAACAGTAACTAATTTACACTTCACTATATTTTGTAGCACTTCAAGATTTTTTCTTCATATATTTATGGTCACATTTCACAAACAACAACGACATTATAAAAAGACTATCCGTTTTTTCTTAAAATCGGAAAACAAAACAAAGCCATAACACTTAAAAGAAATCAATCTGCAGAGCATAAACATTTTTTATAAGAACAAAAATTAAAACAAAATAAACTGATTCCAAGCCAAAATATCTTCAATATAAACTCTGCATGCTTCCCAAAGGAATTCTTAGCACTCAGATTTTTGGTTGGTTTAGCCTCTTTTGTATCTAGTGGGTTTTGTGTATCATGATTCCCAATTATTATACCAAGGAAAATTTCAAGGAAGACCTTCAAGAAAGGTCTGAGGTGGGATATAGTGCAAGTCACTTTCACATATATAAAAGCCATGCTGCGCGGCATGTGGGATCTTAGTTCCCCGACCAGGGATAGAACCCAGGCCACAGCAGTGAAAATGCTGGGTCCTAAACACTGGGCCACCAGGGAATTCCCAATAAAAGCTTTAATGAAACTTAGATGCTTCATCAGAAACAGTGCTTGACCCCTTTTTTCTTTCACCCCCTCTTTTCATCTGAGAGAGCCCTTTGGAGACCAAGAATCATTCACTGTCTGTAGTTAGTACAAGATTTGGCTCACAATTCTGGGGGGGCGGGGAATGCCATTTTAAGGAATTCTGTGCATGTATTATATTTTCTTTGCTTTCCTAGAGGTGGGTAACCTCAAAATAAGGTCAAAACATTGGTTCCTTCAAATGGCATCAAAAAGAATAGTATTAAATGAGGAGGGTAGCTGTCATAGAGTAAGAACTAAAATCCCATGTTTTTAGGGGAAAAAATTGATCATGTACCTGTCTGTGTATATGGAATAATGACCTACAAAAACAAACACACACACACACAAAACACTGTTGAAGAAGAGGCCAATACAATTTTCCAGTCTGACAAAATGGTTGGAATTTATAGTTGGAAGACACCTCATAGATTCAGTAATTCAATTCTCTGATTTTAGAGGAGAGGGAAAACAGGCCTGGAGACGGTAAGTGACTTGCCTGAGTCCATTAGCATGTTAATTTGTATGATTATTTTTATACATACACAGGCACACAGACAGATACTCACTGTTGCATTTACTTCTGTCTTGTACATAAAATGCTCTTGACTTAAATAATAAATGAAAAATAAACAGGCAGATTTTCATTTGTTATTTCATCCTCATAAGTAGGAAATACCCATCTTTCAAATGAGTGAGAAGGCTCTACTTTCTTTCCACTGATAAATATATTGTATCATGACTTGGCTGTGTAGCTGCTCTCTGCAGTCCCTGAAAGTAGCACAGATTGCAGCAGTACGAAGAGCGGCAGGAAGGAAGGCGAAGGTACACAAGTCAAATCAGAATTGGAGTTTCCTTCTGTGCCAAAGATGTCCCACAGGCAGTGAAGGCTTCACATGAAATTAAGCCTAGTCTATTGTAACTTTAGACCTACTTGGAAGGCGATAATGAAGGGTGTCACCTAGAAGAGTATGAAGCAGTTCCTCTGACCACAGAGAGCAGAAATGACCAATGTGTGTCTTGTCTAAGCTATTGAACTATAAACTTAGATGACTTTACTAGGTGTAGTCGTAGTTTCTAATTATTGTGATTTGTATATGCATATAAACATCAAAATATTTAGGCCTTATATATGGTAACAATAGGTATTTTACCTCTTTTCATAAAATTACATGTGGATATAATTCTAAAGTTTTTTTTTAAACCCTAAGGTAGTTTTTAAAAAAAATCATTATTTTTAATATTCATTACTGACTTTATTCTGAAAAATCTTGTCTAGCTATATGTATTAACATTAAATAACTTAAAAAAATAAACAATACAGTACATTATATATACCAAAATAGCCCCATTTTAAAGCCATGTAAGTGAAAAAGTTGAGTTTTCAAGAATAAACTAGACCCTCTAAAGGTATTTTTCATAATTTTAATATTAAATGTATCTCCTTTTCTGACTATGCCAAATATATACACACCACTCTTGGTAATTTATGTGAGAAGTATTCATTATGAAAACAATAGGTTGATTCATTTGTCTGTTTTTACTTGTTCTGTAAAGGAAAATTTATTCTAAATCTAAATTAATTTGCTCCCAAAAGATCTCCACCAGGGAGATAGCATAACCAAAAAACTTAATGATGTACAGATATCCAGTGCATGCAACCTCATATTTTCTAATAATAGTGGTAGAAAGTAACTTTCAAGTATTATCATAATCCAACTGGACTTAGAGACAGCTATCACATAAAATTAACACTCTAAAGGAGGAAAGTCATTTGAGAAAGTTGTCCTTGCTAGAACAGCTCTGCCAAAATTCCCACAGGAAACAAAGCCATCCATCCATAAAGAACAGAGGGTACTTGGTAGCCAGCACTGACCTTGAAGTGAACACATTTAACACTGTTCTTAACTCAAAGTAAACTCTAGCAAGTTGAAGAGCCCACATTTTCTTTTTACTCATTAAAGGTCATCCGCAGCTGGAAGAATTTCTCCTAAAAAGAACTTCTTGATGGAGGCAAGACTCAAAGCTTTTTCCAGCTCCTAGCCCTGCTTTCTGCAGCTGTGGGTGTTAGTAGTAATTTGGTTAAGACAAGAACAGAGAGACTGGCTCACTTAGAGATCCAGATTCAGATGTTTTTGCACTTATGTTACTCAAAAGCATTTTTTTTAATTAAATTAACATAAAGTCTGCAGGGAATAGAGATTCCATAACTCAAGTAACGAGGGGAAATTAGTCACCTAAAGAGTGAATGTCTTTCCAGAGCAGGTGCAGGAGATCAAGAGGGGCTCAAGCCTTTTAGAAATTTCACTCCTTTACAGGTTTTGATCCAGCCACTTGATGTAACTATTCCTAGTCCGAATTCCCACTGAGAAGTTGGTAGGCCAGCTGGTGAAAATCATGCATCCGTGGAAGCCATCCTCAAAGTGATCAAGGGTCACCTCCACACCTGCACTCTCCAAACGCTTTGCATACATGATGCCATCGTCTCTTAGGACATCGTGCTCACAGGTTAGAATATAGGTCTTTGGGAGGTGCCGCAGGACTTCCTGGTCTGCGATGAGTGGGGCTGAGCGGGCATCCAGCAGCTGAGGGATCTCCTGGACGATCCTGGTGTTGCCGGTGGTCTGCATGACGGGCTTGTAGTTCTTTGTGATGGATGCGGGCAAGAGGGATGTCCAGTTTAGATGGGCCCTGAGGGCAGCAGCCTCTTCCACATCAAGTGAAGTGTGATTGTTAACTATCATTGCTTGGACAAAGTCATGGTTGCCATGGAAGTAGTCCACCCAGTACTTCACCATGACATAACGGGGCAGGATGGGGGTGTTCACATTTTGCTGATAAGAGGGTGTGTTAAAATCTAAAGCTTGAAGAACTGGATAGATTAAAGCTTGCACTTTGAGCTTGTTTTTTAGGTTGGCATCTTGATTAAACTGGAGAAGAGAAAGCGAACACATTATTTCATTTTGAATGGCTTCTTTTACAGAAACCATACCTTTTAAAGTAGCCCAGTGCTTTACCTTGACTCAATCAAAGGGGTATAAGTGTTACATTCCTACCAGGCATGGTATTAAGGAATGTAGTTTAAAAAATAACTACTTCCCCATCGCCACCACTACCACCACCCTTCAAGCTGCTGGATATTTACTGAGAAAGGTGTGATGTTTGCAACTCATAGTTCTGAGTGAACACTTCAAAGGTACATGATCTCTTAGGTCCTTAAACCCCCATCTAAAAGGCAGCTAACTAGGTCACTGTGTTTCACAAGCAGCTAAACAATCTTCAAGGTAACATTAGCCATACAATTTTGTTTCACACCACACTTTAGAACCCATCCCGAGGGAAGATGTAACTGCTCTGTAAAAGCAGGAGGAAATGATCAGTTAATAGTATTATTAATGTGTGCCAAGAGCTGTATATACCTCATATCACTGAATCCTGGCAACAGCCCTGCAATCAAATGGCATGAGCCTCATTTTCCTGAGGCTCAAAGAGGTGAGAGGACTTGCCAAAGCCCCACAGCTCTCACAGCGGGGCCTGGATTCCATCCTGGTTGTGTCCAGTTTTAAAGCCCATGAGGTTCTCCCCACTGTACCAGGACTTTCTTCTTACCGCTTTGGATGTGTGGATAGCAAACCCACCAATGCCAAGCGGAGGACAAAGTTCTTTATTTATAGCAAAAGAGAAGAAATCAGGACATGCCACAAATGAAAAGGCAGATGCTATTTGAGAATGCCAAAAGAAATTTGGAGGTAAGAAGACAGAGATGCTATTCTTAAATTATTTAACCCAGAAAAGGAAGAAAATGTACTTATCTTTGAGTCTACACAGCTGCCCAAAATTGGGGATGCTACTAGAGCTAGACAGTTTTCAAAGAATTTAACCAGCTAAAGCTCAGACTAACTTGTATTGTAACATTTAAAGTGGATGAACCATTTAACTCTTTCTTTTATATTAAAAAAAAAAAAAAAACCTTTGGGAAACACTTTAAAATTTTTTAATTTGGCTCAAAATTTAAGGAAACAACCTTAGCAATTGGAATTTAAGCAAAATTATCTTGTTTGTAAGTCCAACATGGAAAAGGAGCAGAAGATACTTAATTTCCATACATATCCCTGAGGAGTAAGGGAGCCCTCTAAAATGTTAGCCCTCCTCTCACATTACTCACCTTAATTGTAATCAGGGCCCTTCCAAGGACTCAAAGATTACAATTCTTTCAATGACCCCTCTTCCTACTTCAAAAGATCTCTGAGAGCTTTCCAAGTGCAGTCATCTGAATTACTTGGCCCCCCCAAGTGACCAGCCCACCCAGCTAGGCCTTTGCCATGCCTAGTGGACGATCTGTTGAACATTATCACACACTCTCCTTCCACCAGCACCTCAGGGCTCTCTGTTACCTGTTGGCCCAGGGCAGCCGCCAAATTCCCACCAGCACTGTCACCAGAAACGCCGATTCTGCCTGGGTCAACTGAATACTTGTGTAAGACTTCTGGCTGCAGGAAGTACTTTGTGGCACGTATAACATCATGAATTTGCTCAGGAAAATAAACCTTTGGAACTAGCCTGTATCTGTGAAGACAAAAGTTGTATTCATTTAAGGACTTCACCAAGTCTTTAGAGGCCATTTAAAGTTTAAGGGGAAACTGGTTCTTTTGAAGCCAGAAACAAATAGGTAAGGAATTATAATAAATATAAAAATAAACCATTTTCTTGCAATTCAAATACTTTTAAAAAGTCATGATTTTGTCATAGTAATTTTTACTGTGGGCCGCCAAACAAAACAAACAAAAACAAAAACCTACAACCACCACCAAGGCAAAAACAAAACTTTGAAGTAAAAGGCAGATGTTGATCATTAAAATATAGATAGAACCACAAAAGATTCTGGAATTTTATTTCTGGAAGTCAGTGTTCTGTTCACAACACCTCTGGGTTAGAAGGTGACTCGGCAGCACTAACCACTTCATTGGTCTCAAGTTTAATGAGTCCATATGGTATTCTTCATGATTTACTTGATAAATATAGTAAAACTGTACTCCATTGAAGAGGTCATGCCAGCCCAACATTAAACCCAAGCAATGTATTTGCTCCCTGGAAGGCTGGAACTAAAAGGTCAGCTGTCAACCAGCAAAAGGGAAACCAAGTTTCCAGATGGCCCATGGCAGGCCTGCTGGGACACTTCTGGGGCTTCTCCTACCGCTCCACTTTGCAAGATTAGAGTCCCTCTGGGATCCTGCTCTGTACACTCAGTAGGATTCAGATTCCCTTAAGAGCCCCAAGAGCCCTGGTTTTGTCAAATGCCCCACCTGTATATAATATCACCTTACAAATCCATTGGTAGTCTCGGCTTGAGGTGCCCTCTCATCCTCCACGCTCCTTATTTCTCACTCATCCTTTAAGCTTTACTTGAGGGTTTGCCTTCTCCAGGAAGCTCTCCTTGACTACAACTCCACTTGCTTCTGGGGCTCAGCTGGCTACCATTCCTTGATACTTCTATGTGCTGGGGTATATTGTTCATATTGCCTCATAGTAACATGATTTCTTTCCATATTTCCTCTTAAGAGTGTGCTCTCCGATATCAGGGACTATGTGTTTCCAGTGTATATCTATCAATGTGCTGAGCACATAATCATGCATCTAGTAAAACTTTTCTGAGTATTAACATACCTTCATTTTGCAAGTGAAGAAACTGAGGCATAGAAAAACTACTTGATTTGTAAAATAAACCAAACACAAATCAAAACAAGGTAGGATAGGAATTAATTAAAACCTAATAATAGTCAGCTAATACTCAAGTCTTTTGATTTCCAATTTGTAATGAGCATATTTATTCTCAGAAACTAGTTTTTTCTATACTACTCTATATAAGGTCATTCATTTCCCCCATCTAAATTCCAGATAGTTAATTAAATATCTTCACATTCTGGGAATTCCCTGGCGGTCTGGTGGTTAGGATGCTGTGCTTCCACTGCAGGGGACACGGGTTCGATCCCTGGTTAGGGAATTAAGATCCCAAAAGCTGCACAGCGCAGCCAAAAAAAAAAAATCTTGACATTCTGTGCAGACACAATCAAATCAACAAATATTTATGAAATACTTTGATAAGTAGTGAATGTAGATCTGCTCTTTCAGGAATTACTACATTTTTAAAACACAAAATGCAATAAGAAATTCCTTTAGTGGTTGCCCTATAACAGATAAAGTAAGTTTTCTAATTTCTTTTTTTTTTACATCTGTGATGATCAAGTAATCATCTGAAATATTTTTTCTCCAGCTGACTTTCACAATGTCTTAGTGAAGCTGCTGCTACTTTATTTCATTCATTAATAATGGGTAAAAGGAGTTGGAGTACCCCATTTTGTCCAATAGGTGGAGTCCTCTCATATAATTCTATTTACCCTCAGTTCTGGGATGAGGTCTCAATTTGTTACTTTCAATATTACCAAGCTGAATTCTTAATTCTTTCAATGAAATAAGAACAAATGCACTTCATGACTCAAGGTGTGAAAATAAAGGCTATTTTGTCTCAGGAAGATTCCAGATAGCATGATAGACTATCTTCCTAGTGGCCCAAGAAGTCAGAACATATTTTGCTAGAACGCATACGTGAATCAAATTTTCAGATGTTATTTCACAAAAGGTCTTAATGACTTTGAATCAAGAGGAACTCCGCAACGGAAGAGGCCACAACAGTGAGAGGCCTGCGTACTGCCAAAAAAAAAAAAAAAAAAAAAAAAAAAAA
>NW_006797630.1:0-1565 GCF_000442215.2 Lipotes vexillifer
AAAGAAAAAAAAAAAAAAAAAAAAAAATTCTATGGTTGGGGAATTCCCTGGGGGTCCAGTGGTTAGGACTCGGTGCTTTCACTGCGGGGCCCCGGGGTTCAGTCCCTGGTCAGGGATCTAGGATCCCATTAAGACTCTCGGTATGGCCAAGAAAAAATTCTACGGTTGGAACATTTTAAGACAATCTCTTTATTTTAAAACAGAGCCAAACAGGTACTGTTCTATGACAGTTCATCTTAAAAATCAGTATCACTTGATCCTTGACTTAGGATGATATGACTGGGTGGCCTTAATACAGAAAGGAAAGCAACTGGGAGGCATATGCAAATTTACATAAATAAAACAGAAATGGCTCTTAGGTAGAGTTAGAGTCATGAACTTGTTCTGGCTTACCTGCTACAGCATACAATTCAAAATCAGGAGGGACACAGTGTTTCCAAAGTAAAAATATACATTTCACCATGCTTTAGAATACAGATGCATTTATGTTATATTCTCAAATATAATCCCTAACATCAAATTGCTAACTGGTTCCTCTCATTAAGAAACCCGTACTATAAAGAATATTTTCTAGTTTACAGAGAAAACCCTTCATTTTATTTCTTCTAGAATAATTCTACATTAAAAAAATTATAAATTCAAAGTTTTTAAAGAGGTGATTTCATATTCATATTATATTCAAATTCGAAATTATAGTAGACATAGCTCAGCTTTTACTACAAATCATTTGTTGATCAGTGATCTAGTTTATAAAATGCACTCCGAGAACACAAAAACACAATGTCTTGCTTTGCACAAAGTTCAGAATAACTCATTGTTTTTATAGTAAAATTATGAAGGTTTTAAGAATTAATATTTCAGTCTGTATTTGTTCTCAACAGAGAAACATAAAACATGAAATATTTGAATATGCAATAATATGTGAAAGAGTTTTAAATTACTAAAACTATCAGGACATCACTTAAGCTTTCCAAAATAGAATATGCATTTAATGAAAATAATGTTTCAAAGCCAAACTTTTGAAACCATTACATTAGTAATAAAAATATTCTAATACATCAGTGGGAAATACTTACAATTTGCTAACAGAGGTGTGGTTGAGACCTCATTTCCTCTGTGTTTGTTGGTTAAAGTAGTTGACTGTTTTATGGGTGAGAAGTGCTTTGTTGTAGAGGGAGTGTAGACATGCCTTACTTGAATTCCCGGAGAAGGAGATGTATGGATACTGCATTCAGCTAAGTAAAATTAATTTAAACATATTAAAACAATATTTTAACAACAAAGCATTTCAAAGTTCTATGTCAATGTTTACATTAAAAAAGAAATACAAGATGTATAATATCTTTAACTGGTTCTCAAGTGATACTATTTTTTTGCCATAAAAAATCTGTACTAGTGGGCTTCCCTGGTGGCGCAGTGGTTAGAGTCCGCCTGCCGATGCAGGGGAAACAGGTTCGTGCTCCAGTCAGGGAAGATCCCACATGCTGCAGAGTGGCTAGGCCTGTGAGCCAGGGCCGCTGAGCCTGCGCGTCTGGAGGCTGTGCTCCGCAACGGGAGAGGCCACA
>NW_006797631.1:0-1055 GCF_000442215.2 Lipotes vexillifer
CTGAAAAAGAATAGATATATGTATATGTATAACTAAATCACTTTGCTGTACACCTGAAACTAATACAACATTGTAAGTCAAATATACTTCAATTAATTTTAAAAAGGAATTAACCACTTAGGAGTGTAAAATAATTTTATAACTCTAGAAAGTTTTGTTTTATAATTATTTTCATATTTCTTTTTAAAATTGTTTAGAGATGAATAACAAAATATGTCTCCTCATCCAAAAGTCTAGCTTTAATATGATATCAGTGTGTTTTTTCTGGCAGACAAATATATTATTATTTTAAGTAACTCAGTTGATAGGAAGATATCTTTGGAAGCTTTCCTTGTGTACATATACTAGCCTCTGGGAATTAAATACTGGTGTCAGGGCTAGGTTTAGAATTTGAGCCAAAATAAGCAAGCAAAATTCTTGCACAAAAAGAAAAATCCCTCTGATAAACTGAAAAACATTATAAAATCAGTAACTACCAGTGACATTATCTGTTGTTCTTCTTGATTATAAGTATTTCTCATTCTATTCAGAGATGTATGTTTTTGTTGATGAAATTGTTGGTGTGCAAACATTTAAAAATCAACCCCCCCAAAGGCAACTGGGGTCACATCTGCCCTATTTTAAAACAGCAGCCTAGATTATTTTTTAAATATAGAAGGATAATGTATCAAAATATTTCGTGTTTCATCTTGCACAAGAGTGGGGCAAGTTTTCACGCTTTCCTGTAGAAAAAGTTGTTAGCATCTATTAATGTGCTCCCAGAGTCTTCCTTCAGCTTTCTGAAGCAAACAAGGAGTCCCTTCTGAAACAACCAAGGGATGGGCATTTTTCCCTCACATCCTTACTGGGTACTCTGAAATAGATTTGCTCTCCCAGCTAGAAGTTTGTATGTTAACCATCCCTGATGTTACTTAAACCAAAAACAACAATAACAAACAAACAAAATAGCATAGAAAATACCAGAGCAGAACAACAGCCATTTAAACATCCAAGAAAGGGCTTCCCTGGTGGTGCAGTGGTTGAGAGTCCGCCTGCCGATGCAGGGGACACAGGTT
>NW_006797632.1:0-562 GCF_000442215.2 Lipotes vexillifer
ACCCTAAACCTAACTGTAACCCTAACGCTTACCCTTATCCTTACCCCAAACCATGCCCTAATCGTATCCTGTACGCTCACACTAATAGGTGCCCTAACTCATACGCTAACCCTAAACCGTTGTGGTACCCTAACCTGTTCCCTAAACTGTCCGCATTTCCTAACCCTAACCCTAACCCTAACCCCTACCCTTAGCCTTACTCTGAACTGTGCCTTAATCTTAACCCCTAGGCTAACACTAACCCATGCCCTAACACGTACGCTAACCCTCAAATGTTGTCATACCCTAACCTTTACGCTAAACCATACCCGCTCCCTAACCCTAACCCTAACCTTAACAGTACCCTTAACCTTCGCCCGACCCTAAATCTTGCCCTAATCCTAACCCGTACGCTAACACTAAACCATGCCCTAACACGTAAGCTAAACCTAAAGCGTTGTCTTACCTTAAACTGTGTCCTAAACCGTCCCCGTTACCTAACCCTGAACCTAACCCTAATCTTAACCCTTACCCGAACCCTTACCCCAACACGTGCCCTAATCCTAACCCGTACACTAACACT
>NW_006797633.1:0-765 GCF_000442215.2 Lipotes vexillifer
ACCCGCGTCCCCTGCATCGGCAGGCGGACTCCCAACCACTGCGCCACCAGGGAAGCCCTGTATTGCAGTTTTAATCCCTTCTCCTTACACACATCAGAAGCAGCCATGTCACTCCTCCCACACTGTGTGTTATGATCTGCTCATGGGTTGTATTGGGAGCTACTGGAGGTTAGATTAAGCTTTACTTTCTCAGCCAGCACAGGATCTGGATTCTATTTGGGGTTCTTTAATTTCCTTGACCAAATGAAGAAGTAAGGATGTAAATGCTGGTATCTTCCTTAACTACATCCCACCATGCCCATTCGACCCCTCTGTCTCTGTTGACGTGGGTCTCATTTTTTTCTTTTTAATGTGGCAACTCCTATTCATCCTTCAAGATCCAGCACCCATGTTAACTCCTCCAGGAAGCCTTCCCTGATTACTTTCAGCCTGTGTGGTTTATTCACTTCTTCCTCTGTGCTTCTACAGTATCCTGTACTTGTGAGCTCAGAAGAAAAATACTTCAATGACTATATGTATCTGATTTCTTTTTGGACTGCCGGGGTTCAGAAGTAGATTGAATTTTACAATCCTTTTCTGTCTGATGTTGCTGCCAGACCACTGCCTGAAACAGTGTCCAGCTGGATTCGTATTATATTCAGATATATCGACTATATATTACTTTATATATAAATATATAAAATATGTATTTTATATATAAAATATGTATTTTATATATATATATATATATATATATATATATATATATATATATATATATATATA
>NW_006797634.1:0-6272 GCF_000442215.2 Lipotes vexillifer
CTGCTGAAGCACTGTCTCAGACTCTGAAGAACTTTCTCTATTTTTTTTGCCTAGGAAATCAACTTTTATAAGGTCATTGACTACATCCTACATGGCAAAGAAGACATCAAAGTCATCCCGTAAGTCTCTTCTTAAAGCATGTAGAATTGCAGGCACCTTCTCAGTGTCCAGAAGATACTCATTCCAAGATCGACACTAACCAAACCCAAGGAGGCCACACACTCTGTTCGAGGCAGAGAGAGCAGTAAGGAGGCAGTGTAGAAGGGTGGAAAGACCATGCAGTTTGGAAAATGAGGCTGGATTCTGACTCAGCTGCTGTGAGTTCAAGTCCCAAGTCCAGTGTCAGTAAGTGACCTGGGGACTTCCCTGGTGGTGCAGTGGTTAGGAATCCGCCTGCCACTACAGGGGACATGGGTTTGAGCCCTGGTCTGGGAAGATCCCACATGCCACGGAGCAACTAAGGCCGTGCGCGACAACTACTGAGCCTGCACCCTAGAGCCCACGAGTCACAACTATTGAGCCCACATGCCAACAGCTACTGAAGCCTGCATGCCTAGAGCCCATGCTCCGCAGCAAGAGAAGCCACCACAATGAGAAGCCCGTGCACCGCAATGAAGAGTAGCCCTTGCTCATAGCAACTACAGAAAGCCTGAACACAGCAACGAAGACTCAACGCAGCCATAAATAAATAAATAAATAAATTTAAAAACAAATAAATAAGTGGCCAGTTTGGGCCTCTCTATAGAATGAGGCCATGGTGTCTGATCACGGCTTTTCAATGATTTTCTATGGAGGCACATCTGGGGCCTAATGCAGAGGGGGAGGCAAAGGCAGGAAGTTGGCAAAGAAAGTGACTCAGCCCCCAAGGAAAGCTTATTCTCTCTCTCTCTCTCATTTTTAAAAATATTTTAAAATTTATTTAGGCTGCCGCAGGTCTTAGCTGTGCCACGCAGGATCTTTAGTTGTGGCATTCGAACTCTTAGTTGAGGCATGCATGCAGAATCTAGTTCCCTGACCAGGGATTGAACCCGGGGCCCCTGCATTGGGAACGCATAGTCTTACCCACTGGACCACCAAGGAAGTCCCAGAAAGCTTATTCTCTAATGTCTTCTTATATGACCTAGGAGGATAATGAAAAGGCAAGAACTCCCAGAGGGTGAGGCCTCCAACCTACCTGCAGGTGGTGGAGGCTCAAAGGCCATTTTAAGATTTCAACAGTCAAGAACGTTTTTTAGTATCAGCTTGTACTTTTTGATCAGTAGCGCACTCTCCAAAACTTAGCTGCCTTGTTACCTATGTGAATCCTCTGTGGGTACCAAGAGCCACCCCACAGTTCTGTCTGAGGCTTGGCTCTCTTTCCCAACTGAACTGCAGACTCCGTGAGGCTGTGATCAGCCTCTGTGGGAGAGCCTCACCTTTGGTCCTTTTCTGGTCCAAATGAAGGGATTTATAGCAGGTCACCTTAATCCTTAAATAGTAGTTGTGAGAGGCCACAACAGTTGCCAAACAATTTTGATAATCCTGTCACTCAGATCACTCAGTTCTCTGGTTTATCTTTTACTGGTTGGGGATGAGAGACTGCTTCAGGTTCCTGAGTTTCTGGGTTATCTCTGCTCAGTCCTGTTTGCATGAAAGACTCAGTCTTCATGAGTCTTTCTTCATGAGTCTTCTCTTTCTTTTTTGTCCTTGTCAACTGCATACTCTGCCACCATTCTGTTCTCTAAACGCTCCTCTAGAGGTGCCAGTTTATCAAACTCATTGTCTGTATTCTGAGTTATCACAGATCACAGTTCTCCCCAATGTCTGACCACCCCTCACCAAGTATCACACCCTTCTAGCCTCTGATAACATCCACCTTGCTGCCTTCTACAGTGTGTCTGTATCCACATTGAATTTAATATACATTCTTAGAAGTAACTTAAAGAGATTATACTATGATGCAGCACGGAAACAAAAAGTGCCTTTGAATGGCACAAAAAGCCAGGGAAAAGGTATGAAATATGATAAAAATCTATACCTAAATGCTAAAAGAGCTCTGTTGATATTTATAAAGTAATAATTATAAGTTCAAAAAGCACTGCATTACAGATTAATTGGCAGAATATTATCTTTCTCAGTTGTATATAAGAAACAGTTCTTGGGAATTCCCTGGCCATCCAGTGGTTACGACTCCACGCTTCCACTGTAGCGGGCATGGGTTCCATCCCTGGTAGGGGAGCTAAGATCCCGCAGGCCACGTAGCACGGCCAAAGAAAAAAAGAAAGAAAAAAAACAACCAGTTCTTGTAAGAACTGATGAGTTCTGAGATATACGTAAAGAAATACCATATATCCTATTTACAAGAGAGCTATCTAAAAGATAAGAATGCAGAGAATGAAAGTAAAAGAATGAACAAAAGAAATGCCTTGCAAATGATAATCAAAAGAAAACTGATGTAACTATGTGACTATCAGATAAAAATAGGTCTCAGGGAGCATTAGTAGAGGGACTACCCTGGTGGCGCAGTGGTTAGGCATCCGCCTGCTAGTACAGGGAACACAGGTTCAAGCCCGGGTCCAGGAAGATCCCATATGCTGCAGAGCAACTAAGCCCATGCGCCACAACTACTGAGCCTGTGCTCTAGAGCCTGCAAGCCACCACTACTGAGCCCACGTGCCTAGAATCCATGCTCCGCAACAAGAGAAGCCACCGCAATGAGAAGCCCGCACACTGCAAGAAGAGTAGCCCCCGCTCACCGCAACTAGAGAAAGCCCGCATGCAGCAATGAAGACACAGTGCAGCCAAAAATAAATAAGTAAATTTTAAAAATAAATAAAGAAGATTTTTGTTATTAGCAAAAATAACATATTTATAAACAACTAGCATATTTTCACTGTGACCAGAGGACACCTCTGTATGATTTCAATCGTTTGAAATGTATTGAGGTTTGTTTTATGGCCCATTATATCACCAGTTATTGTAAATGCACAGGTATTCTTGAAAAGACTGAGTGTTCCGTAGTTTGGCGGTGAGGTGCCATGTTCTATACATATCCATTAGATTAAGTTTGTTAATTATCTTATTCCAATATTCTCTATTCTGTTTGTTTTAGTCTGCTCTATCAATGAGCAAACATGAATTTATCTATATATTCTTATATTTCTGTCAGTTTTTGCTTTTTTTTTTTGAGGTCTCGTTATTAAACATATACACATTTGTAAATTCTTCCTGGAATTGAATTGACCTCTTTATCATTAAGAAGTGACTATATCTCTACTAATGCACCTTTAAAAAAATTAATTTTATTTATTTATTTATTTTTGGCTGCACTGGGTCTTCGTTGCTGCGCGCAGGCTTTCTCTAGTTGCGGTGAGCAGGGACTACTCTTCCTTGCAGTGTGTGGGCTTCTCATTGCGGTGGCTTCTCTTGTTGCAAAGCACGGGCTCTAGGACCACAGGCTTCAGTAGTTGTGGCACGTGGGCTCAGTAGTTGTGGCCCATGGGCTCTATAGCACAGGTTCAGTAGTTGTGGCAGACAGGCTTAGTTGCTCCGCGGCATGTGGGTTCTTCCCCGACCAGGGCTTGAACCCATGTCTCCTGCATTGGCAGGTGGATTCTTAACCACTGTACCACCAGGGAAGGCCCCAGAAAATCTTCTTATGCTTGGAAACTAGAAACTATTTTTCTGAAAAAAATAAAAAGGAATACACTTCCATATAATCCATGGGTAAAAGAAGAAATCAATGGAAATTATGACATATTCTGCAAGAATGAAAATATTACATATCAAAACCAATGTGATGCAGTGAAATCATGCTTAAGGTGAAAATTTACAGCCTTAAATATTCATATGAGAAAAGAATACAATATAAAGTAATAAACTCTGTACCCACTTGTATCAGTCGGGGTCTCAGCAGATAATAGGCGTCACATTCAAATTAGGGTAATTCAAGGAGGCTTTACTTGTAAAGGGATGAATTATAGAGGTGTGGGTGGAATGAGGGAAACTGAAAGAGAATATGCTAGTAGTGAGGTTGTTGTAAGCATTCCTGGGCCCAAAGGAAATTTCTAGAACCTGAAAGGAGAAAGTTTCATGTAGAGCAGGGCATCTTGAGAGATGTGTTGCCTTTCAGTCAAGAGACGCAACAAACCCAGAGCAACCCTGCCAGGGGGAACCCAGGGAAATAAATAGCCTGACCTAACTGTTCTACCTGCCTCTAGTTTTGGCCAGGTCTCCTCACTGGGCTAAATTCAAACAGAAGCTGGAAGGCCAGGCACCCTATTGATGGAGTCCACACAGACTGGCCTCCTGGGACACGGAGGAGCAGGTTGGAGAGCGGATCCGGAGGGCAGACAGAAGCTATCCATCACATCATCTCAAGAAACTAACAGCAAACAAGCAGATAAATAAACTCTCCCCAAAAGAATAAAGATAAGCCCAGAAATTAATGAAATATTAACAGAATAATGAACAAATACCAAAAGCTGGTTTCTTGGAGAGATTAACAAAATTGATGAATTTCTGGCAAGACTGAGCAAGAAAAATAGAAAATCAAATGAGCTGTATCAGGAAGGAAAAGGGGGATAACCACAAAGGCACAGAAATTAACACGATAGTAAGAGGATATTATGCCCAAAATATTTTAAATCTAGATGAAAGAGGCAAATTCCTGCGAAAATAAAACCTACTAAATATAAATCACAAAGAAATAGAACACCACAATAGTCTTAAAACAATAAAATACATTAAAACCTTCCCACAAAAACATTCCAGGCCCAGATGCCTTCAGGGGTGAGTTCTACTAAATATTTAAGGAAGAAATAATGCAATTCTCATACAAATTATCCAAGAGACTAGAAAAAGAAGTGGCTAGCATAAATTTGACACCAAAACTCAACAAAGACTGTATGAAAAAAGAAAATTCAGACCAAGCTCACTTGTGAACATAGATGCAAATATGCTAAATAAAATTTTAGCAAATAATAACTAAAAAGGATTATACATCATGACCCAATTGGGTATATTCCAGGGATGCAGGGCTAACATTAGAAAAATGAATAAATATAATCTGCCGCGTTAAGAGAAACATGTCATAATTATCTCCATAGAGGAGAACTTCCTTAATCTTCTAAAACTAATTTGTCTTTTAATGTCTGAAAATACTAAGTATTGACAGAGACGTGGAGTAAAGGAAGCTCTAATATACTGCTGATGGGAGTATTAACTGGCATGATCACTTTAGAAAACAGTTTGGTCTTACCTAGTAAAGTTGAAGACATGCACATCTTATGACTCAGGATTTCTACTCCTAGAACTAGCACATGGAATTGAAAGCACATATACACCAGAGTGTTGGAAGCAGCAATGCTCATATTAGCCTCGCACTGAGGGAAATGTCCATCAACAGTTGAATGCATAAATTATATGCAGCCTTACCAGGGAAAACGGTTGAAGTCAATCAAACAAATGAATTGCAGCAACATGAAAAAGAAGTCCAATGAAATAATGTATGCACATTGATTCTACCTAAAACAGGTGAAACAGGCTACAGGAAAACAGGCCACAGAAAAGCAAGAATCATAACATTGGGACAATGGTTACCTTTGGGGTTTGGGAGAAGGTTGCAAGTGGCGGGGGGTCAGGTCAGGGATTTCCAACGTACCGACAAGGTTGTTCTTTCTTGTTTTGTTTTGTTTTTTTTTTTTAATAAATTTATTTATTTATTTTTGGCTGCACTGGGTCTTTGTTGCTGCACATGGGCTTTTCTCTAGTTGCGGCGAGCAGGGGCTACTCTTCCTTGCTGTGCGTGGGCTTTTCATTGCGGTGGATTCTCTTGTTGCAGAGCATGGACTCGGTGCGTGGGCTTCAGTAGTTGCAGCACGTGCACTCAGTAGTTGTGGCACACGGGCTTAGTTGTGGCTCGCAGGCCCTAGAGCGCAGGCTCGGTAGTTGTGGCGCATGGGCTTAGCTGCTCCTCGGCATGTGGGATCTTCCTGGACCAGGGCTTGATCCTGTGTCCCCTGCATTGGCAGGCGGATTCTTAACTGCCGTACCACCAGGGAAGTGCCAGGTATAGTTTCATAGGAGTTCACTTTCAAACAACTGATGAAGTTTTTAATGCATTTTTCCATGTGTGTATATGATTTTCACAATAAACAAGTAAAAATAATACCCAAAATTGTGATATTGCTGTGTGGGATAAATAAGTATGTAGGGCTTCCCTGGTGGCTCAGTGGTTGAGAATCTGCCTGCTGATGCAGGGGACACGGGTTCGAGCCCTGGTCTGAGAAGAT
>NW_006797636.1:0-282 GCF_000442215.2 Lipotes vexillifer
GATTCTTCAATATACGCAAATCAATCAATGTGATAAACCATACTAACAAACTGAAGGAGAAAAAACATATGATAATCTCAATAGATGGAGAGAAAGCTTTTGACAAAATTCAACACTGATTTACGTTAAAAACCCTGAAGAAGGTAGGCATAGAGGGAACTTTCCTCAACATAATAAAGGCCACAGCCAACATTGTCCTCAATGGTGAAAAATTGAAAGCATTTCCACTAAGATCCGGAACAAGACAAGGTTGCCCACTCTCACCACTCTTATTCAACATAG
>NW_006797637.1:0-258 GCF_000442215.2 Lipotes vexillifer
CTGCCTCTGCGTGTAGGTTGCTGGAGGGCGTCTGTTCTTCGCTCAGACAGGATGGGGTTAAAGAGCTGCTGATTCGGGGGCTCTGGCTCACTCAGGCCGGGGGGAGGGAGGGGTACGGAGGCGGGGCGAGCCTGCGGTGGCAGAGGCCGTCGTGATGTTGCACCAGCCCGAGGCACACCGTGAGTTCTCCCGGGGAAGTTGTCCCCAGATCACGGGACCCTGGCAGTGGCGGGCTGCACAGGCTCCCGGGAGGGGAGG
>NW_006797638.1:0-24467 GCF_000442215.2 Lipotes vexillifer
AAAAAAAAAAAAAAAAAAAAAAAAAAAAGAGTGAGAGGAATGTGGGTTTGTGGATTAAGATATAGACCAAGGTTTGAATCCTGGGTGTCCATTTACAAGCTGTGGAATAAGCTTGGGCAATTCACCTAATTCCTCTGAACCTTAATTTCCTCACTTCCTTTTTTTTTAACAAAAAAAATTTTTTAATTAATTAATTAATTTTTATTTTTGGCTGCCTTGGGTCTTTGTTGCTGTGTGCGGGCTTTTCTCTAGTTGCGTTGAGCGGGGGCTACTCTTCACTGCGGTTTGTGGGCTTCTCATTGGGTGGCTTTTCTTGTCGCAGAGCAGGGGCTCTAGGCGCGCAGGCGTCAGTAGTTGTGGCACGTGGGCTCAGTAGTTGTGGCTCAAGGGCTCTAGAGCGCAGGCTCAGTAGCTGTGGCGCACGGGCTTAGATGCTCCGCAGCATGTGGGATCTTCCTGGACCAGGGCTCGAAACCGTGTCCCCTGCACTGGCAGGTGGATTCTTAACTACTGCACCACCAGGGAAGGCCCCCTCACTTCCACTATTTATTTTGAACATATTTGGTACAGTCACACTGGAGTCAACCTACTTTCCTAGCATATAATTTCAATGAAAAAAATCTGTTAAATATGGAGAGATGTTATCATAGTGAAGGAAAATATGGGAATTGGATAAGGTGAAATGATATGGAAAATAGTTTTGTGAGGGACTAGCAGCAGTGTGGCATGGAGGCAGGCAGGATGGTTGGGTGGTAAGAATGGTCTTATTGTTCTTTTTATACTCAGTATTCTCAAGGGAGAATTTGGTAGAGGCATCAGGAGTACTTGGGCAGCTTTTTAAAAATATACCTCATATTTCGTACCCCTTACAGTCACCAAGCCAGTCCAACTCCCTCTCCCTGAGGAAACTGAAGACCACAGGGGTTAAGTGATATTCTTAAGATCGTCCATTTAGTGGTAGATCCAGATTTCCTGACTCCTGGGTAGACTGTCTTTTGATTATTGTTTGTCCATGAGCTTCCAAAATTTAATTACCTTCTCTTTTAATTTTTTAATCAGACAGTGTTAAAACAAGAGAAAAATAACTATAATGCCTGGGTTTTTATTGGTGTTGCTGCAGCCGAGCTAGAACAACCTGATCAGGCCCAGGGTGCCTATAAGAAAGCTGCTGAGCTAGAGCCAGACCAATTACTAGCTTGGCAGGTATGTAGACATTTTTATTTACTATGTTATAGGAAATAACTTTTTCCCATTTTTCAAAATACAGCTAACAGCTTTACAACTTAGCATTTAAACCTCCATTTACTCAGAATAAGAAAAAAAATTAAATTTATTGATCTTCTAAACCTGAAAATTAGTTGAAAAAAAAAAATGGTGCCAAGAATGCTGTTTACCACTATTTAATCTCCAATCCAATGGATTATTTCCAAATGTTAGGACAGAAATTGAAACATGATTATATAAATCTCCAACTTAATTATATGTGCATATTAGAGACTTATGAAGAATATTCTTTATGCTTACCTGAGAGAAAAGAAATGTATATTATGTTTTTAAAATATGTTTTTAAAAATGAAATAATATAAAAAATTTGAAATTCTATGTCTCTGAGTACTAGTTAAATTCCTTCTTCTCATTTAATGGTCTTTCTGGTTTTTACTTGGCTTCTCCATCTTTTTCATATTTAATAACTGTTTCATATCTCAATCACATCTTGGAAACTATGATTATTAGGCTCTGGAGAACATGAATCTGTTTGTCTCAGGTTCACATGAACAGCAACATGAGTAGGGTTATCTAGTAACATCTCCCTAATGCCAGCTTTTATTATGTACTGATTGGTTTAGGATATCTGATCTTTATTTGAAGCAAAAACGACAATTTCCAAAGACTACTTGGATTTTTCTTGTTTGACCATGTGAAAGTAGTGTCACATGGTAACGTCTTAGGTGTTAAGATTGCATAATAATTATTAAAAGGTATTTTTTTTATTGTGGAACACTTCAAGTATATTTTCAAAAGTGAAGAGAATGGTAAAATGAACCTCTCTATGCCCACCATCCAGCTTCAGTAAAAACTCACTCATGGCCAGTATTTTTTCACCTACTCCCTCCTACCCCCAATTATTTGGAGGCACATCCCAGACATTTTATTTCATCTGTAAATTATAATAATCTCTATCATAAATAATCTTCATAGATTGTCCGTTTATTTAGCAAAATAAACATGAGCACACTAGATATCTTTGGAAGAATAATCTCTATTGTTTCCTCTTTTAGGGGTTAGCAAGCTTGTATGAGAAATGTAATCACATAAATGCTAAGGATGACTTACCTGGTGTTTACCAAAAGCTCCTGGATCTTTATGAAAGGTAATGAATATGTGAGGAACGGCTAGTTTCTTTAATGGCTTGAATTAGAATAAAACTGATTCAAAATTATATAGAAGTACTCCAGACATTTACTGGGAATTGTGAATCATTTTTCTTTCAAACTGTTGTTACAGAATCTCTTGATTGTGATTGAAACACTAATCGTACGGGGATCGACTTATTTGAGAACTTTGCTATTATTTTTAGTCAGTATAAAGGAAGATAATATTTCTTAAACCTTTTCTTTTTTATGAGATGCTCATTTTATAAAATTTTACTGTAGTGTGATAGAGGATATGTTCTAATTTAAAATAGTGCCTAACATTATTTTGGGGATATTTTAATTTTTGTGTCTTAAGTCCTCAGTTGTTTTCATTAATCAGATTCAAAATCCTTTTCTTCTATTCTAAGTGTTGACAAACAGAAGTGGTGTGATGTCTGTAAGAAACTTGTGGATCTGTATTACCAAGAAAAGAAACACGTAGAGGTTGGTTAATGATTTGCTGGGGTAGTAGATTTCTTTTAATAAAACCATTATTAAAAGAAAGCTTTCCTTTAGCTTAAGGAAAAATTTAGAAAATTAATTGTAGTGTGGTATCAAAACAAATCACAGTGCTTTGAAAACTGTAACTTGGAATTCAAATTTCAGGTGTCATTATTTCCAAACTTTTTTGAAACTGGGCAGGGTTAAATAAAATAAGTAAAAATATCATCTGTAGAATTTATTGTCCTGTTTGTGGTGTGCGACTCCTGATGCTGTAGGTTATGAAGATTGGGGCATATAGTCATTCTCCCTGTATGTACTCTGGTATCTCAGTCATACATCTAATATAAGCACTATGTGGATTTGCCCAATCATCTTATTTTTTATGGAATTCGTAATAGATGGAGTTCTGTGCTTTTGCTATTTTTGTGTATTAGCAGATAAAAATATTTTTACTTATAGATTTAAAATTTTTTAATAGCATTTTAGTATTTTAGATAAAGTAACCATTTTAAATCTCCCTGATAGGTGGCCCGAACATGGCACAAATTGATAAAGACACGGCAGGAAGGAGGTGCAGAAAACCAAGAACTTCATCAGCTATGGAAGAAATTGACCCAGTTGCTGGCTGAGAGTACTGAGGATCAGAATAATGAGACCCAACAATTGGTACTAGCCATTTATTCCCCACAGTTTGTGTCATGAAAGTTGATCATTTAGTTGAATTTAGAAAATGGAAACATAACAATATGATATAGAAAAATACTGTATGTCAGACTAGATATTTTATAAATGTTCAGTTTTAAATTCATAGAAGCTCTTCCTGATAAAATCAGAACTACAGGCCTACAGTTTCATACTAAGTCTGGACAGAGTAGAAATAATATTCAGGGTATCAGAATTTTACTTCCTTGTATTCATAAGAATTCACAATAAATCAGTTACTTAATCACTGTAAAAAAAGATACTATGAAATTGGCTTTTGCCAAACTGCTATAATTTCTAAAAAGTTGTACCTTAAAGGTGTGTTTCTTTATATTTATGAACTAAGAGTACTAAATTACTTTCAGGTTTAACAGTTCAACTAGAGTATTTTATTTATTTATTTATTTAACTTTTTATTGGAGCATAGTTGATTTACAATGTTGTGTTAGTTTCAGGTGTACAGCAAAGTGAGTCAGTTATACATATACATATAGCCACTCTTTTTTAGATTCTTTTCCCATATAGTTCATTACAGAGTATTGAATAGATTTCCCTGTGCTATACAGTAGGTCCTTATTAGTTATCTATTTTATATATAGTAGTGTGTATATGTCAATCCCAATCTCCCAATGTATCTCTCCCCTGCCCTTTCTCCCCTGGTAACCATAAATTTGTGACATACATCTGTGACTCTATTTCTGTTTTGTAAACAAGTTCATTTGTACCATTTTTTAAAATTCCACATGTAAATGATATCATATGATGTTTGTCTTTCTCTGTCTGACTTACTTCACTCAGTTTGACGGTCTCTGGGTCCATCCATGTTGCTGCAAATGGCATTATTTCATTCTTTTTTTATGGCTGAGTAATGTTCCATTGTATATATATACACCACATCTTCTTTATCCATTCCTCTGTTGATGGACATTTAGGTTGCTTCCATGTCTTGGCTATTGTAAATAGTGCTGCAATGAACATTGGGGTACATGTATCTTTTCGAGTTGTGGTTTTCTCTGAGTATATGCCCAGGAGTGGGATTGTTGGGTGATATGGTAGTTTTATAGTTTTTAAGGAACCTCCATACTATTCTCCATAGTGGCTGCACCAATTTACATTCCCACCAACAGTGCAAGAGGGTTCCCTTTTCTCCACACCCTCTCCAGCATTTATTGTTTGTAGATTTTTTGATGATGGCCATTCTGATCCGTGTGAGGTGATACCTATTTGTAGTTTTGATTTGCATTTCTGTAATAATTAGTGGTGTTTAGCATCTTTTCATGTGGTTTTTGGCCATCTGTATGTCTTCTTTGGAGAAATTTCTATTTAGGGCTTCTGCCCATTTTTGGATTGGGTTGTTTGTTTTTTTGATATCGAGCTGTATGAGCTGTTTGTATATTTTGGAGCTTAATCCCTTGTTGGTTGTAGAGTATTTTATTTAGAGTATTTAGAGTACTTATACCTAGAAATATTCCTTTTTTTTTTTTTTTTTTTTTTTTTTGTGGTACGCGGGCCTCTCACTGTCACAGCCTCTCCTGTTGCAGAGCACAGGCTGTGGACGCGCAGGCCCAGCGTCCATGGCCCACGGGCCCACCTACCCCGCGGCATGCGGGATCCTCCCGGACTGGGACACGAACCTGCGTCCCCTGCACCGGCAAGCGGACTCCCAACCACTGCGCCACCAGCAAAGCCTGAAATATTCCTTTTTAATGTACACATTTTCAAGTAATTGAAAAGAATTTTTAAAAGACTTAAAAAATCCTATTGGTTTTGAACCATAATTGGAAAATATTTTCATCATTCTATTTTTTATATTTGTAAGTTTAAAAGTAAACTTAATTTCATATTATAGTAAATAAACACTCAATGTACCCTTGCTAAATTTAATAGAATTTTTAAATGTGAACAATTATAGATTCCATATAGGATTTGAAGCTCATTTCTTTATACGTTCATTCATTTGTTCACTCATTAATTTGTTCCTTTAATTAGAAAATATTTATGGAGAACCTGTTACTATATGTCAGGCATGTCCTAAGTGGTAGGAATAAAGACATGAGAATAAGATTTGCATTTGTTTGTGTATTGGTTTATCTGTGTATCGATTCAGTTGTGGAAAAAAATTGAACGTTGACAAAATTAGGTGATTTATTAACTTCTTTTAAACCATGTCTTCATATTATGACTTATTTCCTTAAAATAGTATCAGTTACCAGGATATCAGACACATGTCAAAATAAGTAAAAATATTTTGAATTATCTACACTATACTCCTCCATGAAAGAGAACTAATTATACTTATCATTTTAAAAATTGATTTCTAATTGTTAAATAGGATAAAAGGATTTTTTTTGGTGGGGAGGGTTATTTTCACCTTGAATGCTAGTGATACTCTGCCTTATTTAAGTCTGTTCAGAAAAAAATGTATCACATATTTACCACATGGATTAATTTCATTACTGTTTTTTTTAAACGTGTTATGCTAGACTGTTTATTAGGCTTCTTCTTTTTCTTTTTTTGCAAGATCATTAAACTTTATTAGCACAGTAAAATTTTACTTTATTTTTACTTTATTTTTACTTATTTATACAAACTTTTCATTTACCTTAAAATGAAAATTTGAGGTGGTGAACTGTATTATGAATTTTTATTATAAAGTCATGGAAATTCATTTTGAAAAATGTAGAACTTATGTAACCAAATGAATGGTATTCTTTATTTTTATTATATATTTTAAAAAAATATTTATTTTTGGCTGCATTGGGTCTTCGTTGCTGTGTGTCGGCTTTCTCTAGTTGCGGTGAGCGGGGGCTACGGTGCATGGGCTTCTCATTGCAGTGGCTTCTCTTGTTACAGAGCACGGGCTCTAGGCATGTGGGCTTCAGTAGTTGTGGCTCGCGGGCTCTAGAGTGCAGGCTCAGTAGTTGTGGCGCATGGGCTTAGTTGCTCCGTGGCATGTGGCATCTTCCTGGACCAGGGCTCGAACCCCCGTGTCCCCTGCATTGGCAGGTGGATTCTTAACCTCTGTGCCACCAGGGAAGCCCCATGAATGGTATTCTTTAAAGTGCTTGACTTGGATTCTGGTATTGCTGTCCTTGCTGATGAAATATTAAGGAGGCTTCTTTTGGAATTTTCTTCAAAGTCAGTTAATAATACTATGTAAGAAGAATTATTTCATGATAGTTCAGTCATATCTCTGGTTTTTTACCAAAAGTATAACTTAATAAAAATTTTCTTTTTGAGATTGAAGATTTGCTATCCTGAAGATGTTCCAAAGACTGTGCTGGTGATTTCAGAAGAGATGTTTTAAAAGTGATCTGAGCAGTAACAGCTACACTAACATATGAGACTGTACCTCTCAACTAGTTAGTAGGGAGCAGCAAGCACTTACAAGAATGTTTTGTTAAATTAATGTCGCTAATTTATAGTTATCCCTTATTAGTTCAGTGCAGTCTGCTGGCCAATTGGAGTTAGATGTATTCCAAACTTAATTGTACATTTTTTTCCTCATTGAAATTGTAGGGCCAGACAATAAAACACATTTGCAGTTACTAGTTAAGGGTATGGTTTGTATAAGTAAGTCTTTTGTGTTCAACTTTTATTGTATTTGTCATTTAAGTGTGCTACAGATAATAGCTTTTTGTGTCTTTGTTTCAGCTCTTAACTGCTTTTGAGAATGCACTGGACTTATCAGATAAGATTCCTAGTGAAGATCACCAGGTGCTTTATAGACATTTCATTCAATGTTTATCCAAAGTAAGTTGATTTTTAAAATCTCTAACGTGACTTTCTGTTCTAATTAGGAAAGTGCTCACAAGTATATTTTTCTGCTACTCACTTTATTTTACTTTTATATTTTCAAGTTTCCTCATGAGACTGCTAGGTTGAAGAAGGCTTGTGAAGGAATGATAAACATCTATCCTACTGTACAGTATCCATTAGAAGTGCTTTGTTTGCATTTAATTGAAACAGGTAATTTATTCTTTGTTATATTGTGTGTCCCAGAGGTGTGAGAGTGATGTTGCTATGAATCAAAACTTGTTTTAGTGCCCGTTGTGTGTAAGGCATTGTTTCAGTATTTCTGGACATGAGAGGAAGTACAATATGTATTCTTTGTGCACATGAAAAGGCTAAGAAATACAGGAAGGTATAGTGACACAGAGGAATTATGAGCTGCTGAGTTTATTGTTGATCAATGAAGTATTTTTGAAGGTAAGAATTGAAGAAGGTCTTGAATTTTCCACAGAAATTAGATGAACAGGAGAAGGTGAAAGATACGCCACATGGCATGAGCAGAGGAATGGGACTAGGTATGGTTTTGGGGAATAGTAAAATAGTTCTATTCGCTGTAGTAGAAAGAATAGCTAAGATATATTTTGATTAAGTAAGTTCGACTGTATTACACAGGGATATGAATGTCATGCAAAAGATTTTGTGAAAGATTAACATTCTCAGTGTTGATGTTATGTGGTATGTCAATGTCACAACGACATTGTTACAAATACTATAGTATGATAAAGTAATGAAGTTTGTGAATGATCTACTTTTTTAATTAAACAGAGCAGATTCAAGTCACAGAGTGTGTCTTAGTGTATGCTTCATGCTGTTGCTTCTTTGTGTACTTTTGTTGGGGGAAGAGAGAGAAGTGATGGCAGCTAGCCTTCTGGGAGTTGCCAAAACTTGTAGCTGTGGATATCTTGTGCTTGTCAGTTTACAGGATGTTGACCATGTTGGTTTTCACAACAGGTGCTGTCTGTTTTGCCAGTGTCTGTGCTGAATAGGTGTTTTAAAAAGAATTTGAATATTATCATTCCTGTCCATTCCTGTATTCACCTGATAGGAATATAATTCATAGAAGTCAGTCATTGGAATGGAAATAACAGTACCAGCACCAGTGTGGTAGTGATTGTAAATTATTGCAGAGCTTTCCTAATCCATTTAAGTTTTTTCACTTTGTTGCTAAATGAGTATAGACGTGGGAATGCTTTGTATGTTAATGACCATCGCATGTTTCATAATTGAAAAATGGTTAAAAAATACTGCTTGAGATACATGAGGGAAAATTCCTGTTACCAAAGTCTCATTGCACTTATCTTGGCTCTCCCCACTCTAACTTTCCCTTGTAAATCCAACTTGTACTTTTTTTCCCCCTGGTGTCTGAATTAAAGTCCAGAACTCTTCAGTTTGGGATTTTTTTATGGTGAGAAGTAAGTAGACCCCCTTTTCCTTACTTTAACTGAGTCCAAGATACACGTGCAAGAGCAGTTTTCACTAACATGAGAAAAGAAAACATTAAAAGTGTTGTAGTGAGTAGATTTATGAAGTATAAAATCTTAAACTAATATGGTGTGCAGGATAGATTGTACAGAAGATAGACTAGGTTGGGTAGAATAAGTGATGCTAGGAATGAGTGAACTATAGGAATGAATGAACTGGGAATATGATAGCAGCAATTGAAAGTAACAGGTGAATGCAAAAATGGAAGAGATTTCTTAAAGGTGAAAGGAGGGAGAAATCAATTTTAACTTTCAACTCTCCTGAAAAGTTGCACTAATATGGAATGTTGGTTTGTACGAAAGGTAAGTTGTTGAGAGGAGCTGTTAATGGGCATTCAGAGGGAAATGCTCATCAGGGTTTGCCCATGAGAGATCAACAAGGTTTAGAAGCCGTTTGCGTGTACGTGAAAGTGAATGCAGTGGATGACTTCAGAGGATGCCTGAAGGGCGGAAAGGTGAAAACTGTACCTTGGGCAGTGTTGGCTGCCTTGAAGGGAAAGGGAGGAAGAGGAAAAGTGGAGGAGGGGATGGAGGACAGAGAAGCGAAGAGGGTCAGAGAGGAAGGTGGGGGAGCCGATGCAAAGCAACACGGAAGGCAAGGAAGGAGCATTTCAGAAAGGGGGTCTGTCTTGAGAGATTGAGCAACTAATTTTATGATTAGAAGGCCTTTAGTAGGGCTGTCTTTTTTTTTTTTTTTTTTTTTTGGTACACGGGCCTCTGACTGCTGTGGCCTCTCCCGTTGCGGAGCACAGGCTCCGGACGCGCAGGCTCAGCGGCCATGGCTCACGGGCCCAGCCGCTCCGCGGCATGTGGGATCCTCCCGGACCGGGGCACGAACCTGTGTCCCCGGCATCGCAGACGGACTCCCAACCACTGTGCTACCAGGGAAACCCAGGGCTGTCTTTTTTAATCAGTGTTTGAATTGGAACTTAGAATACAGCAATGGGAAAAGAGTAGGAAGAAATGGTTAGCAGGTATAAAAAGAAGCAGTCCAGGGACGGACTGACTTCATTTAAGGGAGAAGAGGAGGAAGTGTGAGAGGGGGATAGTAGGCTTTTAGAGGAGAAAGAGAATTGCAGTAACTCTTCTGGCAGGAGAGTTTCAAGAAGAAAGGGCTAGTTAATGTTATGGACGTTGCCTTGAGGTCAAGGAGGAAGAGGCATGCTAAGAGACTTTCAGTACAGGAAGCATGCTTATGATTTTTTTTTAATTAATTAATTTATTTTTGGCTGTGTTGGGTCTTCGTTGCTGCACACGGGCTTTCTCTGGTTTCAGCAAGCAAGGGCTACTCTTTGTTGTGGTGCGCGGGCTTCAGTAGTTGTGGCTAGCAGGCTCTAGAGCACAGTCTCAGTAGTTGTGGTGCACGGGCTTAGTTGTTCCGCGGCGTGTGGGATCTTCCCAGACCAGGGCTCGAACCCGTGTCCCTTGCCTTGGCAGGCGGATTCTTAACCACTGCGTCACCAGGGAAGTCCCTATGATTTTTTTTATGTGTGGTTTTTTTGTTTGTTTGTTTTCCTCTAATAGGAAGCATAATTCTAAGTCACCCAGTTTCTTCAACTTTTAGCATGAGACCCACTGTGTTCCCAAGATAAGTGGACTGATTTTCTTTATTGTGTGGCCTCTGGTACTCATCCCTCCACCCCTTTTTCTGCTATTGTGAAATTCATGGCTGTTCACCCTTTTCTTTCTGTTCCTGTTCAGCTATTCATGGTTTGTGCCATTCCCCCATTCTTGACGTGCTTACATGCTAATTGGCACAACAAGATACACTGATGTTTCTTTTTGAGAACTGATCAAATGTTTACTTAATAGGCACATATAAGCCTATAATGTAGATTTGTTGACTAAATATGCCCTAGTATATCAAAAAGCCTACAAAATTATAGAAGAAATAGGATCAACAAATAGTCTTCAGAGTTTTGCCCATAAATTCAATACTTGACAAAATGTTTTAGTAAAGAGATAGCAAAGGGACTATCTGATTGATTAGAGAGAGTGTTGATTTTTGTGAAAAAAAAACAAAAAAACAAAACCATTCTCGAAGAGGGTTCGGGGATGGGTATTTTGCAGAATTACAAATGTCCTGGCAAAGGGGAGTGGGTAGGTGGATATTTACGTGTATGGTACTCCAAGGAAGGCTTCTTTCCCGCTGAAATGTTGGTTGTAAGGATTTGTGGAATGGAGCAGTTCAGGCTTAGGTACATTCTGAGGTGAAGCATTATTTTGGGGTGGAAGTTTAATAGTTAATGTAGGAGAGTAGGAAGCTGTGCTTAATGATTTCTTTTTTTCCTTCTTTTCATTGTTCCTTTAAGCCAAACTTTCTATGTATTAAGAACTTCTGAAAATCTGTGAGGTCTCTTAAAGGCTGATCTGTCCTCCCCCAGAGTACTTTAGTGCCTGCAGAATTTGCTGCCTCACAGCAGTTAATCACTGGGTTCTTTTCCATTGGGGACAAATATATTTCATTCTCTTTTGTCCTCCTTTGCATGTTGAGGCTTGAAGACTCATTTGCAAAATGACTCAGTTTATAAAGCTTCACATAACAAGTAGTGAATAGCTTTCACAGTTGTCATCTGATGAAATGTTATTTCATGCTAAATGACCTTTTTGATTTATTTTGTTTTGCTTTATTGTTGAAATGCAGGAGGATAAGAAAGCTTGTTTCTTCAAATCGAAACAGAAAAGAGTTTAAGATTTTCTGTTCCAGAAATATTAGAAAATCCAGGTGGAAATAAAAAAATGAGTACATGTTGTTTTTCTCCCGCCAGGCTAGGCTAATTTAAAAGAAAAATTCTACAGCACTGATGGATTTCTTTGGGATGTCAGAAATGAATTAGTTATTAAAAAAACTTCTTGCCTTTTTTTGTGATAAACTTTAGGAAACAGAATTCTTATAGGTATTACTGAGCATCTACCCTGAACCTTTTCAGAACATCTTTTATCAGCTCCAAGTCTACCTTGCCTTATTGACAAATAAAAATAATATTGACAAACTGTTCTAAAGTCACTAAATCTGGACTCTTAGACTCTTTTAAATGTTAAAAAGAGCAGATAAGTTAAATAAACAATTTTCTATTCAAAAACAATGAAGTCTATTTCCTTTCTGGTTTTATCCTCCACATTTATTTAGGTAGTATTTTCAACAAGAATTAGTATGGAGAAGAAGTGAATTGAGAGTTGAAGCTAGAATATTCCTGTCTCTTTACACAGGATCACTAGTGTTGTTATTACTGCTGATGGTTTTTGTGAACACTGTAGATAAATTCTCTAAGTGCCACGTGGTCTTATGTAGAGAGTATGTTATCCAGAGCTAGACGTGAATATAGTCTCCCCGAATCTATTTTCGCTTTTATAATTGCGCTCCCAGATGTTAGCAAAGGGGAATATGTTAGGAAAATTTACCTTGTTTAAAAGATTTTTGTGTTAATCCTAGACCTTTTGGAAACTATTTTCATCTGCCTATTCACACTTTGCTCACCTGTGTGCAGTTTTTAGTTACCCTAAATATGGATGATTTTTTAGAAAAGATGCATGATTGGCTTTTCTTCTTTTCATCCCAGGTGTGTTTTCTGTAATAAGGGCAGTTTTTATAGCCAAGATAGACTATCATGAATTGTGTTTCTGTGGAGTAAGAGAGAGTTTTGACTCAGTTGGATAGAAATTGAAGGTAAAATTTTAGTAGCCATTTTATTTTCTTTTTTAGAATGGTGAATGTTTTTAATTTTCCATAGTAATTCTCAGCCTTTACCTATTAATAGACTAAGCCTTTTGGGACATCAATCCATAACGGTATTTTTAAAGGATCATTACAATATTTAATGAATGGCTACATGTACAAGATACTATACTAGTCCCTACCCTTCAGAAATTACTGTTTAGCTACAGAGGCAACAAAGGCAGGGTATATATGTTATAAAGCTAGTAATACAGTTGGTGTATGGTATTCGTAAATACTGTAGACTGGCGATTCTTAAAGTATGATCTCTGGACCAGTAGCATCAGTATCACCTGACAGCTTGTTAGAAGTGCAAATTCTCAGGTCTAATATCAGACCTACTGAATCAGAAACTTTGAGAGTAGGGTTCAGCATTTTTTGTTTTAACAAGTCCTCGAGGTTATTTTGATATCTAGTTTAGACAATACCGCTGGATATAAAAGGGGGGGAAGCCCCAGTGGTTTGCTTTTGGAGGATATAGGGTGTATGGAACTAGGCATGTCTCTTCTTGGAATTCATATTTATGGAAGCGATAGCGAGAACATATTGATGGAAGGGAAATTCTTGTCTAGAAGCAGGCTTGTGTCTTTTTTACTGGCTTATTAACCAAAATAGTATTTCTTCCAGTTTATTCTCATATTTCACCAAACAGTATTGAGTTTTAATTCTTTAGCCATTATGAATTCTTTGAATTTTTGGTGCTAACTTGGACTTCTAAACTAATATATAACATATTACTTAGGGATTATATACATTGTTGTATATCTGGTTTTGAAAATTTTGAAATATATAAGCTAAATGGTATCATGCAAAGAATTCACTTTGACATCTGTTACTGAAACAGTGGTTCCATATGTGGTTTGGGGCTGTTTTATAGAGATATTAAAGCATCAGGTCTCTTTTTCAGATAAATTATTTTTATTTGTTCCCCTTATTTATTGCTTCAAGTTGTAAATTACTGTCTCAGTTACTTTTTAAGAATTTCCATATGTGATTAAACAACTTATTAAAGTGGTGAATGGTAGTCCCAGTTTATTCTCAAAACAGAAATCATATTTTCCACCTGTTTTTGTGCTTTTCTGGGAACAGGAATTCTGAGAATGATTGAGGTTGGAGAAAATGGAAATACAATATAACAGAACCTACAGTGTTTTCTAAACTAATTTTTTTTACCAAAATAAACTCAAAATGTAGGCATTGGATGATTACTACATAAGCCTGTTAACTTATATAGGAAAAGAAAGTTTTGAATGTAAACTTAAGAAGAATGTGACTAAGTCTTTGTTTAGTATCCTGCTGAGTAGCCTGTCTTTTGATCCTGGGCTGCTGGAAGAGTCCACTGCATCTGGCATCTTGGCTGCCGCATCTCTAGCAGCACGTTGTCGAGGGAGAGAGGTTGGCAAAGATACTGTCCTTTGACAGGGATTCCTTCATGTAACAACCAAAGTTATTGCTGAATAGCAAAGGGAGACTCGGTGGCACGCAGTAGGCCGAGTCTTAGCCTTGTGGCAAGTAGCAGTAGGTTTCTTGCTTGAAACCCTTGAGTACGACAGCAAGTTTGGTTTACCCATACTGCTGTGTGTAAAGTGGTTTCTACTTCCGGTATTTAAGAAGAAGAAGGAACATCATTTTCTTTATGAGATGTTAATATTTTCTACATTTGTTGGTCTATTTAAGTTTCGAATTCCTGGAATCAAGATATGGAAGTGTATGCATAAGACAACTCTTGGGATTTAAGTGTACAGGTTTTGGCACATATTGTTATATGTATGCTAATAACTTTTTCTTTTAATTCCAGGAAGCCTTACTGATGAGGGAGAACAGTATTGTTGTAGATTAGTGGAAATGGATTCAAAAAGTGGTCCAGGTCTCATTGGTTTAGGCATTAAAGCATTACAAGACAAAAAGTATGAAGATGCTGTTAGGAACTTAACAGAAGGTGAGTGTTCAGTGTGCAACGTATAACATGAGGTATAGTTGTTAGCAGGCATTTATCTTTGGGCCTTTCTTTAAGGAATATATATTTAGGATAGAAGCAAAAAAATGTACTTACATACTCTGGAGTCTGCTTAAGTTTGAATTCCAACTCTGCCACTCAGCTAATTTCAAGACCTTACGAAAGTTAATTAAACTCTTTGTGTCTCAGTGTTTTCGTTTGTAAAATAAGGATACGATCTCCATGTAAAATAAGGATGCTATCTTCATGCTTAGGAGGCTTTAACTTGGTCTTATCAGGTATGACAATTCTGGATGAACTCTCTTTCATATTGAGGTCTGAATGACAAATACAAGCCTGGCAGCGGGAGGAGCATTTTAGGCCAAGAGTTGAAATAGCCTGAGGTGAGAGAAAAGCTAGTGTTCAGGGAACTCCTGATCATTCAGCAAGATTTGAAAATAAAGTATGGGAGCAGGAGGGGACAAGAATTGAGGCTGGAAAGGGGCCTTGCAAACCTTGTTAAGAGGTTTGCATGTTATCCAAAGGGCAGCTGGGAACCAGCGGAAAGTCTTAAGTAGGGGAATTTCATAATCCCATTTGTATTTTTAGAAATATTCTGGCTACAGTATAGAGAATGAATTGGAGTAGATGGCAAGCACTTGCATTGACCTGGGATAGATAATGGAGGTCTGAACTGAAGTGGTGGGCCATGGAATCAATGTGACTTTGTGACTGATTAGATATGGACTACAAGGGAGAGGGGAGGAGTCTGATTTGGGGAGTGGATTGTGGTGCCATTCATCTCAGTCATAATGGAAACCTTGGATTTTGTGATTACTATTATCCTTTTAGGGTTAAAGGAAAGCCCTCTCTGCACAGCTGGATGGTATCATCTGGCAGAAGCCCAAGTCAGAATGCATAAACCTAAGGAAGCTGTTCTTTCATGCAATCAAGGTATTCTTGACATCTTCCAGGGTGGCCAACCCTGTTTCTTTTCATCTTAAAGGAGAATGATAATGGTGCTTTATTTTGTATTTTAAGTTACCAACTAATTTAAATTTCATTGAGGAGGTTAAAAAAAAAACACACCAAGTCTGTGTGCATGTCTACTACTATATTTTTAAACCAACAATGAGTATTTATCAAAGGTTTCCTACACTTGGAATTTTGACAAAATCAGTTTAAGCTTGTGTGGTGATGCTCTGTCTTTGTAACAGGGAAGCTTCTTGTGTGACCTGCGACCTTCACTCTAATGTAGATTCTTGATTCCTTCAATGTAGGTAATGGACAAGGAGAGGTAGCTTAGAGCCTATCTGCATGTGCTCACGTAGGTCAGGTGTGGGGTAAGAAATCAGAGAAATGATGCACTGCTCTTGGCCTGACTGGTGACCTTGCCTCTGCAGTTGGGAAACAGTTTACCTTGGTTCATCCTAATTCAGCTTCTTTTCCCTTCCATTATCCTTAATGTGCTATTTTTGTGACAGATGCTTTGGCTGAGGGTTAACCTCTGTTATGTAGCAGCCATTATATATATATTATATATATTATAACCTCTGTTATATAGACAGCCATTGCTGTGTTTCAGGATGTTCAGTCTTATTATATGTTACGTGAAGATGGAGGTTTTAAATTTAGATCTATTCTGTTTCAAATTCAGATATTTTCATAAAGAGTTCAGGGAAGAATTTATATTTAGCTTTGAATTATTCTTCATGTGTATTGTTTTGACGGTTTATTCTTACTATATCTACAATTTATTATGTGTTACCCTTAAAAAGAAAAAAAAAAGTGAAGTGATATGATTGTCTTCATTCAGATGTCCTTAATTTTGTCAGCTCTGAAGAACATAGATAATCTTGGTGTGTCTGGTGGCAATCTTCATCAGAAGAATCTTTGTCTTCATTTGAAAGCAGAGGCTTTGATTAAACTCTCAGATTATGAATCTTCAGAGGAAGCAATTCGTACTCTTGATCAGGTAGTCTTATCATTGCATTTTTCCCTTCGCCTTATTTAGTTTTCGGTCAACCAGGCATCAACCACTCCCTGCTTACCACAAATATTTACTTACAAAAATTTTGTGTTAGAGGTATGAATTCACCACCTCTGCACTTTTTGGAAGTTTTCCTAAAAGTTATTTGTTTGCCTCTTGGTTAAGTACTTACAGTGTTCTTCATATGATGCAATTTCTTTCTTTAGTTCTTGCTCTTATTCTCCTTTTCTCTTTTTGCCCTCTTGGGTTATCAATACTTGATTATTATTAATTTGGTATTCTAAATTTTTCTCTCCAGAAAATATTGCATAGATTATTGACAAGAATTATTAAGGAGACTTGTAGCTTCATGGTAGAGAATGTTGCTTGTTTTATTCAACTTAAAAAACACTCTGAGAGGTCTTCCCTGGTGGCGCAGTGGTTGAGAGTCCGCCTGCCGATGCAGGGGACGCGGGTTCGTGCCCCGGTCCGGGAAGATCCCACATGCCGCGGAGCGGCTGGGCCCGTGAGCCATGGCCGCTGAGCCTGCGCGTCCGGAGCCTGTGCTCCACAACGGGAGAGGCCACAACAGTGAGAGACCCGCATACCACAAAAACAAAAACAAAAATAAAAGACACTCTGAGAAAGATTGATATTTAAGAAGGAAACTGATTTCTTACTGTTTTTGCGGTACGCGGGCCTCTCACTGCTGTGGCCTCTCCTGTTGCGGAGCACAGGCTCCGGACGCGCAGCGCTCAGCCGCCATGGCTCACGGGCCCAACCGCTCCGCGGCATGTGGGATCTTCCCGGACCGGGGCACGAACCCACGTCCCCTGCATCGGCAGGCGGACTCTCAACCACTGCGCCACCAGGGAAACCCTCTCACTGTTTTTGATTCAAGCAGTTTGAAATTCCCTAGCAAAAACTAGTAAATTATGAATTATAACAACATGGTGCCTTTAACAATATAAAGATATTTTTCAGATAAAGGCTATTTTTGGTATAAAATTAAAATTATATCACTCAGTATATTGCAGAGTTCTGAATTTTTATAAAAAATCATTGTTTTTTATATTTCAAAAGGCTTTGCATTTCATAGTTTTTCTTTAAAATTAGAACAGTTATCAGGATCCTTCAAGAACAGATATCTTATTTTCTTGTTTTCTCTCAATACTTGCCTTCCACCAGTAGTGTGTTTTGGGTGAATGCTTCGGAGAGGTCTTTCCATACTCTTTTTTTTTTTTTTTACAAAAAACAAAAACCAAATGCAAAGTTCGTTGAAGAACTGGTAGAATCCAAGTCTGAGACAGAAAATGTACGAGATGATCCCAGGACACCTTATAACGCTAGAAACTAAAGAAATCATAAAAGGCTGTTAGAATTATGTCAGAAGCACTCAGAAACTAGCATGAATTGATTTTTACTGGCTAAAGAGGGGGTGGTTTGAGCAGTAGTAACTGCAGTAGATTAAAACACATCATTTAAGTTTAAATCCATGTGTTAATGATGATACCAAAAAGAATCAACAAGTCATCCTCAGTAAAGTGAATCTTTGAAGGATGCTAAGGAACATTGGAAAAAAATCGAAGTATTTATCCTATGTTTCCTTTATGAACTGTTCCTCAGAATGATCAAATAGATAATGAGAGGAGGGGAAATTTCTCTTTGTTGAGGTATGGCATCGAATAAGGAAAGAAGGAATGATAGAATTAGAAAAGCACCATTTTGCAGTCCATAATGAATTAATAGATCTAGGCATTGAGGATCAATGGCTGCTTAACATCACAAGAAAAAAAGACAACTAGACATAACCAGGTGCAAGTACACATGAGGTATTCTTGCCAGAACATCAAACCTGAATCAGATCAAAGTTCTAGACCTACTAATTTATAGAAAATACAGGCGACCAGGGAACAACATGTCAATACCATGACAATACAATCATCAAGAGCCAGACTCTTAGAAACTGTGAAAGTGGCCCATGTTTTTCAACAGTTAAATTTTAAGGGAGAGAAAAAGGGATGGAAGGGAACCCTATAGATTAAAAGAGACTTAAGAGACATATCAGCCAGTTGAAATGTATGTACCTTATTTGGATTTTGATTAAAACAAATTATTTAAATATTTTATGAGACAACTGATAAATTTGAACACTGGTTAATTATTTGATGATGTTAAGGATGTATTGTTGGTTTTGTTTATGTGTTTATGATGGTAGTATGATTATGTTATTAAAAATAAACGTATTTTTAAGATACAGATACTAGACTATCAGATGAAAAGCTATAATTTCTGGGGTAATCTAAGCAGGAGTGTGGTGAAATGGGTGGAGGTATGGATGAGAAAAGATTGGCTTTGAGCTAATAATTTTGAAACTAGATAAGTACATGTGGGTTCATTATGCCAGTCTCTAATTTTTTAATGTATTTGAAATTTTCTTTAATAGAAAGATTGCAAAGAATGAAAGTGTTAACAGTGATAGAAATCAGGACCTCTAAGTCTTTATACCATGGTCATTCTTTAGTTAAAGCAAAACATTGCTGCATTGTGTTGTAGGAGCTTTATAGCAGTTCTTTATAATTATTTTCTAGGTTTCTGATGCAAATAATATCCCAGGACTTTTGGTTCTCAAAGGCTTGGCCTATCTGAACAAAGCCTCATTAGATGAAGCTTCAAAGGTTGGTGTTTTCATTTAAATTGAGGTTTGTTTTTTTTCTAAGTTAAAAGTTATTTTTATCTGGATATGGAATTGATAGATATATACTTTATAGATTATGGAAGACCTTCTCTCTTCTTACCCTGACCTAGCTGAAGCTCATGCCCTGGAGGCTTTGATTCATTTTACCAAAAAGGACTATCTACAAGCAGAAAAATGGTAAGGATGTATTTAGGTTGCTCATAAACCTAGTCCTATCTTAATTTAATATTTCTTGAAAAATTCAAAGTGAATGGGTTTGATAAAGATCTAGTTTTGCATAAATTTGATCTTTGTAAGCCTTAGTATTTTTTTTTTTTTTTTTTTTTTTTTTGCGGTATGTGGGCCTCTCACTGTTGTGGCTTCTCCCGTTGTGGAGCACAGGCTCCGGATGTGCAGGCTCAGCGGCCATGGCTCACGGGCCCAGCCGCTTTGCAGTATGTGGGATCCTCCCGCACCGGGGCACAAACCCATGTCCCCTGCATTGGCAGGCGGACTTTCAACCACTGCACCACCAGGGAAGCCCCAAGCCTTAGTATTTTTAAGAAATGTATTTAGCATGTAGCACAGTAACTATAGAAAATTTCATGATGGGTTTGAAATCTCATTAGCTTATCATAATGTTCAGTAAGCACATATAATGTTTGGTTTCCTCTTCTAATCATTTTTTTTTCTCATGATCCATATCCTAAAGTAATGACTTGCTTCTATTTACCATCCTTGAATAAGTCAAACTTTGATTATTCCAACTAGGTATCTTCTATTTTTTTTTTATCTATCTGTCTGTCTATTTATCTGAATATTCCTTTCTTCCCTTTTGTGACTTAGTTTTCAGCTAGCTCTTGAGAAAGATGCTGAAGTTGCTGAATATCATTACCAACTTGGGTTAACATATTGGTCTATGGGTGAAGAAACAAGAAAAGATAAAACAAAGGCTCTTAGCCATTTTCTAAAGGTAACATATGCTATTATTTAGTTCTTAGTTGAAGTGGATTCATTATGAAATCAAATATAATAATCACATAAGTTAGGTACTTAAAATTACTCTTTACTGAATTTTTTTTTTGTTTCATCTCTCACACATAAGCTTTTGTGAGAATGTTGTGTGGGTTTTCAAGGAGAAAATTAAATCATAAAAATGTAAAAGTTACTAATTTAAGAAACACATGTTATAGAAAATGAGACATAAGTACCTTTGGAAAACAATACTGTTTTTAGGTAATTTCCACTGTACGTTTATTGGTATGTGAGTCTTATATACTTCTACGTGTTTAACTTCTTATATTTTAGATGTGTAACAGCTAGAAGTTTTACATTCCTATCTTGACTCATAGAAACAGATTGATGAAATAATAACTCTAATTTCGCATTTCTTTTAGCAGAGAAATAGTATTTTTATATTTGTTTGTTTTCTGTAACCGGTGATGGCCGGTTTTCATGTCTGCTTTAAATCTTACGTTAAAGGATGTTTTGGCATATTTTTGTATATTTAATTTTTTTCTTTAATCTGTGTATTTATCTTTTGTGTTTTTAAAGGGACCCATCCAAACAAACTTTAATATTCTGTTATTATCAATTTTTATTTCACAGGCTGCCAAACTGGATACATACATGGGCAAAGTTTTTTGCTATTTAGGTCATTATTACAGGGATGTAGTAGGAGATAGAAACAGAGCCCGTGGATGTTACAGGAAAGCTTTTGAATTAGATGACACTGATGCTGAATCTGGAGCTGCAGCAGTTGACTTAAGTGTAGAGCTTGAAGAGATGGTATGTCTAATAATTTAAACGCTTTTTTTTATCCTGAGTATAGAAATAGAAATATTTTTATATGGGTACATGAAAGTTATTTTTTAATTTTTATTTGTAGATGCTATAGAAATATTTCTGCCACTGCTTATAGAGTAAATTTTCTTTTTATTGGCAGATATTAAATTACTTAATGTTGAAAGTGTGGTTCAGTATACACCAGTGTAAGTTTAAAAAATCAAAAGTGGTAAATGAAAATATATCTGTTTACATAAGTATTCAGTATTTTTATAATATTTAATATCTCTAATACTAGTCTTTTATTTTATTAGGAAACTGCCTTAGCTATCCTAACAACAGTCACTCAAAAGGCAAGTGCTGGAGCGGCAAAATGGGCCTGGCTTAGGCGAGGACTATACTATTTAAAAGCTGGTCAACATTCTCAAGCAGTGGCTGAGTAAGGCACCTTTCTATATTTAACCTCTGATAGACAACCTAATGGTTCCTTAAATTAAACTCCATTTAGATCCAAAATGAACTTATAAGTTGCCTCATACCAGGTTGTATTTTGAGGGAAGAAATAGCAACATTTATTTCTGGTTCATTGGTTCTTACTGTCTGCACGGCACTGGAATTACAAAATTGGATTAACTGATGTCCTTGTGTTAAGGAGAGAGCCGTCCAGGGAAGTGAAGTCTTAATAGTATCATGTATATAGCAGGTTCTCAATAGAAATTTAAGGAATGATAAAAAGCCAAGGTTAATAATATCTTTGTTGTTCTCCCACTGACAAGCATTGTTTTGGGGAAGGGGAGACACTGGCAGCTTGAAGGGCATTTGGAGCAGCTCATTTTTAGTAATTTGGTTTGAACCATGTAAAGAAAATATGTTTGAGTCAAAGTTGTTCTGATTTATGTTAATACCTAGAATACAGGCATTTAAATTTTTTTCATGGCTATGGAATCTGATCAGAAATTTAAAGCATGCCTGTTGTTCCTATTTTTCAACTCTCATATTTTTGTTTTGGTAGGAAGCTTGGTGGGGGCTTATAGACTGTGATGAGGCATATTGAGATATATACCTATTCTGGTAGGATAGGAAACTGGAGTTCTCCTGCATATTCCAGGGAAAGAAATTTTGGTGAGCATTTCTTCAAAAATGTATTTTGTTTTTATTCATTCTAAAACTACAATAAAATTTCTTAGTATTAAAAAACCCATGTCATAAAAGGAACAGGTATACTTGCTTTAAATAAATATGGTTTTCCACTTTTATCCATAGGAGGAACCATGGATATGTGTGATTCAGTTAAATTACTTTGTATTTTTTTTCAGATATGGAAGTAGTTCTATTACTTTTAGTTCTCTTACTCTTTCTTGAAATTTTAGTTTACAGGCAGCAGTGAGGGCAGACCCAAAGGACTTCAATTGTTGGGAGTCATTAGGAGAGGCATATTTAAGCAGAGGTGGCTATACAACAGCCTTGAAATCCTTCACAAAAGCCAGTGAGCTGAACCCCGAATCCACATACAGTGTGTTTAAGGTTGCAGCAATACAGCAAATCCTAGGCAAATATAAAGAGGCGGTAGCTCAATACCAGCTGATCATTAAAAAGAAAGAAGATTATGTGCCTGCTTTGAAAGGTAATTTCTCTTTAATAGCTCCTTTGTCTTTTGTGATACTGAAGTATAAAATCCTTGAATAAATTTCTAAATGTATCGAGTAACTTGAAAAGGACTTCTTTAGTCAACAGCAAGTGTCCGGTATGAACTGTTTATAGTATAGCTTGTTATATAGATTTGAATATAGAAAGATGAAATTTTGTTTCATAACAGTTAATAAATAGTAATATGATAGAGATTTAGCTTTTAGATAAACAGTATGATAGCTGTGGGATCTAAAAACAGATCTCTAAAACAAAAATTTCCCTCTCTTATATTTTGATAATTAATTCACTTTATTCTCAGAATATCTTAATACCTTTCAGTTACTTTGTAAATTATAGAATCTCATTTTTAAACTTTTTGAACTTTAGAGGCAACTTGCATTGTTTTTTAATTATCTAAATTAATTTTAGTTCCTTTATAGATACCTGTTCCTTCTTAAATTATTTTCGGTAATTTAAAGTAAAACACCACCATCCATATTTAATTAATTTTTTAATGATTACTTCTAACCATTTAAAAAACCTGGAGCTCATTATATTTGCTTCCCTCCTTTTCCTTTTTAAAGAAACAGTGGGGGGTTTAATTCAGAAATAGTGTATGTTTTAAGTGACATGTAACTTAGGCCTTGGAACCCTTTTTAAAACATTTTTTTATAAAACTCCTTAACAGGAGAACTCACATTTATTACATGTTTACTGGCCACTTTAGGAAATTGCTGTTTCATTTAATTTTGATAGTATAGTTTGCTACATAGTTTTGAATATAAAGAGGTCAAATCTTGTTTCACAACACCTAATAAATAGTAATATGATAGCAAGTAGCATCATATTAGATATTATTAGGTAATATCCGCATTTTCAAAGCTAAGATTTTAAGAGGCAATTTGCCCAAAATCAAGGAAATTCTTAGGTTCCATAGATAGTTTTTATCTTTTAGTACATGTTTACTCCAGCAGAACCCTGCCATTTGAATTCTTTAATAAATGCATCAAGACCATGCTTAAAGATAACTTTTATAAAATACCATTAAGTTTTGTTTTCTGGAAAGTGGCTGTAATATATCACCAATGAATTTATTTGATGTTCATTCTCAGTGTTTCTTTTACATATTTTAACAACTACAAACTTACCTGATTTTAGGTTTGGGTGAATGCCATCTCATGATGGCAAAAGCAGCTCTAGTCGATTATCTTGATGGGAAAGCTGTAGACTACATAGAGAAAGCACTGGAATATTTTACTCGGTTAGTATCATTATTTATGAGTCTATTTTCTTAGTTTTTATATAATAAAGTCTATTTTAGGAAATCATGCTTTGTTTATCCTGTTAGCTATAGCAATCATTATTCAGAATCTCAAACATAGAAGAGTAACAGACTAGTCAGTTAATTCTGTAACATACATATTGTATTAATTTTGCACTGGGGAACAGATACAATTTCTTGCTTTTAGCAGCTGACATGCTGGAAGCATAGAGAAGGATGGGAAGGAAGAAGCAGTCAGCTAGTGGAGCAGCAGCTTGGGTACCATGTGTTATTCTCTTTCAGGAGACCTAGAGATACAAGTATCTCTAATTGGAACTGATTGGAAAATGGGGCTTCAGGTGCACAATAGACTTTACATTCAGTGATCAGGGCCCATTTTAGACTAATTAGTAGGGCTGAAGGTGAAGGGAGATGAGGAATCTGATTGCTCCTGGAGAGAATCTGTGTAGGAAAAGAAGTGATGTCAAATAACAAGAAATAAATCAGAAAAATTTCAGTAAATCTGGTTATTTTATAGAACTAAATTCATTAGTTAGGCAGAAGTGTTATTTGTGATAGATGACTAAAAAGTACTCAAGTTAGACATAGAATTAAATTTTTTTGCTCTTAAACATCTTTCTCGTGCTTCACTTCCTTTCTTT
>NW_006797638.1:24477-34785 GCF_000442215.2 Lipotes vexillifer
TGCTCTAGAATTACCTTGCTTTGAACATGAACCAAATCTGAAATGAAAACTTCATTCTTTTCTCCCACTGATTTTTATTGCTACTTTTCAAGTCTTATGTAATACATATAGCTCTTTCCAAAGAGGAAAGTATTATGAAGAGGGGTGTAATTTGTTTGAACTAGTATTTAAGAGTAAATGTGAACCTTTGAGTGATGATACTTCAGCTACAAATACTGCCTTTTTGAGTCTGGGGAATTTTGTTCTGGATAACACTCACAACTAATTATGAGGAGGTATACAAAACTTTTAAAGTGATATCCCCACATTTATATTTACTTTACTTCTAGATTTAAAGTTCACACTACCACAGTTCTGGTGTAAAGGTGATAGAAGTTATTTCACTTTACAGATGTTTTATTTTTTATTGAACTTAAAAGGAGATAAGAGTTTAGGTTGCTAAAATCGCCAGTGTTTTCTGTTTTCCTCTCTGTTTTCTTCTTTCATGCTGTCAAGTTTAGAAATTACACTAAGATATTTAGGCAAAAGAGCTACAAATAGTGTCCTTCCTCCTGATCCTCACAGTGGGCTTTCAGTGATGACTGCAGTAATTAATCTTGTTTCTCAGGAAGACATTGAAAAATGATTTTTGGCTGGACTCCATGAGTAGAAAAGGCTATGAAAAATGTTCCATCTGCTTGCCCATCTGCCAGCAACATAGCTGTTTGTGATAGCTGATTATTGAGACTTGGCTTAATTGAGAAATTGCTGTGTTTTATTTGTAAGATTTTGAGAAGAGAAAAGTGAAGAGAAATGAATAACTGAGATTTTCTCATTCTAAAAAGAAGTGCCCTTTATCACCATAATTAATATTTTTATTTACTTTTTGAGCTTGTCCACTGAGTCTTTCTTGCGTCAATAAATACGGTTTTTCACATTCTCATATTTAGATTTTTGGTATTCTTGATCTCAGAGAGTAAAATCATTTGGACTACCAAATATATTTTATATTTACTAGTCCTTTTTTTTTTTTTAATATGTGAGGGAAGATCTGCAAGCAAAACCCAAGTTTATAATAATCAACTATGAGACAGTTACCAACTTTACTGCTTTGCTTTTTGTTTAAATAGACAAACACAAAAAGCATAGTTTAAAAAATTCAGTATTAAAGGTAAATTGGTCCTGGAAAATTTATTGATGTATTTATGTGATTTCTGCTGCTTCTAAGAAAAATGATAAAGAGTACCAAAGAAATGTTTGCAAAGTTTCTGTCACTTAAAACAGTCAATTCCTTCTCCTTCCCCTCTTCCTTTCTTCATAATAAGGAGGTGATAAGATACAAGATGGCTAGAAGGAATTCAGTAAAGCATTTACTGCATTTAGCTAAGGAACTAAATCAAAATTGTATGTATACTTTTTCTGTTTTAATTGTATGTAGTAGTGAAGGAGATAAATGCCATACTTTTTGGAAATAATTTGTAAGAATTACACTGTTTCTTTTTTTTAGGGCTCTGCAGCATCGAGCTGATGTGTCTTGCCTTTGGAAGCTAGTTGGGGATGCTTGTACCAGTCTGTATGCTGTCTCACTATCTAAAGTGAATGTTAGTGTCTTAGGAGTCCTCCTAGGTCAGAAAGAAGGAAAACAAGTATTAAAGAAAAATGAGCTCCTCCATCTTGGAGGAAGGTAATTTACAAAGATTGCCAGTGGATGACATTCAAATCGAATTAGAACATCGTAACACAATATAACATTCACTTTTATATTTCTATAGGTGTTATGGTCGTGCATTAAAACTGATGTCTACATCTAACACGTGGTGTGATCTTGGAATTAATTATTATCGCCAAGCACAACATCTAGCAGAAACAGGCAGCAAGTCGAATGATCTTCAGGAGCTATTGGAGAAATCTTTGCATGTATGGTTTTGAGAAATTTTTCATAAACTTTAAAAAAAACTAAGGACTTTTCTGAAAGATGCTTTTGATAAAGTAAATTCTGTAGTGTTCTCACATAAAACCACACTTGATATAAATGCTGATATTCTGAGAAAAATTTATCTACTTTTACTTTTCAGTGTCTGAAAAAGGCTGTGAGACTTGACAGTAATAATCACTTATACTGGAATGCTCTTGGTGTAGTTTCATGTTACAGTGGTAAGAATTGAGTAACACTTCGATATTTTTAGAAGATTGCCTGTTTTCAGGCAGTAAAGTTCAGTTTTATTGAAATCTGTATTTTTCAGGTATTAGAAATTATGCCCTTGCTCAGCACTGTTTCATCAAATCAATCCAATCAGAACAAATTGTGAGTGTTATGTGTCTCTGTCTATGCAAAATAACTTCAAAATTTAGTGTTAATGATTTTCTGAGACTGCTATATAGACAAGGGACCTAATTTTGTATATGTGTGTTTTTTAGAATGCTGTTGCATGGACCAACTTGGGAGTGTTATACCTTGCAAATGAAAAGATTGAGGTACATATATTGTCTGTTTTGTCCTATTAAAAGTAAAGAACATTTTCTATATATGTCCTCTTCATAATAGCTTAACTTGTTTTGGAGAAATACTTTGCACATTGTTATCTATCCAGCATGCTCTCTAATATGCTAGATCATTGATAGCATTCACTTGAATAATGAATGTGTCACAAGAAATTTCTGGTTTTATAATTATGTTGTTTTTTTCATTTGGAGATTAATTCTGTTATGAATTATTTGGGTGTTTTTCTTTTTATCTTTTACACATTAAGAGGAGTCTCATGTAGGCTGTGTTGGGGGTGGGGTGATGAAGTAAGGGCATTTATTAGTACTCTCTAGAAACTTAAATTTAACCTTTGCTTGGTAATTTAGATTTGGCTTTAGCAGATATTAATCCCTTTACATGCCACGGTGTAAATTGTCATACGTGAAGAGTTGTATATAGAGAATTGGAGCTACAGTAATGGGGAGCATGTTTATAGGTCATGTTTAGAAGTTTCCACAAATCTATATATAATAGCACATCTGTACTGTTTTGTGTTTCAGCCAGTATATTAAATATCATCCTTTTAAAATAGCTTCAGTGGTATTCTCAGGGATACATGAAGTCACTGCAGAGATTGCTTTAGAAGATTGTAAATAGAATGAAGAAAAATATTAATTTGGATCTTAAAATATGTGAAAATATTTTTTAAAAATTTAAACAAAGATAAGTCTTAGTTAATAAGCTACGAATGTGGTTTTATGGTAGTGTGGTGCAGTTGTTGCCCATGAGCTTACTTTCTTATGAGAAAAAAAGACTGTTTCCTGCCACACATAGATAGATTATTGGGAAAACAATATAAAGCAGCGTATAATAAGTTATTCTTTGTAGCAGGAAAAAAAAGCATATGATTTAAAGTGCCCAAGTGGGGTAACTTGAAAGTTTCCTAACTGTTTAGCTCAGATTTATGTTGACCACTCCTTTCGCCCAGTAGCAGGTCTCAGACCTCACTGGTTGTTAGTTTTTATCTTCCCAGTTGAGCTCCAAGAGAGGGGAATAGATTCAGCCTTCTCTAATTATTTCCATCAGACCTGTGGCTTAGCAAATAGATGGGTGATTGGTTCAAAGTTCTGCAGACTATGAAGTAGACACCTACAGTGCCCTTTCATTGAGGACCAGAATCCCTAAGCCTGTAGAGAAATCTGTTGAATCCGGGACTTTTTCAGGACTATATTTAAGACATAGTGTTAAGCATTGCCAATTGTGCTTAAACAGTGAAGTTTTAGGTTCATTTGTATTTCTGTTTACAGGTCTGACTTTTCTTATTCTCTTATGCTTTTTAAATATAAGTGCTTTAATATAAAGTTTATAAAATGGCTTGTTATTTTTTGCCTTTTTTTCCTAGCAAGCTCATGAAGCTTTCAAAATGGCTCAATCCCTTGATCCATCTTATTTAATGTGCTGGATTGGACAAGTAAGATATATAACATATAGTTATTAATAATCTGTTTTATAACTAACATGTTAATAGAAAGTGCTATAAATAACGTGTTAATATAAACAACACTGATAATAATGATAGCATTTGAGGGCTTACTTTGTGCCAGTTGCTGTGCTAGGCTCTTTGTGTGTGGAAGTTGAAGCTAAAAGATCCTAAGTCTCATGCCCAAGGTCATACAGCTTGTAATGATTAAGCTTTGATTTGAGGGGCTTTGAACACCATCATTCTGCCATTATTATTCTTAAAAAATAAACCTAGAACTCTGTTAGCATACATTTATCAAAAAAATGAACATTTACAAGATCATTTTGATTATGTTTTCCTCCTTTTCTGTAAAATCTTCATATTTGATTTGGTACTTGTTTATGAGTGCCCGCCCCCCCCCCCCGCCCGGCAAAGTTTAGATATTTGTACTGCCAACTAGGAATCAGGTTACTAGTCTGAGTCTGTCACTTACTAATTGTTTTACCTTAACATATCACTTCTGGATTTCATTTTTCTTACCTGAAATTGAAGGAGGTTGGCCTGAGTGGCCTCCAAGGTCTTGTCTAGTTGAGAAGTTGTAATAAATTAGTAAGTGGTTGATTGTTTCAGTTCAGAGACTAGTGGGAGCATCATCCCTATTAGAAAATCATTAATCAGGGATTAGATATCTTCTATTGTACTTTGACTCTTGGGTCTGATTCTAGTTAATTGGTGAAACATGCAGAGTTAGGAAAGGCAAACTCCTGTTGCCATTAGCTGTGGTAGCATCTGGGAGCAGTGGCATTACTACACTAATCTCTATGTAAGGTTTTGGACCCAGGGGGCCTGAGAATTTGCATTTCTAACTGCTCCCAACTGAGGACGATGCTGGTGGTCCAGGGCCTTCACTTTGAATCACACTGCTGTAGGTCAGTAGGTCTCAGATGCTCATCAGAGTCACTTAAGTATTTTTTTTTTTATTTTTATTTATTTATTTTTTAAATTTTATTTATGTTTGGCTGCATTGGGTCTTCATTGCTGCACGTGGGCTTTCTCTAGTTGCGGCGAGTGGGGGCTACTCTTCGTTGTGGTGCGTGGGCTTCTTATTGCGGTGGCTTCTCTTGTTGCAGAGTGTGGGCGTCAGTAGTTGTGGCATGCGGGCTCAGTAGTTGTAGCTCGTGGGCTCTGGAGTGCAGGCTCAGTATTTGTGGCGCACGGGCTTAGTAGCTCCGTGGCTTGTGGGATCTTCCCGGACCAGGGCTCGAACCCGTGTCCCCTGCATTGGCAGGCAGATTCTTAACCACTGTGCCACCAGGGAAGTCCCTTTTCTTATTTTTAAATTATTTCTGTTCTTAAAAATAATTTATTTCAGGAGGTAATTAGTAGATTTAATTAAAATGGTAAGAATAGAGTGTGGCTTAATATTAATTTCTTCATTAGTAATGTGTGATAACTAAAAAAAAAAACCCTGCTTTCTTATAAAAGATAGATGAGCTTGAACGTAATTTTAACTATCACATAATCTATGAAGTCAGTGGCATAGTTATAATATTTAAAATCGTGAGGCAGTTTTAAAAAATAAACATGTTGAGACTCTACCCAGATCTATGGAAGCTAGATTTCTAGGGGAGAGGATCTCCTTTTTAAAAACTTTCCAGTTGAATCTGAGGGGACCCTATGATTAACAACTCTCATCCAGACAAATACCAGTATGAATAGATTGGGGGGAGGGAAGGGAGAAGGTAGCATAGCTGTATCAGTGTTCTGAGGAGTTTTATGTGGATTATTTCACTAACTCCCTGGTTGCAAATGGAGTTCTGCAAGCATCTGTCAGCTTAAGGGCTAATTTAACAAGTCATTCTGGTCCTCTGAGCCATGGGAATACAGTAGCCAAGATTGAAAAAGAAGTTAACTTTGCTTTTAAGCACAGCTAGTAAACCTTTGGTTCCTCCAAAGAGTTTCATTTATTATTATTATTGTTAGTAGGAGTAGTGGTAGTAGTAATAGTAGTAGCAGTAGTCCTTTTAAACACATTAAGAGCCTCCTTTTTCCTTTTATAGGCTCTAATTGCAGAGACAGTTGGAAGTTATGACACCATGGATCTCTTCAGGCACACTACAGAACTCAGTATGCACGTAAGAATTTGAGCATTCTTCAGGATTCATTAATGAATAAAGTACTGTCCTTGAGGAATTGAATACATAGTGGTATCAGATGTTAATGATAGTAGTTGTCCCTACTCTTCATTCTTTCTTAAAAAACAGATTAAACTGTCATTAAAGAGCTGATGAAGAAATGACATTGGGATTCAATAGATGAAGTAGTCATGTAGAATAGAAAACTGAGACTCTAAAAATAAAACCACCATCGACAGATGAATGGATAAAGAAGATGTGGCACATATATACAATGGAATATTACTCAGCCATAAAAAGAAACGAAATTGAGCTATTTGTAATGAGGTGGATAGACCTAGAGTCTGTCATACAGAGTGAAGTAAGTGAGAAAGGGAAAGACAAATACCATATGCCAATACATGCATACGGAATCTAAAAAAAAAAAAAGGTTCTGAAGAACCTAGGGGCAGGACAGGAATAAAGACACAGATGTAGAGAATGGACTTGAGGACATGGGGAGGGGAATGGTAAGCTGATACGAAGTGAGAAAGTGGCATTGACATGTATACACTACCAAATGTAAAATAGATAGCTAGTGGGAAGCAGCCGCATAACACAGGGAGATCAGCTCGGTGCTTTGTGACCAGAGGGGTGGGATAGGCAGGGTGGGAGGGAGACGCAAGAAGGAGGGGATATGGGGATATATGTGTACATATAGCTGATTTACTTTGTTATACAGCGGCAACTAACACAACAATGTAAAGCAATTATACTCCAATAAAGATGTTAAAAAAACAAACAAACTGGTAGGTCCATACCTACGGAATGCTAAGCAATAAAAAGGAGTTAACTATTAATACAAAAAAAATGAGATAAATACTAGACTTGGTTGACATTTCTCGATTACTTATGAAAGTGTTTTAGAATTCTTTTGATTGGTAATTATTTGTTTGACCTATGGAAATGATGCTGAGAAGAAGCAAACCAACCCATCAGGAGGGGCTCTGTTTTTTCCCCTTTATTTATCCTGCTTGATTCTTCTACTTAGGTTTGAAGCAAGTGATCTAAATATGTTCTTAGCTGTGTTGTATCATAGTGACCCTTTATTTAAAGGCACTTACCAGTTGACTTAGAAGACTAAGATGTGATATTTACTGTATTGAAGTACATTGTTTCATTTCTTAATTTTTCTTGGAAGATTTATTACCCTGTGTCTACTTGTTAACTTTGGCCTTTTTACAGACCGAGGGAGCAATAGGTTACGCATATTGGGTCTGTACAACATTGCAAGATAAAAGCAACAGAGACACGGAGCTGTACCAGTACAACATCCTCCAGATGAATGCAATTCCAGCAGCACAATTGGTTTTGAGTAAATACACAGGTAAGGCACCTGTTATACAATGGCAAGGTATATGAATAATTGTTAAGATAATTTAAAGAATGTAAATTAATTAAATTTAAAATTAATTCCAAATTAAATATTAGGTCCTTAAGACATGAATTTGCCCTTCTCCCACCACGGCCAAGTATTCTGCTTTTTAAACTTTACTAAAGATTTTTGAAGAGTGCTGAAAATTGTTATTACCTAATGATTCAAGGTAGAAGTGATTCCCATGTTGTAGTAGGAAGCATTTTGGAGCTTAATGGTCCTGAGTTGCTGCTATTCTAGCTCTGCTGTTTACTTTCTCTGCAGTCTTAGGCCAAGTATTTTACTTCCTTAACTTCTGTTAATCTTGGGAAGTAGAGATAATAATACTGAGGTTGCAGAGATGTGAGAATTCAATGAGGTAATATGCTTTAAGTTCCAAACCCAGTGCCTTTAACGTCCCACTTTAACACGTGATCTTTCTTCAACATACTGGAAAAATATGTTTAGGCTTAGGAAAAGGACAGAATAGTGAAATTTAATTAACCATCTATTGTAATAACTTTCTTCCTTAATAAAACTAACACTGGGTTTAGTCTCAGCTCCACCACTTAGTAGCCATGATGAAACCTTGGGCTTATTACCAAATTGAATTTTAGTTTTCCTACCTATAATACAAGAGTGAAAGTATCTATTGCTTAGGGTTTAATGAAATGATATATATAAAATGTTATGCAGAGTACCTGGCATATCCTAGATGCTCAAGAGATGTTAGTTTCACTAGCATCTTATTTATCCCTCGACAGTTGAATAATATGAAGAATCAGGTAAACTGAAAAGCAGAAAAGAAAATGCCTCATCATTGTAATATGCAGGATGGTAATACTCTTCCTGCATTGAGCCTGGGGCACTTGAGTAGAAGGCAGTTCATTTATAAACATCAGCACTTCGGGACATTAAAATGTTATGCAGTGTGCCCAAATGAATGACTCTAATGAATGCCTCTGAGAAAGTGTATGTTCAGAAATTTTATTGATAGGTTTCCTTACAGAATGGGAAACATTTGTGAAGGGTTTACATAAAGAGGTAAATTTTTAGCTTTCTGCAAAATTCAGTTACCTAGAACAACAAAGAGTCTCTGACAGTTATAAATAGCTAGGTTTTTGAGTCTGTAGTGGAGCCGTATCATATATTTATTTAACAAATTCAATTATATGTGCTTGGCCAAAAAAATATTAATTTAGAAGCAGAAAAGAGAGAAGGGGGGACAAGAGAAAATGCAGATAAATCATTTGTCCTGCTGACCGTTGGCCTCAGGGTGAGAGTGGATGAAGGTTATGGGTCTCCTCTTAATTTGACTCAGTTTGGTGACCTTCTCCTTGTGTGATGACCTAAGAATTTTGCAAGAATCACTTTAACTGTGTGATTTTTACCTTACGCTTTGACAGTTAGAACCTAACCATCACATAAGATGTGATTATACTCTACTCTGTTAAACAGTTTAAGAGATTTGAAGGCTTGCTTCCCAACACAACTTAAGTTGATCAGATGTGTTTCTTTCTCCTTTGCATGTTAGTAGATATATGATGTTTTTTGACAGTAGAATTCAAAATACTACACTGAAAGTGCCCAAATCATCTTCTGTTTCTAGAGTACAATACTGAATTTAAAAAAAAAAATACATAGAAATTGGAACAGAACCATCAAGAGAAATTGTTGCTAAATTTAATCACAGGAAGGCTTAAGTGACTAGCCAAAGAACTGGATTTCCTTCCAATTCAAATGACCAGTTTTAACATGAGCTATGATTTCAAATTGTTATACCTTTGGGAATAAAAAAGTGTTTAAACTTTAAAACATAAGTAGAAGGCATATGTAACTATAGATGTTACTCAATAATTTAAGAGTTCTGAAATGATTACTGATATTTTATAGTCAGGATAAAATCAAACTACTATTCTTAGCAGTGCCCATGACCTCAGGAAATAATCTAGAGTTTAAAATATTGAAATAATTGAAAATAAAACTCATATTTTACAAACACAACCATTATGCACATGCAAAGAAAAGATATTTTTGGATTTCCAGAAAGAATTCAGAATTATGCTCCAGCTTTCACAATGTTGGGTTACTTAAATGAACATCTACAACTGAAGAAGGAAGCAGCAGATGCATACCAAAGGTAAAGGCTCCCTTTAATTGAAATGTGGTCCTTATTTGTCAGTTGGCCTTTTTAAGATATAGTCTCATTTTCATGAAGAAGGTACTAATAAAATGTTCTGATTCTTTTCCTGATCTTTCATTATTTATTATTATTACATTTTGTATATGAAAAGATACAGTTCTAAATTTTCAGCTATATTTTCGTTTCTATTGCTCAACCTGAGAGAAAGAGAGAAAGAGAGAGACAGAGAGAGAGAAAAAAAACAAAACAAAACCCAGAAAACCTCTCAGGTTTTAGAAAAATCTGTCCCTTTACAGTTTGTCTCGCTTTATTATTAAAGACATATTTATTCAGAGAAGAAATGAGATTTAAGGCATGAGAAAAAGTTACATGTTATTTTGAATCACTTTAATGTCTACCATATCATATTTATTCATTCAGTAAATATTTGTTAAATTGCTATGTGTCAAGCAGTGTCCTTGGCAGTGGCAATTTAGCAGTGAGTTAAAACAAACACAGGCTCAGTTCTCATGGAGCTCATGTTCTGGTGGAGGGGAGGCGCACTGTAAGCTAATAAACATCTGTGATGGTAACAATTGCTAGGAAAGAAAATCAAAGTAAAGTAAAGGGCTAGACGCTAGAGAGGCAAGCAGCAAATTTGAGATAGGTTTAAGAGGTAGGTTTCCTAAGGAGGCAATTAAGGCCTGACCTGAATGAAGTGAGGCCACAAGCCGTTTGTTTATCAGGGAAAGA
>NW_006797638.1:34795-37913 GCF_000442215.2 Lipotes vexillifer
AGAATTCCAGGCAGAAGGAACAGCAAGAACAAGTGCTCTGAAGCAGGAGTGGACTTGGTATGTTGAAGAAACAAGGACAGCGTGCTTGAGTGAGATGACCAGCCAGGAGAGTGAGAGGAAATGAAATCAACTTGAAGTTTTATTCTCTACAAATTAATTGATCTGTGGGGCTTCCCTGGTGAGGCAGTGGTTAAGAATCTGCCTGCCAATGCAGGGGACACGGGTTCGAACCCTGGTCCGGGAAGATCCCACATGCCGTAGAGCAGCTATAAGCCCGTCCGCCACAACTACTGAGCCTGTGCTCTAGAGCCCGCGAGCCACAACTACTGAGCCCGCATGCCACAACTACAGACGCCCGTGCACCTAGAGTCTGTGCTCCGCAACAAGAGAAGCCACTGTAATGAGAAGCCCATGCAATGCAACGAAGAGTAGCCCCCGCTTGCCACAACTAGAGAAAGCCCGTGGGCACCAACAAAGACCCAACGCTGCCAAAAATAAATAAAAATTAAAAAAAATTAATCGATCTGTGAATAAGAAAATCACTGTTGATCTCATGAGTACTAGACGAAAACTTAAAAGACCTGATTGCCTCACCTCTGAGGCACATCACTGCCCTAAATCTAAATAAACAGATGTTTAGAAGAAGCCTTGTCAGATAATAAATAATCGAGGTGTCCCAAATGCTTTGCCATCCTTGTATGGATCTCTCTGTAGTTAAAGAAGTAATCACTAGATGGTACTGGAGGCTGTATAATCAAGAAGTTATTTTGCCAGGTGTATGTGGAGAGAGGTTTATGAAAACCCACAATTCTATTTCTTTCAACATTACAATAAAGTTACCAATAAAGAAACTGTAGACATTTGATAGGATACAACAGTGAGCAGGACTTTTAAACAGAGAAAACTAGGCAGCTTTAGAATGCTTGCTACTTTTTTTGGTATACATGATAATCACAAATATTGTGAGTGTAACACTGGTTATACCTTTGCTTAAAATGGCAACTCCATAGTCACTTGGATATACACCACTCTTTCTTGACTGATCACCACTGTTGTTTTCTCCTTAAACAAGTATTTGAGACTTGAAATTACAAATTAGGTATAAATCTAACCACAGGTACAGTCTTTAATATGATACTGTTTCTGTAATACTGTCTTTTAGACTTCTCTGGCAAATTTTTGTTTTTCATGTAACATCAGGGGCATTAAAAGCTTTTCTTGGCTATTTCTCCCTGGCTAATCTTTAACAGAAAAAAAAAAGTCATTAAATATCCAACTCCTTTAGTTGTTGAGACATTTCCCTGCTTGCCCAAAGGGGACTGAGCATGAGAAGGTAAAAATATGGGCTGTCAGCATGTTGTTGTATTTATTCTAAGCCTCTTGGGACTCCTGATGACTCATTCCTGTCTCTGAATTCATTATTGCCTAAATATCTTTCTGTATGTAGCAGGAAAAGGCACATGAAAGCACTCAATTTCCTGGCTTCCTACCTCAAACTTCTAGTATATAAATAATTTTAAGAGTGTACTATGTACTTCAAATTCTGTATACTTCAAATATGTCAAAACTTTAAAACATCAACCCAGTTGTTCCCCATGTTTAGATTAAAATCTTTGGAATATTTAAAGCTCAAGTATGGTAAGTAATTTCTCTTATTAAGAGGTCACTTTTTATTATTTTCCTGACAATCTAAAATCTATTAAGTGCTTTTGTGGTACCAGTTTCATAAAATATAAATAAGCTCTTATGGAACTAGTTAAATAATTAGTAGAATTAAATGAAGAAAACAAAAATCTGTAGATTCAGTTAAGGAGGAAGAGTAAAAGAATGCTATTGCACGTAGATAACTTTAAATACCTTGTCCTTTTTTTAAAGGGCAATTTTATTGTTACAGACTGCAGAAGACAGAGATGCTTATAATGTTACAATAAGAAATTATGGCAGATTGTTATGGTAAGCATATTTTTTCCCATTAATTCCATGAACCTAACAAGTTTTTCTGTTGAAAGCTATGGGGCTAGTGAGGTGATGACCAGTTTCCAGAGTAGCGGGTTGTGTATGAATGAGTACGATGATGACATTCCCCCAGGATACATCATTCCCACTGTACCAAGCTGTGTTAACAGTTTCCTGTCCCTGTAATGACCCCTAGCCCCAGTGTCCTTTGTGAGGACCAGGTTTAGAACTGACGTTTGTGAACTAGACAGGAGAGGTAGTTACTGTTTCTAATAGTAGAAGCCTAGTTAATTGGAAGAGGATTAGATTTATTCTGATTTGATGTATATTCTTAAACTGGGGGTGGGATTAAGGGTCCAGAAACCCTTTTGAGATAGTACACAAAAATTTTTGTATGTGTGCATTTTGGGGGTGGGGAGGGAGCAATATCACTTTCTTCAGAGTTTCAAAGACTTCCGACTTCAAAAAAAGATTGAAAAAAAAATTAGGTTGGAAAGCAATTGTTTCAGAGGATAGAACTCGGTTGGGACAGTAGGAGTGTTAATGGGAGGAAGACTTTTGGCTCAAGGAGGCATTCCTCAAATTGAGAGCTGTCCCAAAATTGAATGTTCCAGTTTGAAACACATTATTAGAACTATAGTTTGATATTTTGGGATTAGTACCTACATCTTTTAAGGAGCTACATAGTAGAAATCGGAGGTAGCCAGTTTGTTTCTTTTATAACCATGTAACTGAATCATATCTACAGACAGAAAATTTTCCTTGTTTTGATTGCTTCTCCTTTTAATTCTTTTAAATTGTTGTGTTTAGGAGTTGATAGAGCTCTGTCAGTTCCAAGATTTTGTTGTAAGAAACTGTATGGAGCAAAGTATCTGTTCTCTTTAGTTAGATGTTTCATATAATGTAACTGTTTTAGAAGAAAATTTATACCTCCCATTGAAAATAGGTCATCTGATTTCTTTTTAATTTGTTTTTATTATGAAATATATTAAACATGCAAAACATAGCAATAGAGTATGGAGGATAATTTAGTGAATAGTCACCATTCAGATATAACAGATCTTAAAATTCTGTTAATAGGTTTCAGGTTTCTTTTTCAAAAAAAAAAAAGTTACAAATGAAGTTGAAGCCCCTTGTGCCCTTCTCTAGTTCCATTCTTTTC
>NW_006797638.1:38118-54874 GCF_000442215.2 Lipotes vexillifer
CCGCTGAGCCTGCTCCACAACGGGAGAGGCCACAACAGTGAGAGGCCCGTGTACCGGGAAAAAAAAAAAAAACTTTAAAAATACATGTATGGGGGGCTTCCCTGGTGGCACAGTGGTTAAGAATCTGCCTGCCAATGCAGGGGACACGGGTTCGAGCCCTGGTCTGGGAAAATCCCACATGCCGCAGAGCAGCTAAGCCCGTACACTACAACTACTGACCCTGCGGTCTAGAGCCCACATGCCACAACTACTGAAGCCTGTGCGCCTAGAGCTGGTGCTCCGCAACAAGAGAAGCCACTGCAGTGAGAGGGATGTGCATCACAACGGAGAGTAACCCCTGCTCACCACAACTAGAGAAAGCCCACACACAGCAACGAAGACCCAGTGCAGCCCAAAATAAACAAATAAGATTAATTAATTAAAAAAAATACATGTATGTATCCATAAACAATGTAAGGTAGTCCTGTTCCCTTCATTAAATATTTATCAAAATTTGAGTTAATGGATTTTTAAGTTCTTTCACCTTCATAAAATTAATTTTAGAAGCAAATATTGCCTATATTTTTAGCTCCCACCCACACCTCCAAGATTAAAAAGATTTTATGAAAAGATTTCTAATAACACATTAAAAATAGAAGCAGTTTCCGATTATAGTTCTAGATACCAGAAATCAGAATCTCAAAGGTTCAGTGAGTCTGTTCCAGGTGGTGGCAGCTTCTCTTCATTTTTAAGTAAACAAAACATGTTTTTTTTATTTTGTTGTTATTAAAAAGCATTCTACTTTAGTATCATGTATAACAGTTTTTACTTTTATTCCTATTAAATACCGAAAAGATAATGTATAGTTTTGTCTGTGGGATTTTAGTATATCTATATGCCCTCCAAAAAAATGGATGTGCAGATAAATAGTTTACACGGAGGCTGGGTTTGCTTAGGACTTGCTAAGCTTGTCAAAGGGTAATATTATCCCTCAAAGGGATATATGGTAATATTTATAGGGTAATATTTAACTAACATATTAAGCTTAAAAAATTAGAGTTCTATATCAAAGTCAACTTGAAATTATTTTTATAACAGAGTTTAATTCAAGTTTGTTAAAAAAAAAAGACAGTTTGTAATTCAGCAGAACTGTTCATTTTCACACATAATTTAAAAGAAAAATGTGAAGTTAAATCCCCCTAGTGCATCCTGTTTGAAATAAGTGATAACGCCTTCTATTTTAATATAAGGCTTTTCTATAGCTTTAACACTGATAGATGAAGTAGGTTAAGTTGTTAAAAGAGCTTTAGTATAATAATTATTTCTGAATTTTGATGATATAAGCCAAAATGATTTTTGATATTAAAAGTAAGTTATGTTTTGCTTCTTAGTTCTATTGGTGAATATGATAAAGCTATCCAGGCTTTTAAGTCAACACCCCTTGAGGAGTTAGAAGACATCATAGGTTTTGGATTGGCTTTATTTATGAAGGGTCTGTATAAAGAGAGCAGCAAAGGTAAGTGCGTTGCTTAAAGTTAAAGGATACTTTCTACTTTTCCAGAGCTGAGAAGAATTTAATCATGATGAGCTTACATACAGAAAGATGTAATATTAAGATGGGGGTAGGGGTTGCAGTGTTTATTAAAAATCTGACTAAAAGTCAGGAACGTTAAGAGGTACTTTTTATCTGTTCCTTCCTTTAGTACATTATTATGATGAATAGTCTTTTTAGCAGTGTTACGAACTGAATTTTATCTTTATTATTTAGATGAAACAGACCCAAGATCACTTAGGGTACATGTATAAGGTAGCATTTGAAAGCAAGTATTTACTACTCCACAGTGTTTCAGTATACATTTCTGATAAATGAAGGCCTCAACCATTGTTAGTAATAATACATTTTGGTTTCTCCAAAAATGCTTATTGAGTGCCTTTTCACATATATGGCCCAGCCTATGTGTGTGCAGCTCATTTTAAGTACTGCTTAATGGAGTTGCCGGTCTGTACATGGGAATGTGGGTGATACCTCAATGGCTCTAGACCTCCACTTCTTTTGAAGATAGTAATTCAAACCTGCCTATAGATTCTAAAGAAGGAAATTGAGAAATATCACATAATAACCCAAATGATATTCCCAGAATCACCTTGGAACAGCTAAACCAAGTTAGATATTCTAAATTTTTATTCCATTCACTTGAGAGCAAGGAAACAATAAGATGTAATTTTAGTTAGACCCCTTTAAACAATAGTATTAGGTGGGCTTCCCTGGTGGCACAGTGTTTGAGAGTCCGCCTGCCGATGCAGGAGACACAGGTTCGTGCCCCTGTCTGGGAAGATCCCACATACCGTGGAGCGGCTAGGCCCGTGAGCCATGGCAGCCGAGCCTGCGCATCCGGAGCCTGTGCTCTGCAACCAGAGAGGCCACAACAGTGAGAGGCCCGCGTACCGCAAAAAAAAAAAAAAAAAAAAAAAAAAAATAGTATTAGGAAAGGAAATGTCCCACCATTTGTCAGTCAGGATTGTTTTTATATTGTTTTGTTTTTGTTTCCAACTCTATGTAACAGCCTATGAGAGAGCCTTGTCTACTGTTGAATCAGAGCAAGACAAATCTCATATCTTGACAGCTCTGGCAATAGCGGAGTATAAACAAGGAAAAATGGACGTAGCCAAGACATTGTTATTTAAATGGTATGTATAGTTGACATCAACACTCGACATGACCAGATACTTAAATATTGGGTTAAATTTTGGAGGAACGTAAAATGAAGTTCTTAATGTTTCAGGAACATTTTTGTGAACAAAAGGGATTGGACCCACCTGGTTCTGAACTGACAGTCACAGGTGGAGCTAGAGATCATGGCTTAATTTTAAATTCTGGATTCATCCAATCCTTCAAAACCATCCTGTACTCTGTGTGTATTATTTATTTTTTTAAAACAGTAATTGATCAGCTCATCTCTTAGGATCATAAAATTTTAATGAAGGCAGTCATTAACTGGCTTGTTTTTGGCCCCGTAAGTTCCCAAAGAGACTTTTTTTCCCTCTTTCGTATTCAGGTTAACCTGATAAAGTTCATTTAAAGTTGAGTCTTTAAAAATGTGTATATACACCAATATAAATTGTAACTGTTTCTTTATTCTTGGAATAATTTAATAAAATAACAGTCTCTGATATCTATGATTATTTATATGGTATTTTTTTTTTTAATAATTTATTTTTGGCTGCATTGGGTCTTGGTTGTTGTGCGTGGGCTTTTCTCTGGTTGCAGTGAGCAGGGGCTGCTACTCTTCATTGTGTGCAGGCTTCTTTTTCTTTTTTTTTAATTTTTAAATTTTATTGTATTTTTTTATACAGCAGGTTCTTATTAGTCATCAATTTTATACACATCAGTGTATACCTGTCAATGCCAATCGCCCAGTTCATCAAACCACCGTCCCCACACCCCGGCCGCTTTCCCTGCTTGCTGTCCATACGTTTGTTCTCTACATCTGTGTCTCAGTTTCTGCCCTGCAAACCGGTTCATCTGTACCATTTTTCTAGGTTCCACATTTATGCGTTAATATACGATATTTGTTTTTCTCTTTCTGACTTACTTCACTCTGTATGACAGTCTCTACATCCATCCACGTCTCAACAAATGACCCAATTTCGTTCCTTTTTATGGCTGAGTACTATTCCATTGTATATATGTACCACATTTTCTTTATCCATTTGTCTGTTGCTGGACATTTAGGTTGCTTCCATGACCTGACTATAAATAGTAAATAGTAAATAGTGCTGCAGTATATAGTTCTGCAGTGAACATTGGGGTGCATGTGTCTTTTTGAATTATGGTTTTCTCTGGGTATATGCCCAGTAGTGGGATTGCTGAATCATATGGTAATTCTATTTTTAGTTTTTTAAGGAACCACCATACTGTTCTCCATAGTGGCTGTATCAATTTATATTCCCACCAACAGTGCAAGAGGGTTCCCTTTTCTCTGCAACCTCTCCAGCATTTGATGTTTGTAGATTTTCTGATGATGCCCATTCTAACTGGTGTGAGGTGATACCTCATTGTAGTTTTGATTTGCATTTCTCTAATAATTAGTGATGTTGAGCAGCTTTTCATGTGCTTCTTCGCCATCTGTATGTCTTCTTTGGAGAAATGTCTATTTAGGTCTTCTGCCCATTTTTAGATTGGGTTGTTTGTTTTTTTAATATTAAGCTGCATGAGCTGTTTATGTATTTTGGGGATGAATCCTTTGTCCGTTGATTCGTTTGCAAATATTTTGTCCCATTCTGAGGGTTGTCTTTTCGTCTTGTTTATGGTTTCCTTTGCTGTGCAAAAGCTTTGAAGTTTCATTAGGTCCCATTTATTTATTTTTGTTTTTATTTCCATTACTCTAGGAGGTGGATCAAAAAAGATCTTGCTGTGATTTATGTCAAAGAGTGTTCTTCCTATGTTTTCCTCTAAGAGTTTTGTAGTGTTCAGTCTTACATTTAGGTCTCTAATCCGTTTTGAGTTTATTTTTGTGTATGGTGTTAGGGAGTGTTCTAATTTCATTCTTTTACATGTAGCTGTACAGTGTTCCCAGCACCACTTATTGAAGAGACTGTCTTTTCTATATTGTACAGCCTTGGCTCCTGTGTCATAGATTAGTTGACCATAGGTGCATGGGTTTATCTCTGGGCTTTCTATCTTTTTCCATTGATTGATATTTCTGTTTTTGTGCCAGTACCATATTGTCTTGATTACTGTAGCTTTATAGTAAAGTCTGAAGTCAGGGAGTCTGATACCTCCAGCTCCGTTTTTTTCCCCTCAAGACTGGCTATTTGGGGTCTTTTGTGTCTCCATACAAATTTTAAGATTTTTGGTTCTAGTTCCGTAAAAAATGCCATTAGTAATTTCATAGGGATAGCATTGAATCTGTAGATTGCTTTGGGTACTATAGTCATTTTCACAATATTGATTCTTCTAATCCAAGAACATGGTATAGCTCTCCATCTGTTGGTAACATCTTTAATTTCTTTCATGAGTGCCTTATAGTTTTCTGCATACAGGTCTTTTGTCTCCCTAGGTAGGTTTATTCCTAGGTATTTTATTCTTTTTGTTGCAATGGTAAATGGGAGTATTTCCTTAATTTCTCTTTCAGATTTTTCATCATTAGTGTATAGGAATGCAAGAGATTTCTGTATATTAATTTTCTATCCTGCAATTTTACCAGATTCACTGATTAGCTCTAGTAGTTTTCTGGCGGCATCTTTAGGATTCTCTACGTATAGTATCAGGTCATCTGCAAACAGTGACAGTTTTACTTCTTCTTTTCCAATTTGTATTCCTTTTATCTCTTTCTTCTCTGATTTATATGGCTAGGACTTCCATAACTATGTTGAATAATAGTGGTGAGAGTGGACATCCTTGTCTTGTTCCTGATCTTAGAGGAAATGCTTTCAGTTTTTCACCATTGAGAATGATGTTTCCTGTGGGTTTGTTGTATATGGACTTTATTATGTTGAGGTTGGTTCCCTCTCTGCTCACTTTCTGGAGAGTTTTTATCATAAATGGGTGTTGAATTTTGTTGAAAGCTTTTTCTGCATGTATTGAGATGATCATATGGTTTTTATTCAATTTGTTAATATGGTGTATCACATTGATTGATGTGTGCATATTGAAGAATCCTTGCATTCCTGGGATAAATCCCACTTGATCATGGTGTATGATCCTTTTAATGTGTTGCTGAATTCTGTTTGCTAATATTTTGTTGAGGATTTTTGCATCTGTATTCATCAGTGATATTGGTCTGTAATTTTCTTTTCTTGTAGCATCTTTGTCTGATTTTGGTATCAGGGTGATGGTGGCCTCATAGAATGAGTTTGGGAGTGTTCCTTCCTCTGCAATATTCTGGAAGAGTTTGAGAAGGATGGGTGTTAGCTATTCTCTAAATGTTTGATAGAATTCACCTGTGAAGCTATCGGGTCCTGGACTTTTGTTTGTTGGAAGATTTTTAATCACAGTTTCAATTTCATTACTTGTGATTGGTCTGTTCATATTTTCTATTTCTTCTTGGTTCAGTCTTGGAAGGTTATACCTTTCTAAGAATTTGTCCATTTTTTCCAGGTTGTCCATTTTATTGGCATAGAGTTGCTTGCAGTAGTTTCTTAGGATGCTTTGTATTTCTGCGGTGTCTGTTTTAACTTCTCCTTTTTCATTTCTAATTTTATTGATTGAGTCCTCTCCCTCTTTTTCTTGATGAATCTGGCTAATGGTTTATCAATTTTGTTTATCTTCTCAAAGAACCAGCTTTTAGTTTTATTTATCTTTGCTATTGTTTTCTTTGTTTCTATTTCATTTATTTCTACTTTGATCTTTATGATTTCTTTCCTTCTGCTAACTTTGGATTTTGTTTGTTCTTCTTTCTCTAGTTGCTTTAGGTGTAAGGTTAGATTGTTTATTTGAGATTTTTGTTTCTTGAGGTAGGCTTGTATAGCTATAAACGTCCCTCTTTTGCTGCATCCTATAGGTTTTGGATCGTCGTGTTTTCATTGCCATTTGTCTCTAGGTAGCTTTTTATTTCCTCTTCGATTTCTTCAGTGATCTCTTGGTTATTTAGTAACATATTGTTCAGCCTCCATTTGTTTTTGTTTTTTATGTTTTTTTCCCTGTAATTGATTTCTAATCTCATAGCATTGTGGTCAGAAAAGATGCTTGACATGATTTCAGTTTTCTTAAATTTACTGAGGCTTGATTTGTGACCCAAGATGTGATCTCTCCTGGAGAGTGCTCTGTGTGCACTTGAGAAGAAAGTGTAATCTGCTGTTTTTGGATGGAATGTCCTATAAATATCAATTAAATCTATCTTGTCTATTGTGTCATTTAAAGCTTGTGTTTATTTATTTTCATTTTGGATCATCTGTCCATTGGTGTAAGTGAGGTGTTAAAGTCCCCCACTATTATTGTGTTACTGTCGATTTCCTCTTTGATAGCTGTTAGCAGTTGCCTTATGTATTGAGGTGATCCTATGTTGCGTGCATATATATTTATAATTGTTATATCTTCTTCTTGGATTGATCCCTTGATCATTATGTAGTGTCGTTCCTTGTCTCCTGTAACATTCTTTATTTTTATCTGATATGAGTATTGCTACTCTGGCTTTCTTTTGATTTCCATTTGCATGGAATATCTTTTTCCATCCCCTCACTTTCAGTCTGAATGTGTCCCTAGGTCTGAATTGGGTCTCTTGTAGACAGCATATATATGGGTCTTGTTTTTGTATCCATTCAGCAAGCCTGTGTCTTTTGGTTGGAGCATTTAATCCATTCATGTTTAATTTAGTTATCGATATGTATGTTCCTATGACCATTTTCTTAATGGTTTTATGTTTGTTTTTGTAGGTCCTTTTCTTCTCTTGTGTTTCCCACTTAGAGAAGTTCCTTTAGCATTTGTTGTAGAGCTGGTTTGGTGGTGCTGAATTCTCTTAGCTTTTGCTTGTCTGTAAAGCTTTTGATTTCTCCATTGAATCTGAATGAGATCCTTGCTGGGTAGAGTAATCTTCATTGTGGGGTCTTACCTTTCATCACTTTAAGTATATCATGCCACTCCCTTCTGGCTTGTAGAGTTTCTGCTGAGAAATCAGCTGTTAACCTTATGGGAGTTCCCCTGTATGTTATTTGTCGTTTTTCCCTTGCTGCTTTTAATATTTTTTCTTTGTCTTCAATTTTTGCCAATTTGATTACTCTGTGTCTTGGCGTGTTTCTCCTTGGGTTTATCCTGTATGGGACTCTCTGCACTTCCTGGACTTGGGTGGCTGTTTCCTTTCCCATGTTAGGGAAGTTTTTGACTATAATCTCTTCAAATATTTTCTCTGGTCCTTTCTCTCTCTCTTCTCCTTCTGGGACCCCTATAATGCAAATGTTGTTGCATTTAATGTTGTCCCAGAGGTCTCTTAGGCTGTCTTCATTTCTTTTCATTCTTTTATCTTTATTCTGTTCTGCAGCAGGGAAGTCCACCATTCTGTCTTCCAGGTCACTTATCTGTTCTTCTGCCTCAGTTATTCTGCTACTGATTCCTTCTAGTGTATTTTTCATTTCAGTTATTGTATTGTTCATCTCTGTTTGTTTTTTAATTCTTCTAGTTCTTCGTTAAACATTTCTTGCATCTTCTCCATCTTTGCCTCCATTCGTTTTCCGAGGTCCTGGATCATCTTCACTATCATTATTCTGAATTCTTTTTTAGAAGGTTGCCTATCTTCGCTTCATTTAGTTGTTTTTCTGGGGTTTTATCTTATTTCTTCATCTGGTACATAGCCCTGTGCCTTTTCATCTTGTCTATCTTTCTGTGAATGTGGTTTTTGTTCCACAGGCTGCAGGATTGTAGTTCTTGCTTCTGCTGTCTGCCCTCTGGTGGATGAGGCTATCTAAGAGGCTTGTGCAAGTTTCCTGATGGGAGGGACTGGTGGTGGGTAGAGTTGGCTGTTACTCTGCTGGGCAGGGCTCAGTAAAACTTGAATCCACTTGACTGCTGATGGGTGGGGCTGGGTTCCCTCCCTGTTGGTTGTTTGACCTGAGGCAACCCAACACTGGAGCCTACCTGGGCTCTTTGATGGGTCTAATGGCAGACTCTGGGAGGGCTCACACCAAGGAGTACTTCCCAGAACTTCTGCTGCCATTGTCCTTGTCCTCACGGTGAGACAGAGCCATCCCCCACCTCTGCAGTAGACCTTCCTACACTAGCAGGTAGTTCTGGTTCAGTCTCCCCTGGGGTCACTGCTCCTTCCCCTGGGTCCCGATGCACACACTACTTTGTGTGTGTCCTCCAAGAGTGGAGTCTCTTTTTCCCCCAGTTCTGTCGAAGTCCTGCAATTAAATCCCAGTAGCCTTCAAAGTCTGATTTTCTAGGAATTCTTCCTCCCGTTGCCGGACCTCCAGGTTGGGAAGCCTGACATGGGGCTCAGGACCTTCACTCCAGTGGGTGGACTTCTGTGGTATAAGTGTTCTGCAGTCTGTGAGTCACCCACCCAGCAGTTATGGGATTTGACTTTACTGTGATTATGCCCCTCCTGCCGTCTCATTGTGGCTTCTCCTTTGTATTTGGATGTGGGGTATCTTTTTTGGTGAGTTCCAGTGTCTTCCTGTTGATGATTGTCCAGCAGCTAGTTGTTATTCTGTTGTTCTTGCAAGAGGGAGTGGGAGCACGTCCTTCTACCCCGCCATCTTTGTTCCAATCTCTGCAGGCTTCTTATCGCAATGGCTTCTTTAGTTGTGCTGCATGGGCTCTAGGCACATGGGCTTCATAGTTGTGGCACACTGGCTCAGTAGTTGTGGCTCACGGGCTCTAGAGCACAGGCTCAGTTGTTGTAGCCAATGGGCTTAGTTGCTCTATAGCATGTGGGATCTTCCCAGATCAGGGCTCAAACCCATGACCCCTGCATTGGCAGGTGGATTCCTAACCACTGCGCCACCAGGGAGGCCATATATGGTATTTTTTGACTTTTTGAAATATTTTGTGGGGGGGGACGTTGACCTTATTAATTCCTTAAAAAGCAGGAGATGATTAATGGATGCTATTGGACAGTGGTTATCAGTGAGTGCTCTGTTGGCATTTTCAGTGGTACAGATCTTCATAGTACAGAATTGTTTCCACCATTGCAGGAAGATCTTATCCTTGTCCCCCGTCTATTAGATGCTAACAGCAGTCCTCAGTCATTGTGGAAATGAAAGAAGTGCCTCCACATCCCCAAATTATGCTCCCGTGCCAAGGGTTAGGGGGATGGAGATGACTAGATGGTACTAGTTGAGAATGACTTCTATACGATAAGCTTTAGTTTTGTTTATTCGTGGTGATACTTTTGTTCCATCCTGATTAAAGTAATTTTCTTATAAAATAAATAGGCAGTTCTTTCTCCTCCTCTTAGCTATTTTGAGAAAACCAATCAGAATTTTAAAAATCTTGTCACTTTACATGGATATACTCATGTAATGTGAATATATGTTCAGAATATCCATATTTGCAAATAGCTTGAGAAAAAGAATCATAGATGCTAATATGTTGCTGCAGTAATCAAGAGCAAAAGTAACACCAAATTAGTTATGATTAGATTAGTCTTGGGTTACTGTTTAAAACAGTAAATGAAACTGTTTTGAACATTAGTAGAAGTGGGGAGAAATAGTAGAATATTTTCGTGTTCTTTTCTCCTCTTATGAGGGAAAACCTTTACCTCCTTTTTTTTGCGTTGTTGGATCCAGGGCTAGGTATTTTATCTGATCTATGTTTTTTTCTTTGTTTTTGGTTGTCTGCATGTCATCTTTCAAACTTAACACTGCAAACTGCTCCCTTTCCTGCCCCTTGGCATTCTTTTCTTTGACTTCCTTTCTATGAATAATTCAGTTACCTGTTCTTTATTCATCTTGTTTGGCATTCTTATGTTGGGAACAAAGCAGTGTCCTCGGTGCTTAGGCGGAGTGTGAATAAGTTCAATACATAAGGGGAAAAAATCTGGTTACCAGCATCATAGAATTTTTGATATAAATAACTACATGTAAAATTCTAGCACGTGGTACAGGACAACATGCAGGTACCGTGCATTCAACATGTGTTAGCTTAATGGGATGTAGTCATTTCAGTAATTAGATTTGTATTTTTTTTTTTTTGGCTGCATTGGGTCTTCGTTGCTGTGCACGGGCTTTCTCTAGTTGCGGTGAGCAGCGGCTACTCTTTGTTGCGGTGCGTGGGCTTCTCATTTGTGGTGGCTTCTCATTGCAGAGCACAGGCTGTAGGTGTGTGGGCTTCAGTAGTTGTGGCATGGTGGCTCAGTAGTTGTGGCTCGTGGGCCATAGAGTGCAGGCTCAGTAGTTGTGGTGCACGGGCTTAGGTGCTCTGCAGCATGTGGGATCTTCCTGGACCAGGGCTTGAACCCGTGTCCTCTGCATTGGCAGGCAGATTCTTAACCACCATTCCCCCAGGGAAGTCCCTAGATTTTCTATATTAATACATATTAGAGTATATAGGTTTGTTCTCTTTTGAACCAAGGCACAAATTAGAATTTCTTCTTTTGTTGTTAGTATTGGAATTTATATTTTAGTATTTGCTTTTTTTTTAGTTACAACTTACAGTGTGGTTTATTTATATTGATGGAAATGACTATAACTAATTGAAATTCTTCCATATTTGGATGCCTCCATCTATTAACCCTTATCGTAAAAAGAGTTACTATGGATGCTTTAAGTTTGCTTCAGAGCTGCCTATGAAAATTCATGACTTTCTAGCTGTTTGTCAAAATCAAATTCTAAACAGCTTGTTGTCCCCTCCCCCAAAATAATAGAAAGACATAGTGGTAGGTATGTGATATTTTATAATGTTACAGCTATTTATATTATATTTTAATGAACTTTGTTTAACAAAATTTTCAAAGTTCCTATGTTTTGTTACAGTACAACATTCATAATTATTATTAGGAGTACTGTTAAGTTTATAAAGAGCTCAGGTTTTCTTCATTTTAATTAATAAGGATTCCTAAACATTATTGACTTTTACCTCCATAAGGCTAAATCAGATTTCACGGCTGAAGAAGGAAAAGAAGAAAGCTGGATGTTTATATACAAAATTTAAATTCTCCTTCAGTTATAAATGTGCTCACTTGGAATATGGTGGATATAGACAGTTCTTGTAATTATTATATATTGCTCTTGTTTCAAATACCACAGAACAATAAGACAAAAGCTTTTGGCGAATGATAAAAATCAGATCTTAGGTTAAGCATTTTTCTTTATTTTTCATACCTTTTAGGATTTTATTGGAACTAAAGATTTTAGCGAAATTATTCTAATTATTTACCTAGAACTGTGACCCAAAGAGACTGTGCTGTATATTTGTTTCTAAACGTAGATAAAATGACCAGAAAGGAAATTTGGTTATTGATGCTCTGTGAAGGCCATTGGTACTTTTAACTGCTTCAGAAATTCAGGGAAACAGGACTTCCCTGGTGGTCCAGTGGTAGAGAATCCGTCCTACAATGCAGGTGACATGGGTTTGATCCCTGGTTGGGGAACTAAGATCCCACATGCCATGGGGCAACTAAGCCGTGTGCCACAGCTACTGAGGCTGCATGCCTCAAACTACAGAGCCCGCATGCCACAACAAAAGACCTGACCCAGCCAAAAAAAAAAAAAAAAAGGAAATTCAGGGAAATTACTGTTCCTAGAAACCATGGAACTTAGTTTTATAGTTATCTTAAAGCTGCACTGTAGTTTGGTGAATCTATAAGTAAATTGTTTTTTCTACCAACTGTTAAGTATGTTTTAATAGTTACAGACTATTGTACTCATGGCTAATAGGCAATTAAAAATATATTTACAGCTCTATCTTAAAAGAACCAACCACGGAAAGCCTTCAAGCCCTGTGTGCCCTAGGATTGGCAATGCAGGATGCAACACTGTCAAAAGCTGCACTTAATGAGTTACTGAAGCACTGCAAACAGAAAGACAATGATTATCAGAGGTGCCTTCTTACTTCAGCGATCTATGCACTACAAGGTCGCACTGTGGCAGTGCAGAGACAAGCATCTAAAGCTGTTCACAGGTAAATTCTGTACTTGTGAACTTGGGGTCTACTTATACTTGATGAAGTTGTCTTTGATGTTTGGACCTTATTAAGACTATATAATGAGGTAAGCATATATATTTGGAAACCAAGTTGTGGTTTTATGAAACTGTACATAGGATCAGGTAACTGACTACATGTTATTTCACCTCTAACAATTTAAATAAAAAATTCAGTTGGTAAAGAGAGAACAGAAAATCTTTCAGATTAAGGCCCAAATCTTGTTTTTTTTTTTTTTTTTTAAGAACATGGAAAGTTTATTCACAAATGAAGGAATAAAAATGGCTAATATACAAGAAAATATCTGAAACTTCATTAATAATACAATAAATGCAAATTTTAAGAATAAAGATACAATTTTTGACAAATTGACAAAGATTTTTAAGCTTTTTAAAAAAATTAGAAATACTGAGTAAAGGCAGTTTATACGTGGAGGACTCATACGGGACCTGCAACTGGCCACAAAACATTTTCCCCAAATTCTCCTGTACCAAATCTTGTTTTAATATGAAAGCCCTTACAAATTCTCAAGTTTGTGATATTGTCAGTTTGTTATCTGATACCGTCCAGTTTGATGGTTTTAGGAATTTTTTGGCCACTCAAACATTCATTAATATTCAAAATTTGGAAAATAGAAAGCTGTTATCACTAGCAACAGCGGTTATTTATTAGATTTATTTTTAGCAGTAAAGTGTTACATCTGTAGTTTATTTTCCTTCCACAGTTCTCATCTCTGTGTTTTCTTTGAACACAGCGTATTAAAATTTCCTTAACCTTTCCTAATTGGATCTCATGGCTCTGTAATCATCACATTGCTGATTTTTCTTTCTTATTTTAATAAAAACTGTAGGTGTATGTAGGAGATATAAAGTATGTTTCTAAAAATTCAGTCACTTTTAACCACACGTAGAGAATTAATTTGAACTTGTTTTAGATGTCTAAAAGATTTTTAACTTAGATACTAAATAAAATGTTGATTTTGGGGGGTACTCTTTGTGATTAAAGTAACTACCATCATCTCTAAGCCCTCTGCTTTTGATGATCATTATAGTAACCCAGCTGATCCTGCTCTTTGGTCTTTGTTGTCCCGAGTAGTTGCTCAGTATACTCAACGAAATGCAAAGGTGAGTAATGTTCTAAATTCTGGCAAAAGACAAAATAACTTACGATGTGGTATATAATATAATTTTAAAGTATCAATATTAACATTATTATTCTGGAAAATAATTAACTAATAGAGCAAGGGAGTTCTGTTATCTAGTGAAGTTTTTCATTAGTCATTCAACAAGTAGTACATGGAGTTTCTTCCATGTACTGTTGTACTGCTCTGGGTGTTATGGAAGATACAAAGAAGGAGGTAGACTTTTTTGAACATGTATAGATTGTTATGTTATTCTTATAATTCACTTTCTTTTCCAGGTAAAATGTCTAATTGAATTTTTTTAAATTAAGGATTTCAGATCGACTTTATGAAAACTATTGTGCTGTGTATATTTTCCTTACTTTTAGTACTGAGTTGAGTATTGAGGTGGTGGTGGTGAGGTTCATGATGCTCTGAACTTTAGTTACTTATTTTACTGGGGACTGTGGACATATTAAAAATACTAAATTTTCATGGAGTAAAACTATGTTAGTTTATCTTAAAATAAGTTTTGTGGTCTCTCTTTTTTTTCTTTCAGTCTTCGTTTCACAATCTTGTAAGAAAATTGTATATTTGTTTGTTACTACTGTAAAGTCATGTAACTTTTGGACCTTTAATGAATATTTTAAAGGAGCAGAGTTGAACTGATCATCGTAGAAAAGATTTTCTTTTATAAAAATATTAAACTGCTTTTTTAAAGTTGGTACTTAAGGAGTTTAAAAGTTACAAATGTGATAAAGCTGAACCTTTCAAATGACTTAATGTAAAGATTTTATCAGTCTTAATTTTTACTTTTTTGTGAAAGTTTATGCATTTATATAAGTAATAATTTGTTTACTGTTATAGGGAGGTGCAGTAGCAGGAAATGTGGCTCATATTCTGGACTCAAATCATGGAAAGGTTAGTTTGCCCCAATTCAAAGGAAATGTTAAATAATATTATTATTATTTAACATTGGAAGTGTTAAATAATATTATTTACTGTTAAATAATATTGTTAAATAATATTATTGATGAATAACTTTTCTTCTTAGGCTTAGGGGTCAAATAATATCCAATATAGTACTACTTTTAGTCACTTTGAAAGTCAGGGAGCTATAAAGAGAATTGATTAACACCCTTCCTTTCTCTTTGTAGAAGGCACTACTATACAGTGCAGTAAATCAGTTGGCTATGGGAAGCAGTTCAGCAGATGGTGAGAAAAATACTGCACTAAAGGCCATTCAGAAGGCAGCTCTCCTTTCTCCAGGTGAATATAGTGTGATCCATTTCATTATTTAGAATTCCGTCCATCTTGCATTTGTGTTAAAGAAGCAAAGTTTGTATTTTTATGAAATAAGAAGGGAATTTTAAAATATTTTAAGATCTTGCATATTATTTGATTACTGCATTCAGCTACTGATATTTAAGAGATAATCAGTTATTGAAGCAGACTCAAAGGAATATCTGTATAAAGATACTTCATTAACCATTATTGAAACTCTGAATTATATATTTTCAAAAAGTGGTTTTATTTCTGTTTAATGAGGTTTATTTATAGCTACTAAATTATTTAATAAACATGTTGAGTTATTTTTATGTGTAATTAACTTCTTGAAGAGTGGAGATATGTCTTCTATGGTAACTGTCAGAACTGCCAAGGTGCTGGCCTCACATGAACTAATTACTTAGTTCTAACCAGAGTCGTATGTATGCCATTGGTCACAAAAGGCACTGAGGAACTGCATATAACCTGCATCAGCATGCTTCCATTACCACTGCTGGAGAAATGCTATAGAGGATTGGAATGTCTAACAAAGTAGGGTTATGGGATATATTTTTACATAATATTATTTTTAACATGAAATATAGCTTTAAACAGTATATTCCCCCAGAGCACTTCAAACATTTGCTGGATCAGAATGCTATTGCTTTTGGCCAGGGACTGTGGGGAAACATACAAAGAACAGGTTCACAATAAATGATAAGGATCCTAACTAAACTTCAGAGATTATTTTATAAAACAAGTAAACAGACCAATGTGGACTGTTGTTTATTCTTTCTTTCATTTTTGAAATAGAACAAAAAGAAATCCTAAACATTTGGTTTTATCTATGTCCTATGTTAGGTTATAACATATGTTATCTATGTTCTATGTTAGGTAAGTTTCTGATTTTTAAAGGTGTTTCCCAAACAAGTATTAGATATAGAATTACTCTCAAGAATTCTTACTGTGGATCTAGAATGGTAGATGTTAGCCTTTGATTGTGTGCATGGCATACACTTTAGAAAGGTGAGATTGCCCAGCTAATATCTCTAATCATTTTCTCTGATTTTCCCATATTATCTGGAGAAATTCATAAACAAGGAAGCAGAGTCATATAGGAAGCTTAAAACAGGGACTGACTGATGAAGCTGAGTGCTTATTTGAGACTTGTTTGGAGTCCAGTGAAAGTGAATGTAATTGTAGTTATGTGTAGTAGCTGTACATCTAACCTTTGTAGATCTTTAGTTAGACAAAGTACAATTTTGATAGATGGTACTCCAAGGAATCTTTTCAGAAATTTAAATATAATCCCAGGAATTTAGAATTGAATGGAAAGAAATCCAATGTCTGTTAGATTAGTACTTCTGTGATATTAAAAGGTATTTTTAGCAAACCATATTAAAAATTTTTTTAGGTTTCTAGTATATATATAGTATAAATTATATATATGTGTATATACATATATATGTATAATTATATATATATGTGTATACACATATATATGTATAATATTTATATTATCACTTTGTTTCATAGGGAATTTGAGTTGCTGGTTATCTGTAGAAGAGTTCATGAAGACAGCAATTCTTTTGAATTGTGACAAAAGAAATTGCTGCCAGCTAATGTCCATCCCCCTCCCAAAATCTAAACTATAGAATACCCTAAGATCCTTAAATGAGTTGTTCACTTAATCTTACAAACACAAAAATTGAGTCCACTTCAACTGGAATTATAGGATTTTAGACCTGAGGGCACCTGAGCCATCATCTAATTTAGATGCCTTATTTTGTAGAAGTATGTGTTCCAAAGGAAGA
>NW_006797638.1:54901-56005 GCF_000442215.2 Lipotes vexillifer
GCGGCTGCACAGTTAATTAGTGGCATTGTTAGACCTAAAATCCAGATCCAGATCTCAGTCATCTGCCTTTCATTATGTAGTATTCAGATCTCACCATAGATTGTAGGAAATGGTCCCTATTTTCCTATTCTGGATTTGATTATATCTTATGATATTTAAAGTAAGGTAGGCATTATCTGGGCAGAAATTATTTTATAATATCAAGGTATGTATTTAATTTTTTATAAACATTTTTGGTCTACATAAGATTTCTAATGATTCTTGTACAATTAGCAGTAATACTGTCTATAAATGAAATACCTGTATTTCAGCCATTTGATAGGAGATATATATTGAATGGGGCAGTTACGTAAGAAAAAAATGAAAAACTAGAGCTAAGAAGTATGTTTAAATGACTGTATTGTTAACTGGAGCCCCTTGTAGGATTTAAAAATTATCCATTTGTTTTTTTAAGGGTAATAGGACTGAAAATATTAACCATGTAAATATTAACCTGCAAAATATGATTTGTGAAACAAAAGACAAAACAAATTAAAAAGCCTAAGTTCCAAATCCCAACCCAGCTTTTTCTTTTCACAATTAACTTTCTTGAAAAGAGGAGTCTATACTCATAATCTCTTTTATTACCTTCTAAACCCACTGCTATTGGTCTTTCCCTCTTCCCCTGAAGCTATATCAAGGTGTGAAGGAAGGAAGGAAAGATCAAATGGATGAAGGGATACATCAGTGTAATCATAATTGCTTCCTTAGAATGATAAAGTGACTTTTAAGCTTGGCTGTTAGAACATAGGTAAAATGGAGTTGTCTTGAGCTTTTCCTTTGTCTCAGACTTTTCTTAAGAGCTGAGAAATTGTGTTATCTTTCTTTTCCTATGACTGAGCCTTTAATATAGGGACAGTGATGAACACTGTGAGACTTGCCCTTGGTATTCAGTGAAAGTGAATATAATTGATCTTTCCACAACAGCATAGTACTCTAGGCAACTCACGTAACCAGCCATGGAAGAAGAGTTAAATAGGATATTTCTTATCCTCTGATGTGTTTGGAAAAAATGGAAAATCTTTTTTTTTTTTTTTTTTTTTTTCAGTACGCGGGCCCCTCCCT
>NW_006797638.1:56081-63704 GCF_000442215.2 Lipotes vexillifer
CCCATTGTGGAGCACAGGCTCCAGACGCGCAGGCTCAGCAGCCATGGCTCACAGGCCTAGCTGCTCCGTGGCATGTGCGATCTTCCCGGGCCGGGGCACGAACCCGTGTCCCCTGCATTGGCAGGCAGGCTCTCAACCACTGCATCACCAGGGAAACCCAAAAATGGCAAATCTTAAAGGATGAATATAGTAATGTGCCTTATGAACTAGTTTTTCTTTAAGAAAATTGAATTTTTCTGGAGATAATATTTTATTTCATTTGTTGGTATTTGTAAACTCTTACTTTCATTTTTGGTAGTTTTTCAGCAACATGTTGGTATTGACAGCCTCCTAACTGTATTTCGTGTGTTTAGGTGATCCTGCTGTCTGGGCTGGGCTAATGGCAGCTTGTCATGCTGATGATAAACTGGCCCTAGTGAAGAACACTCAGCCAAAGAGGATGGATTTACACTTGGCACTGTTATCTGCTGTTTCTGCTTCAAGTAAGTTTAAAAAGGCATTTCATACATGATATATTCAAGATAAAGTATTCAGAAGGATATTGCCAAAAGGTAGTAGGCAGAATTAGCCCTACAGGAAAGGCTATTATATTTTCATCTAACAAAGCTTAAAAACAAGCCTTAAGGAGTTTACCTGCATACAGAACAAAGCTCAAGAACATTACAGGAATACAGAAATATCCAGCATTCAGCAAGGTAAAATTCACAATGTCTGGTATCCAGTTAAAACTTAATAGGCATGAAAATAAGCAGGAAAATACCACCCATAATGAGGAGAAAAATCAATCAATAGAAACAGATCCACAAGTGACACATGATAGAAATCTCTTTAACATGTAATTTACTGTTTAACGCACATATGACAATAGCACAGGCCAGGAGGGGAAAATGGAAGTATTTTGTTGTAAAGTTTTTATACTGTAAGTGAAGTGGTATAATATTACAGTCATCCGTAAGGATTTGTGGGGGATTTGTTTCATGACCCTCCTCAGATACCAAAATCTACCGATGCACAACTTGCTTACATAAAATGATACAGTAATAGTTGACTCTGCATATCCATGGGTTCCACATCCATAGATACAGAGGATCAAATGTACTTAAAGGTAGACTGTGACACGTTAAAGATGAATTCTCTAAACCTTAAAATAGACACTAAAGAAAAAATGGAATTATATAATACAAAAAGGAGGAAAAGGGAACATAGAATAAAGAGAAAACAACACAATAGAGTTAAGCCCAACCATATCAATAATCAAGTTAAGTATAATGGTCTAAATACCCCAGTTAAAAGGCACAGATTGACAGACAGGATAAAAAAGCAAGAGCTAACTATATACTGCTTAAAAGAAACATAAACAAAATATAAATCTATATTTAAAGACCAAAATAACCTCACAGTACTATATATAAAATAGAAGAACAGCAAGGACCTACTTTATAGCACAGGGAACTATATTCAATATCTTGTAATAACTTATAATGGAAAAGAATCTAAAAAAGAATATATATGTATATATTTATATATATGTATAACTGAATCACTTTGCTGTACACCTGAAACATTGTAAATCAGCTATACATCAATTTTAAAAAGATGCAAATAAAAAGACAAAAGTGACCTAAAAAGTAAAAGAATGGAAAAAGATATACCATGCCAACACTAATCAAAAGAAAGCTGGAGTGGCCACATTAATTTCCTACAAATTAAGATTTCAGAGCAAAGAATGTTTCCAGTGATAAGGAGGGTCATTTCACATTGGAATCAATTCATCAAGAGGACAATTTAGGCACCCAGTAGCAAAGCTTCAAAACACATAAAATCTGTGTTGTATTTCCCAATAAAATAGGTAGAAAAAATGAAAAATTATGGAAAAATACATGAAACAAACTTATAGAACTGAAAGGAGAGATAGATAAATTCATAATTATAGAGATTCAACACTATTCTTTTGATAATTGATAGAACAATTGGACAGAAAATTAGTAAAGATATAATTAAAAACTTGAAAAACACTGTCAACTAACTTGACCTAGTTAGAATTTATAGAACAGTTCTCCTAACAACAGAATGCATATTTTTGTCAAGTGTACACAGACTGTTTACCCATATATATTATATTTATGAGCCATAAAACAGGTCTAAGTAAATTTAAAAGGATTCAAATCATACAACACTATAGCTATTAAAAGGCTCATAAGAGAATCTTAAGAAGAACTTTATGCCATTAAATTTGGCAATGTAGATAAAATGGATAAATTCCTTAAAAGATACAGAGCTCACTTAAGAAGAAATCAACTGAATAGCTTTATATCTATTAAAGACACGGAATTTATAGTTAAAAATCTTCTTATAAAGAAAACTCCAGGACCAGATGGATTCTACCAAACATTTAAGTAAGAAATAATACCAGTTCTATACAAACTCTTCCAGAAAATTGAAAAGGTGGTAACACTTCCTGACTTCTTCTATGAGATCAGCATTATGCAGATACCAAAACCAGACAAAGACATTACAAGAAAACTACAGAACTACAGATGTAGAAATTTATAACAAAACTTTAGCAATTCAAATCCAGTAACACATAAAAAAGATAGTAATACTTAATGATCAAGTGAGGTTTATTCTAGGAATGCAAGGTTGCTTTAATACTTGAAAATGAATGTAATTTACCATGTTAACTGCTATGAAAGATGCCAGAGAGTTTATATTTTATGATTCCATTTATGTGAAATTTTAGGTAATGCAAACATCTATTGTGAGCGAAAATGATTAGTGATTGGGGACAGACGAAAGGAGGAGAGATGGGTTGGAGACAAGTGATTACAAAGTAGTAGGAGGAAACTTTTCATGATGATGGATATGTTTATTATCTTGATAGTAGTGATGGTTCACAGATGTATTCTTATGTCAAAAGTTATCAGATTTACAGCTTGACTATGTGGATATGTGCAGTTTATCATAAGTCAATTATATTGCAGTAAATCTTTACTTTTTTTCAATGAAGTATTTTCAGTTTTACTGAAGATAGTGATGTTTTTTAATGTAAGTCACAAGTATATAAAGTCTTAAGTTATTCAGCTGTAAATATTCCTGCTATGAAACTTTGCAGAAACCTGTCTCATGTTGAGATAGTCTATGGTATTCCAGTGGTATGTGTAAAAGTTGTATATGCATGGTAATTTAATTTTAATACTTCTTAACAACTGATTACTTCTCTGAGAACACATTATAAATTGCAGAAAAAAGTAACATTGACTTTTTTTTTTAATAAAGACAAAGAATTCTTTGAAAATTACAACCAATCTCTTGAAAAGTGGTCTCTCTCCCAAGCTGTCACTGGTCTAATAGACACAAGAAGAATAGCTGAAGCTGAAGCCCTCTGCACAAAGGTATTGTTTTGGAATTGAGATTCGTGGATTCTTACCCTACTTGGAAAATAACTTCAAAAATAGAATGCACATTATTTAAAGAGCATTTGGTGGTGGTGGTGGTGGTGGTGGTGGTGATGATGATAATACCCAATATTAACTGAGTACTTACTGTAAGCTAGTTAATACATTTAGTACTTTGTATTTGACCTTCACAACAATCCTATGACATAGGTATTTATTATTATCCCCATTTTTACAAGTGAGAAAACTAAGGCTTAAAGAGGGTAAGTAATTTGCACAGTAGTTCACAGGTAGAAATTGATGGAGTTGCTGTTTGAGCTCACATTTGTCTGACTCTTTAAGACTCAAGGTTTTAATTTTTTTTTTTTTTTTTTTTTTTTTTTTTTTTTTTTTTTTTTTTTGGTACCATTATGGAAGCAGTATTTTCCTTTGATTTCTAGTTACTCTCTTTAGAATGCTATGCTTTCCAGTATCCCTACATTTTTCCAAAGTTCTGAACAAGGTAGAATGACTGTGGGGATTGTTAAGTGGGTGACGGGAATTATTGAGTAGTCAGTTTTTACCTACCTGGATTGTAGGCTGTGTGAATAAATTCTTACACCTTGCCTAACCCATAGTAGGGTCTCAGTAAATATTTATTGAATGAACAAATCAGTTTCTTAAACCAACTCAAAAATAATTTAATGAATAAGAGGAGTTTTAAACATCATTTTTCCTGAAAACATCTGTTTTCATAAATGCTTACCAGGGAGAAGGTGTTGTCTTTTTAGAAATGTTCTTTGAAAGATCAATATAAATTTTACAGAGAGAGACGAATGGATCTTTGAAGATCCCTTTGGTCCTTGAATTCTCTGAAAATCAGAATAATACATTTTCTCTTTTATTTAAGAAATTCCATCTAGGTTCAGGGCAGTTTAGTATAATACAGTGAATGTTTAGTAAGCATAAATTGACAGTTGCTTCGTGCTCCCTCTGACAGAATAAGGGATACTTTTATGAACCTTTCTTTGTCATTTTAATGTCCCAGTCTCTAACTTAGAAGAAAGCAATCACATTTCAGAAATAAGGACATTTAGGACTATGACCTAATAATAGAAAATAAAGAATTATGTCATTGAGAGACAAGCAATAAAGAAAGAAATGTTTAAAACAATAGTGGAAGGACTTGTTTAGAGAATCTCCTTAACTTCTTCTTGTATGTATATATTGTATGTATATATGTATATACATATATAATATATACAAGCACGTATACACATATACAACATACACATATTATATATATATATATATATATATACACACACATACAATACATTTATATGTGTGTGTATGTGTTTTAAGGTATAAATAAATGGCCTGGGTAAATGGGTCATTTCTCTTACTCCCAGTGTGTAAGAAGTCTGTGCCTGGAGAAAGGACAATGAGTATCTTTGTTAAGAGCTTGAGAAAGGAAAAAATTTATAACTCTTTCCCTCTTAAAAAAAGTTAAGTTTGGGCTTCCCTGGTGCCACAGTGGTTGAAAGTCTGCCTGCCAATGCAGGGGACACGGGTTCGAGCCCTGGTCTGGGAAGATCCCACATGCCGCCGAGCAACTAGGCCCATGAGCCACAACTACTGAGCCTGCACGTCTGGAGCTTGTGCTCCGCAACAAGAGAGGCCACGACAGTGAGAGGCCCGCGCACCGTGATGAAGAGTAGCCCCCACTTGCCGCAACTAGAGAAAGCCCTCACACAGAAACAAAGACCCAACACAGCCAAAAATAAATAAATTAATTAATTAAAAAAAAAAAAAAGTTAAGTTTCTTCCAATAAGGATTAGTTTTAGCTTTCACTGTTAATTTTATATTTTCTTAGTTCAGCTGTTTATATGTAGTACATAAATTTTTCAAGATATCACCTAAGAATAAACCAAGTCAAAGGGACATACTAAATCTAAGATTAACAACTTATAAACTACAGTAATAGCATTACTGATTTTAGAGCTTATTTAAGTGTAGAGTTTGGTATTCCCAAGATGTTCAGTGTTCTGTTGACTTTTGCTGTTGTTTATTTTTTAATAAGAAAAGGTTAAAGTCAGGGTTTTTTTTTCAATATGGAGAATAGCTTATTTGCCTTTTACATTTAACATTTAAGAACCTGTTTGATGTATTTCTGTTTGGGGTTTGATTTTTAGAATTTAAAAAGTAACCCTGATCAGCCAGCTGTTATCTTACTTTTGAGACAAGTTCAATGTAAACCACTCCTAGAGTCACAAAAACCTCTCCCAGATGCTGTACTTGAAGAGCTGCAAAAAGCAGTCATGTCCAACTCAACCTCTGTTCCAGCTTGGCAGGTAAATAAATTCTCTTTTCTTATGTGAGTCCTGAATTAAAATGCTCTGTGATATTAAATGAGGTCAGGGGTATGCTACAGTTTTGTCTTGCCTTTAGATTCACTGTATAGCTCTCATTTTCAGGATTTAAAGGGTACTGTGGTTAGAGAAACTAAAGAAGTTTAATATTCATTTAGGATCTGCTGCTGCAGGGCTTCGAAGCTTTTAACATTGTTGATTGTAAATTTTCTCCATTTAAAATACTGTTGAAAATACGGTCTTTTACATAGGATTGGTGTAAGAGAGCTAAGTGTTACAAACATTTTATAATAAAGTTACCATAATGGTGTTTAACACTGTCTTTAGAGGGGATGTGTGTAGTTTTTCCTTAGCTACTTTACAGGTAACCTATATCCAAGATTTTAATGGGTTTTTAGTGCCTTTAGAAATAGTTCTTATCAGGACTGATGCCTCAATCAATAGACTGTCTGCCCTTTTAGCTGGCTCTGCTTACCACAAGGACAAATACATAATGATCACTGTGTACTTGATTCTTATTGATAGTAAAATACAAAAAGCATATAATTACTCAATTTGTTACAGTTCTTTCTGTACCACAAGATAGTATCAAGGGACTTTTTGATACAGGTTTTACAGAAGCTTATTTTACTACAGTTTGTTCTTCATTTTGATCTTTTGTTATGTCAACAGTTTTGATGTCCTGCTTAAAAAGATTATCTAATGGTGTAAAATAGTTAGATTATGCAAGTTAAGCCACTTTGTTTACTCTAATCCTTGAAGAAATATGGTGCTTTTTCCCCTCTCAGAGTAAATTTGCCATATGAGAGTTAAGATACTTTAATTCTAAGGTCAACTGGATATTGATGATCTCATGTTCTTTATCAAGGGGAAAAACACCTTGTCAAACTAAAAGGGAAAAATTAAAGGATAAATTATACAGTAAGTAAAGTCCTAGAGATAGTATATGTGTTTTCTTTTATACTGTGATATAATTCACAAAGAATAGAGTGTAAAAATCTTATACTCATTACATATGTATATACCTTTTTAACCACGACCTATATCAAGATATAGAACATTTTCTGCAGCCTAGCTGCCTTCCCCATGCTCTCCCTTTGTGATTGCCCCCTACGTCCAAAAGAAAAGGGGAAGCACTATTCTGTCTTCTATCACTTCTATCTAATTTTGCCTGTTTTTGAACTTGATATAAATGGAGTATCACTTTGTATCTGGTTTCACTCAACATCACGTCAGTGAAATTCATTTAGTTGTTTCATTTAGTTGAAATACATGTAGCCATAGTTTTTTTTCATTTATTTTTATGAATATACTGTAAAATATCCCTTTTACTGTTTGGATTACGGTTGACCCTTGAACGTAATGGGTTTGAACTGCACGACTGCACGGGTCAACTTATAAATGGATATTTTTCAATAGTCCGTGGTTGGTTCAATCCTTGGAACCATGGATACGGAGGTTGACTATAAGTTACATCCATGTTGTTCAAGGGTCAACTGTGTTTCCAGGTTTTGGCTATTATGATTAATGGTGCTGTGTCCATTCTGGGATATGCCTTTTGTTGGGTGATAGAGTATGTGTATATTGACTTTAGTAGATTCTGTCAAATGGTTTTTTTAAATGGATGTCCAGTTTATGTTCCCACCAGCAAATTATGAACATTCCAATTGCTGATATTGCTAGATGGTGGTTATTGTTTTCCCTTTCCAAAGGATATGTAGGTAATAGTATCTTGTGGTGGTTTTAACTTGAATTTACCTGATGACAAACGCTGTTGAGCCACTTCTCATATGCTTATTGGATCTTGTGAGTGTGGACAACCTTGTCTTGTTCCTGATCTTAGAAGAAATGGTTTCAGTTTTTCACCATTGAGAAT
>NW_006797638.1:64076-75286 GCF_000442215.2 Lipotes vexillifer
GAAGATCCCACATGCCGCAGAGCGGCTGGGCCCGTGAGCCATGGCCGCTGAGCCTGCGCGTCCGGAGCCTGTGCTCTGCAACGGGAGAGGCCACAGCAGTGAGAGGCCTGCGTATCGCCAAAAAAAAAAAAAAAAAAAAATTTATTTCCGGGTAGTTGATTTTTTTTGTTGTTCCATTGCAAGTGGTATTTTTTTCTGTATGTTGGTGTCAAACGTTTAGAAATACTGTTGATTTTTATATACTGACCTTCCAGAAACCTTGCTAAATTCACTTATTCTTTTGAAATGGTTTTGGCTTTTCTGTATACACAATTATGTCCTTTGCAAATAATGAAGTTTTACTTTTTCTTTCTAATATTTTTATGTTAAATTTTTTTCTTGCCTTATTGCACTATTTATAGAGCCTCAATTACAGTGTTAAGCAGAGTGGTGATAAGGGAGCATTCTTGTCTTATTCACTACCTCAGATAGAAAACATTTGTAATTTCGTAATCATAATTTTTGCTTTAGGTTTTTGTAGGTATTTATCAGATTCTAAAATGGCTGTCCAATTTATGTTTCAGATTAAGGAAATCCTTTTCTCTTCTGAGTTTGTCAAGAGAGATTTGTTTTTTATCACGAATGAGTGGATTTGGGGTGGGGGCCATCTATGAGAATGCTTCTTTGTCTTTATTCTGTTAATGTGGTAGATTGCATTGATTTTCAGATGTTAAATGTTACATCTGTAATGTATAAAAAATCATATTGCATTTTGATTTTGTTCCTCACTTGCCATCTTGGGAGACTTTTTAAGGCTTCAGACTGGATGTGGCTGTTGCCAATAGAATGGGCAAGATGGCTACCCCTTTTTTGACCTGTGATTTTTGATTTGGAGGCACAAAATTTATCAATAATTAAATTAAAAATTTAGTTTCATCAAAGTTTATTGAATTTGTTGGAAGTAGACTGTGTGCGAAACTAAAATCTTTTGGGTTCTTTTCTCTTGCTGTTCCTCAGTGGCTGGCACACATATATCAGTCCCAAGGAATGATGGGTGCTGCTGAGATGTGTTATAGGAAGAGTCTACAAGTAGCATCCCAACAGGGCAGCTGGAGTGGGAAACTCTCAAGCCTGTTGAGACTAGCACTGCTTGCATTAGAAGTCTGCATGGTAAGATCATGTTATAATTATGATGTGAAAAATTTATTCTTTTATTTTTCTTTAAGATAAAAGCTTTTTACATAGTGATATTCCATTGAGTTCCTATAGTTTCATCACCTTCTAGTGTGGTCTCATAGACTTTGTATTTGGGCTTTTTGATGGACATAAGAGTAACATAACATAAACCTATAGACTCTAGCAGGACACTGTCAGTGTTTAGGGGGGAAAAAACAAAGATAGCAATTTTAAAAGTTGAATTATGGCAGAATATACATTTTTGTTTCCTGGTGATTTAAGTTAGAATTAACCCAGCTACTCATCAGTGACAAAGATACCAATAATTAACATTTTAGTCATTTCTTAGTTCAATTTGACATTCTGTAAGAGGGATTTCTAGTAATTTTTGACTTGATATGTTTTCTGATACCAAGGTAGGTATATTAATCTAGAAGTCTTATATGCTAGTGTGGAACACTTTTCAAGATAAATATTTAAGTGGATGCATGGAGGAGCAAACTCCAGAACAGTGTGTATGATATGCTATTCGAGTGTATATATGTGTGATATGTATTTTTAAGAATATATATCTCTACATCGTGTGTGTGTGTGTGTGTGTGTACATGTGTGCACACTAATAGGCACATGGAAAGATAGAAAAAGATACAAAGGAAATTTAATGGCAGTTATTTTGGAGGATAGTACCTAGGGGTCTTTAAGGGATAGTGGAGGAGCATTTTTCATTTTATATCCTTTGATAGTGTTTGAATTTTTTATCATATGCATGTTATTTCTGTAATTAAAAGATAAAATGTCATTTTTTGTTTTGGAAGAAATTTCCTAGACAGGCCTGAATTAACTCATGCTTTTGCCATAGTAGTCCATTGCCAACGTTATTTACTTGCTTTAACTAGACATTTTGCCAAAGAAATATAAGAATTAGGAAATTTATTCAGCTTTGGTGCTATTACTGTGGAGCACGTTTCAGAGCTCCTTAGGTTGGGGCCATGTTTTGTTCATCTTTGCATCTTTGCTTTACCACTCTGCCTTACATATAGGAGCTCCTCCACCAATGGTTTTTGAATGACTGGACTAATAGTAATGGTAGTCAAATTTGAGATGATTTGGCTGGAAAGAAATGGTGGTTAATGGTAATTCTAGATCACCAAACATTTTGTTTTGTTTGTCCCATATTTATATTTAACAAAAGTCTTTGTGACATTGGCAGTCGGTGGGCTATGGAAGCCACATGTAGCACCTATAAATGCTCTTGAATATGTGAACTGGAGAAGTCGATACCCTTTTAGTCTAACTTATTATTTGTTAGTTAATAAATATTATTAGTGATGTGGTTTTTTGTTTGTTTGTTCTTCATGCTGGGAAATTAAATCTGCCCTGAAGTAAAATAAAAATAGCAATAATAATAGCAAACATACAGAACACTTAGCCTGTGTTAGGTTCTGTTACAGTGCTTTATACATATTAACTTCATTAATATTCATAAGAACCCTATTTTACAGATGGGAAAATTAGCTTACAATTTAGTAATACCCAGGTATACCTGCCCCCATTGCCCCACCACTACTACCACCACAAAAGTGTTTTCTATAAGAGCCTTGGTTCTGGTTCTACCGGTTACAGCCTGTGAAAACTTCAGCCAATTAAGCTGTCTAGAACTCCCCCAACCTTTTTTGGTAATAGTGGAGGTAGTAATACCTACTTTGCCTAGGTATTAGGAATATCAAATGAAGTTAACATTACAAATGCCTTTGTAAACTTTAAAGCACCATCCACATCTAATTTGCTTGTTATAAGATTTGATACCTAGCAATTATTATAAGGAGATGTCATATTTCTCTGGTAAAGAGCTGGCATTGTGCAGAGGATGGGTATATTAAAATTAGACTGTTTTAAGAGAAGCTATTGTATGTGTAATAATATATGAAAAGGCTATTAAAGTGGAAGTTTCCCCTGAGATATTAAATAACAGATTCCAAAGAGAAATATCAGACCAAGATACAGATTTCTGAAGTGTGTAGGAGAGTAACCTATAAGGAAGCTATAAAAGGATTAGAAGAACAGAGTTGGAGGATTGTGAAGAAATCTCTCTGGAGAAAGCTGTTGCCTCCCCTGTCGTCCCCCTGGCACATTTCCACACACAGGTGCCCACCAGAGGAAGGGAGTCTCGCTGCCAGAGAGAGCGAGGCTTTCATGTGTGACCTCTGAGGTCCTGGAGGCACATGTCTAGAAGCACATGGACAGGTATCTGGCACATGCCTCGGAAGCTTTGGCTCTCCCCCTGCTGGGAAGAGTTGCTTATGTTTTTGAAAGTGACTGCATGCTTCTGGGACAGAGTGGTCAGCAGTGGGTGAATCCCAAAAGTGGGTAGGAGTGTATGTTTGGGTATAAGATGCCCTCCATCTTGTGAAGGAGAGTTGCTGCAGCGTGGGGTCAGCAGTGCTCCTAGAGCTTGTTAGGGCCAGGAATGAGTGATGCCAGCTGAGATAGTGGACTGCCGTGGGAATTACCTTAGATCCTGACATGTAGAGCCACCTAGAGGAATGATGGGATCCAGCAGAAAGGAAGGTAGAGGTTTCCAAATTGCCATAGCATGTGAGGAGAGTAAGTGGAATGGTTCATTCACCCAGGTTAGTGGAACTGCAGCTGAGCAGGGCTGCTTCGTGGGTGTGCATCCTATCCTGTGCACCTGCATAGGCCTCCACACTGGGTTTAACGCTCTGCAACCGCCATCTTGAAATTCTTAATCATTTTGTAACAAAGGGCCCTGCATGTTTTTGTTTTTGTTTTTGTTTTTTGGCATTGAGCCCCACAGATATCATAGCTGGTCCTGCAATAAGAGACTATGCGTAAAGTTGAGAGTCTCTGATAAAGCTAGGAAAGTCTGGATGAGGAAAAGATCTTTACATATCTGTCAGGCCTAAAGAGCATCATCTTATGATGGCATCAGTCAAACTTCTGATATTTCAGTTGGTTCCTGAAACTACAGTTAGTAAGAAAAGGTGGGAGTGTTGGGCGGAGGCACAAGCCATGTGCTGCTCCCTGTAAGCATACCCTAGCTGGGAGCTGAGGAGATGGGAGTGGGATGTAAATATTACCTTTGAATGAAGATTGAAGTATTGAAAAGAGAACATTCTAATTAAGACCGTGTTTGTGATTGGATGTCAGAGTCATGGGACCTACTGTAATTTACATCCTTATTATATGAGGAAAAGTCTCCCTCATATAATAAATTTTAAAAACATAATGGGAGACAAAAATATACTTATTTTTCTAATCACATTGTTTAGTATACCAGTTACATATAGAAACTATTATATCATAATATGGGCTGACTTTACGGAATACTTTATATGAATTCTTAGAATTTAGAGAGTGCATTATAAAAGCAACCAGTGAGAGTTTTGTGTTATTGGTTTTTAAAAATATATTAGGAGTAATTTTATTAGTATGGGCTTTGCCTTACATTCTTTTCCAGATGTACCCAAGGTGCCATTACTCCTGTCTTTATGGAGGATGCCTCATTACCTCTGATCTCTGTTTTCATATTCATTATCCCTATGGCTTCCTCTTCCTTGATTACACAAATTACTCTTGCCTGTGCTGAACTCAGAGTTTATTGCTCTAACATTTAAAAAATAATTTAGTGTTTGAAAGTGACTGTGTATTCACTCATTATATTGACTTTATTGAAATGTGTATTCTAGATACCTGTAATTATGAATTCTTGGTTACAATTTGAGGTTTTCAATGAAAAGATTTTAAATACATTTTTTTCCTTCTTATGTAATTCAGTAGAGTGTTCACCATTTTATTTGTAGTTACTGTTTCTTTGGAACTACTTATCTATGTTATTTCTGAGTCAGTACATACTATAACAAACTAAAGTTTGCAACCTATCTATACCTAATGTATAGATATCTTAACATTTTCCCCATAAAGTGAAATTCTTAAAATGTTTTTCAGAATTGATGACTTTGATTTATCTCTGATCTACTTTGCACCTTTTTTCCTATATTGGGATTTTATTAATATATTTCATTTCAGTCTTTCTTCTCTCCTTAGATAATTTTTGAAATGTGGAATTATACACTACCAGTTAAAGAATCATGTTAAATTGAGTTTTGTATATTCGGTAGACCAGAGGCTTAGTAATTGATAGATTTCATTCACCCATGTAATAGAATAGTGCATTTTCTTTTAGCAAATATTTTAGTGTTTTTAAAGTGATATCTCCTTTTTGAAACCTTCCTTAATCCCTGTCGGCCTTGTTTTGTATTTCCATAAGGGCAGGAATCAGATTTTAATCATTTTGTAGAATTTTGCTCCCTGTAGCATTTACATGGCAACTTAGACAAGTAGGCAGTCAACAAATGAGAGCTGATAACATTTTTTAAAGTAAACATGTCAGAACTTCCCTGGTGGCACAGTGGTTAAGAATCCACCTGCCAATGCAGGGGACGTGGGTTCGATCCCTGGTCCGGAAAGATCCCACATGCTGCAGAGCAACTGAGCCTGTGAGCCACAACTACTGAGTCTGTGTGCCACAACTACTGAAGCCCGTGCGCCTAGAGCCTGTGCTCCGCAACAGGAGAAGCCACCACAATGAGAAGCCCATGCACCGCAACAAAGGGTAGCCCCTGCTCACTGCAACTAGAGAAAACCCGCATGCAGCAACGAAGACCCAGTGCGGCCAAAAATAAAAAATAAATTTATTTAAAAAATAAACGTGTCAAATGTTTAATGATTTAATATTTGTCTTTTATTTTTATAGGCTAATATTTCCAGTGATCACTGGCCGTCCTTGGTTCAAGAAGCTACAACTGAGGCCTTGAAACTTTGCTTTTGTCCGCTTGCTGTCCTTTTACAAGCTTTGTTACAATTCAAACGCAAAATGGGAGCAAGGTATGAAGAATCTTTGTTCATTTTTTTCTTCAAAGTGTTTCTTCACTTTTAATCCTTCTACAAAACAAAGGTTTAAAAAAAAACACAAAGGTTTAGAATTAGTTTAACAAACTTTGATGTTATTCATATATATGTTTCTACTTTGGAAAGGCTGGTTCTAGTAACCCAGTAGAAAGAAAATAAAGCCTTACTTAAAAAAAGTGATTTGGTACCCAGATATAGAATATGAGAGATTTGCATGACAGCATTTTGAGTGAAGAAGGCCTTGGAATTTTTGCTCTTCACTGTTTTAGGATGAGCCAACAATGTAAATATGGATTCTAGAAACAAACAAAACCCAAAAGGCTCAAGTTGAAGGCTAGATTGACATAAATTCCTGCAAGGCAACAATATGAAAAAAAGGAATAAATATTAAAAAGGCAGAGATATTATAAATAATGTGGTTTTTATATCTAGAAAATCTAGAAGCTTCACAGATTTAAATAAAGTTATAAAATTTAAATTTAAATTTTAGTAGTCTTTTTATTGGAAGCGGAGATGAGGTCAGAAATAAATTTGAAGAAAATTACTTAAAAGTCATATGGATGAAAAAACAGGCAAGAATATTTTTCAATTCTGAGAATATTTAGCTCTAATGGATATCACACATAATACAAAGCATAAGTGAAACAATGGTTTAGGAGCATATATTACTGGAACAGAATAAGAATTGTAGACATAGAGCTTAACACATATAAATGTGTGGCAAAGGTCACATCAATACCACAAAATAGGAGTGAAGGAAGAGATAAGACCTATGACTAATTAGCAACTCCAGCATCATTTACTGATATTTATTTATTTTTGCCACTTCTTATATGACTGATTTCACCAAGAAATGTTTTGGGCTATAATGTGAACTTCCTAATGAACTCTTTCTGCCGAAGCTCAGTATACATGACTTAGAGAGCCTTAACCCCCAATTGCCTGTAATCTCTGTTAGCACCTCCCATAATTTTTATCACCACCCAACATCAGCTCAAATAAACATACCGCCTAAGAAAAAGCAGTGTGCTTTACTATGTGATTCCTGTGTAAAAGCATCTTCAGGGCATGTTCTTCTTTAGCTCCTACTTCAAACCAGTTGCTACCTACAAAATCTTCCTGTTCAGCAGTTCTGAAGTTACCACAATTTGTGTTGTTTCTACCCATACAGAAGTGTTTGGTGCCATAGATGTTAGTAAATTTGGAAAGAAAAAATTAGAACACAACTGTAAATCAGCCTGTTATTACATAGGTTCATATGTTGTACACGTTCTTAAAAATATATACTAAAAGCCTAATATTATACACTTGGCCTCTAGTGTAGATGTTAAATATTTCTTCTTGTTCCACTCTGTATTATCTTTGCATTATTTATTTTCTGTCTACCTTCAAGAGGGATTAGAAGTAGAGTAGTCAAGTGCTCATGAAATAGGGGTCATTTTCCCATTCTATTTGGAAAGAGCCTTAATTTACTTATCTTCAAAATGAGAATAATAGCAGCAACCTACCTTATAAAGTTGTGAATGTTAAATGTGACCATATGAGTAAAACACTTGGCATACTACGTAGCACATAATAAATACTTAGTAAATGTTAACCATTACTACTACCTTTTTCGTTACATGGATGAAAAAATTCATGAAGTAATCAGCACGTTATCTGCAAAAGAACGAGAAAGATAATGTGTGTTTGAGACTAGTATATGAAATATCTTATATTAATTTATATGCTTTGGACTGAAAGTAAATATCTTTTTCCCAGAGAGACACGGCGACTTTTAGAGAGAGTGGTGTATCAGCCTGGGTATCCCAAATCTATTGTTTCAGCAGCACGTTGGTACCTTCTGAGACACTTACATGCCAAAAATGACTACGAGCTCATTGATGTAAGGCATTGATTTTATTAAAGTTATTCATCTTGGACCTTTGTTGGGTGAGGGCTAAGGGTTGCTATCCTGTGCATTGTAGGATGTCTAATAGCATCCCTAACCACTCTAACCACTAGATGCCAGTACCATTGTCCTCCTCCCTCCACCCCGCTTATAACAACTGAACATGTCTTCTAGACATTGCCAAATAATATCTGAGGTGTAATCACCCCTGGTTGAGAACCACTGATTTAACCTGTAGGAAATATATTCTCCTGATGTGCTATGTAGCATAAGAAAAGATAGATGAAGGCTCTGGGTTCTGGTTGTAGTATTTCTTATAACCATTGCAGTGGAGGCAAATAGGTAGATAGGATAGGTTTAGAAGTAGCAGAAATTAATGGAATGTTCATATTATCTTTGGAAAGATTATTTTACATCTTATTGTCTTTTCTGTAAAATTCATATGACAAGTTCTACTCCACTTCTCATGGGATGGGTCTGGTTTCTAAATATATAAACATGTACAGTTGACTCTTGAAGAATGCAGGTTTAAATAAATGGTGTGGGTCCCCTTACACTTGGATTTTTTTCGATAGTAAATACTACAGTACTACACGATCCTTGATTAGTTGAATCCATGGATACCAAGGAACTGCCTATTTGGGTGGCTGACTATAAGTTATATGTGGATTTTTGAGCATATAGAGGGTCTTCATCCCTAATCCGCATGTTGTCCAAGGGTCAAATGTATATGTGTGTGTGTGTGTGTGTGTGTGTGTGTGTGTGTGTGTGTGTGTATTCTTTTTAAAAAGGTAGAGTCTGTATGACATGTACTGGGTTAAAATTCTTATAACTTCAGCCAAGAGTTTTAAAAACACAATGAAAATTAATGAGAAGCCTTTTTTAAACACCCCCAGCCTTGGGAGATGGAGATAAGTGTCTCCCTCCAGAGCAAGGAATAGGCATGTTTACTGCCAATTATAAAAGATTCAAGTCTCCTAGGCACCTGGGCTTAAATCTAAGGTTCCCCTTTTGTCAACCCACTGTGTATGTGGGAAACTATATGCATCCATCCATGTCACCCCTTTGAGACTTAGGAGGGGAACAGATGCAAATATGTTGATACTCATGTCATTTGCTACACCATGAATGATAAAGACATTTGTCTCTGACCCAGGTGTCCCATCACGAAACTGTGACAGGCTAACTTGTTAGCTTGCAGATAGAGCAACATCTCGGACCCTTCATAGTGTTTGAAAATGAACAACCAAAAAATGTTTTAGTAATCAAATGATAAACTAAAATTAAAGCTTCTAGTTTGTGGAATTGATGAAAACTATGGAAACGTTCTTAATAGAGCTTAGAACCCAAGCCTTGATCCTAAGCTGTGGTTTTAAAGGAGAGCAATGTCATTTGAACAATTCTATGCATAAAATGGTCTTTTAGGGTAAGGGTTTAGAGGTGACAGTGTTGTAAACAAAGCCTCCAAACAAAACCTTTAACTTTATGCAGTGCTGGTGGTGGTAACAATCAAAATGTTGACATCTGTACTGTTGAGCATTTGAGTAAATTGTGCTTATCTCTGGTGTTAGCTTTGTCTGAACAGTTTATCTCAGCAAAAATGACAGAAAGTTTGCACATAGTCACTTTTTCTTGTGTAGTTTGATATTGCCTGCTGCCCTTTGGCTTACTCGGCTTCTAAGACTCTAAATATAGGTATTGTTAATAAAGAAAATACTAACACTTCCTGTATGTAATTTCCCACAGGTGCTGGTAAACAATGCCAAAACTCATGGAGATACAAGAGCACTGGAACTGAATCAGAAATTGTCTTCACAATAACAATGCTTTATTTTATAGTAAGCAAGCAAAGAAAAAGCTATTAGAGAGAATGAAACAAAGAATCAAGACTTTTCCCCAAAGCAACATTTAAAAAAACTATAGTTATAATCATCCATTCCTTTTTTAAATCTAAAGATGTTTAAGTTCTTAAGCTAGGGGTATAATTTTCCATAAACTCTTAATATAACTTTAATTTGAAAAATATCTTTGATTTTGAGAAGTCTATAATGAAAGGAAAAACCATGGTTCCCTTAGTTGTTCATTAGTTATTTGTAAATCATTATTTTCTCTATCTTGCATGGTTCACCATTGGACTGTTTTTTGGTAATCCCTTACAATAAAGCCTTAATAGCCATTTGCTAAATAATATGCAAAAGGAGATTAGCACAATGCAGAACTGTATTTGTTAAACAACAAATTCAAAGATTTAATTCCTTCTGTGAATTCTAGAGTTCAGCAGACCAGCTCATCTAAACTCCAGATAATCTTATAATCTGTTTTACTAGTGGTTCATCTTGGATTCTGTTGAAGAAGCATAATATAAATTTTAGGTGAATCTTAGACTGCTAATGGATATGTTTATATAATTCAAAACACTCAGGTGTAAGGCTGCATGTAAAACATTAATGAAAAATTTTGGAAAATAATGCTGACAATATTTAACTGATCATGCAGTTCCTTCAATCATGATGAAAAGATGAACTTCCTTAAATAAAAAAAAAAGAAATGGCTGTTTTGTTTTCTTTATAGTATCGGTGTCAGGTATAATTTCAGAATTTCAGATTTTAAGACATGAAAGCACATTTTCCTATTTTATTTTCATTTTCAAGAAGCCCTTTATGGAGTGTTCTAATTTCATTCTTTTACATGTAGCTGTCCAGTTTTCCCAGCACCACTTACTGAAGAGGCTGTCTTTTCTCCATTTTATATTCTCGCCTTCTTTATCAAAGATAAGGTGACCATATGTGCATGGGTTTATCTCTGGGCTTTCTATCCTGTTCCATTGATCTATATTTCTGTTTTTGTGCCAGTACCATACTGTCTTGATTACTGTAGCTTTGTAGTATAGTCTGAAGACAGGGAGCCTGATTCCTCCAGCTCCGTTTTTCTTTCTCAAGATTGCTTTGGCTATTCGGGGTCTTTTGTGTTTCCATACAAATTGTGAAATTTTTGTTCTAGTTCTGTGGAAAGTGCCATTGGTAATTTGATAGGGATTGCATTGAATCTGTAGCTTGCTTTGGGTAGTAGAGTCATTTTCACAATGTTGATTCTTCCAATCCAAGAATGTGGTATATCTCTCCATCTATTTGTATCATCTTTAATTTCTTTTCATCAGTGTCTTATAGTTTTCTGCATACAGGTCTTTTGCCTCCCTAGGTAGGTTTCTTCCAGATATTTTATTCTTTTTGTTGCA
>NW_006797638.1:75357-114446 GCF_000442215.2 Lipotes vexillifer
CCTGCTGACCCCCCTCCCCTGGCCCCCACCTCCAGCCATACACGCTCTAGGTTCTGACCGTGTTGAACTTCTTCAGCTCCTGGCATGGGCCCCATTCTTTTGTCCTCCAGGCCTTTGCTCAGGCTGCACCATCTGCCTGATCCCCGACCTTTACCAATCAAGCCCCTTCCCCTCGGCTAACATCTCTTTATACTTTAGAGGTCTCGATTTAGATACCCCTTCTTCTGGAAGACCCCTGTGCCTGATTCCCCATGTGCCTGATTCCCCATGTTTATGCTCAATGCCTCTCCCACGTGCTCCCATCAAACCCTTTACTTGCCCAAGTATTTGCAAGTTTGATTGTTGGTCTTTTCCACTAGACTATAAGTTCCCTAAGGGCAGGGTCCATGATTATTTTGTTCTGTATTGTATCCCCAGTGCCTAGCACGTGAATGAATGAAAATATAAAAAGTAATATCTCACAAAAGTTCAGAGACCCCACTTATAAGGTAAAAACATATATATTATAGATCAAGTTTTTCCTTCTTGGTGTTTTTGGATGCCACTTGCTGATATTATTGGTGACACCATAGAAGTGAGATGATGTTTCGTGAGTTTCTGCAGAAAAGGGGAGAGCTGATCGTGTCCAGAGCACTCTGGGAATGCTATTTCTTTGACCTTGAGCCTTATTGCTGTCCTGGCTCACAGGTGGTGAGCACATCCACCTCACAGTGGGGCTGAGAAGGAAGTTACCTGGGTAACGAAAGGTGAGGGATTGTTCTTCATCTTCAATAGGGAAGCAAAATACTTTGAACATGCTCAGACATTCTCCTGTATTTGTGGGGAGAGAAGTCTTAACATTTCCCAGAGGATTAAGTATTGGTGTTTGATAAAGAATAAAGTGCAACGTATATTGAGCTTCTCAAGGGGAATTGTTCATTTTTATCATCTTTTTGGATCTGTGGCAAAATAAATGTAAAAAGAGGGAAACCCAGTACTCAGCTGGTCCTCCAAGCAGAGGTGAATTTACTGTGAAATGATGGCTCTTGAGTTCCAGGGTCCCTCACTTACATGAGCTTTACGTGTTGTAAAATTTGTATTTTAACTTCAGTAAGTCCATTGATTAAGACCCCTCTTTCCACTCCCACTTCTGCTGATGTCAGTTGCCCCTGGAGTGGCGGTGGACATCTTTGGATCCAACTAAAGGGAAGTTCAGTTAGGGATACATTTGGGTTAGAGGGTTATATAGATTAATATGTTGTTCACAGTCACTTCTGTTTTGGAGTTAAATTGCTGCTGTCCTGAGGTAGCAATGGCTTCCAGGAATATTCCTACATACTACTGTGCCCACTCATCAGGACAGGATATCAACAACAAGTTAAAACTGTATAGGCTTTAGGCGCTACAAAATGTGTCTCCACCTTCTCACTAGGCATAGTTCTCAGGCCATCTAGAGTCTGCAAACCTCTGAACACCCCAACTTGGGATCCCAAGCAAGAGAATTCTAGCAGAGGATCCTTTGAGCCCCTACTCGCTTGCATTACATTCAGTTCTACATGGTTTTACCCTGTCAACACCAATACAAAATAACCATTCTAGGAAAGCTTTTGCCTTGATCTTGCGCTATTATTTGAATTATGAGTTAGAGCATTTTTGCTTACAAGGGAAAAAAATGCATCAACATCTTTTTTTTTTTTCCTGTCTATGGTATATCGTCACAGCTTTTGTTGCTAAATGGGTAGAATAAAATGTGGGTCTCAGTGAGATGACTTGGATCTTGATCTGTATGAATTTCTAATTTAACCCTTCCTGCAACCACTTATTTGGTTTATTATAAAGAGTTACTCTTTGAGCCCCGTAGTTTATTTGTTGTGGTGGTTGTTTTTTAAAACATATATTTACTGGAAACATATTATATTGTAATAATATAAAAGCATTAATAATTGCTTAATGTAGAAAACAAAATTCTTCATAATTCAGTCACTGCTAGTCTGTTGTAAAGTCTTACTTTTTTTTTTTTGCATACTGTAGTATGTGTATTTTAACTTATTTTAAAATATTTTTGACACAGGTGGGATCACATCCATTTAGCTTTGCAACTTGCTTTATTCTCTTAACAGCATATCTTGGATATCTTTCTGTGTTCTTTTTAAGTGTTGGATAGCATTTTTTGTTGGTGATATCATAATTTAGTCAATCAGTTCCTTTTAATTCAGTAGTTTTCAGTTTTTTTACTATAAGAAATGGTGTTAAAATGAGCATCCTTGTTCATATATCTTGCCACATTTTGGAATTTTTTCCCCCCTGCAATATATATTTCTAGCAGTAGAATTCCAGGGTCAAAGGTTATATACATTTTAGAATGTTAATAGATGTTTCCAAATTGCCCTTTAAATTATTGTACCAATTTGTAGACTCCCCAATAATATTAAGAGAGTACACATTTCTCTACAAAGTGCAAGACATGAATAGTTTGTTTTTATTTTTCATGATTTTACTGCCCAATACCAGGCTCTCAATTTAACATTTATATCTACAAAAGTTAGATATATTTTAATTTTATGGGAAACTAGTTAGTGTTTTTGAAGTGCTTCTGAGTTTAGCACGAAGATGAAATTATGTTGGATGTTTTTCATGGAAACTGTTGTATGCTTTTATTTTACATTGTTGACTCTTACTTGCTCATAATTCTGGTACATATTGAGTACAATGAATCAATATTTTAAATATGCATAAGTTAGACTTGCTATAACTATTGGGATTGTTAGAAAACTAAAACCTCTGGATCAGAAGTTGCAGTCTGACAGTTCATTTGACTGTATCTGCCCTACAGACATTCCCTCACAGTTTAAGAACTATTTTGCACTAGTTGCTAATGCTTATAAATGGTTTCATATAAAATCAGATTTCTGGTTTCTTTTGAAAACTAAAATTTTTGGCAATAATGGATTTTATGCATGTAAATAATGGACTGGAACTGCATAGTTGCTATTATTTTTAGACAGGTAAGTGATCTCCAATTTTCCACAGTTTCTGCCATTCTTTAATATATTACACCAGGCCTACTTCACTCGTTTATGTACAACATTCAGATTTGTGGGCAAATAAAAATATAAAACACATGTATGGAAAGAAATTCCTTAATTTTTTCACTAATAAATTAATGAAGACATAATAAAGCTTCTTTGCTTTATTGGGTTTCCTGGTGCATTCATCTCCTTAAAAAGGTGGTAAGAAATAGAAGCAGTAAACATCCCAGAGATATTAGCTTTCTTCTTCCCAACTTTTGCCAACAAACCACTCCACTGGCTGGTGAAAAGGAAGATGACTGGAAAGTTTATACTTCCTGGAGTTCCACTATCTTATGCTGCAATTTCTTTAGGTCTTTCTGTACTTTATATTTCTCTAAATCCATCTTTGTTTTCTGTATTCGTTGGAGGGAGTTGAGAGAGTCATGAATCGATTTAAATCCTAGAAGAGGATATGAAAATAGGTATACTGAAACTAAACAATGCACTGGAACTTGTAAATGTTTTAACAAAAGTTGCTAATCAGCAGTCCTGCCATAATTGATCATTGTTTAATTCAAAGCATATTAAATTCCATTAAGACCAGTCTAAAAATGAACAATAATGTATTTCTTGTATGTCATGAAGATGCATTAGCAACAGTGTTTCAACTTATATCTGGCTTCATTGTGAAAATTCAGTTTCTGTCCTTCCCCTCCATCCCAATATATCGCATAATGAAATAATTCTATATTTCAGGAGAGAAATTTAAAATATCTTCTTTCTATACACTTTGACAAGAAATTTGGATGATCTCTTTTTTTATTCTTCTTACCAAATTGAAGGTAAAGGCCACAGATGAGATTTTAAACCTTCTCTGAAAGCAACCTGTTTGAAGGACCTAGGGAATGGTCCCTCGCCGGCTGCTGCCCTGCCCCTGGCCCCAGCACTTTGTATGTCTCTTATGCAAGTCTAGCCACTCATGACCACAGCCTACCAGACCTCAAGCTTCATAGGGTACAGCCCATATCTTATTCACTGTAGGCTTTCACAGGGTCATTTCTCAACACATTTTTATTAAAGGCATAAAACAGCAAACCATTCATTGGGAGTCCTCATTTGCTAAACTCACACTTAGTGAAACGCAGAAACATGTAGATTGCAAATTGATCTTCAGTTCATCCTGGGGTTGTACTAGAATGAGTAAATTCAACTTCTGGTAGCTAAGTAACAAGCAGGGCCCTGAAAGAATAGTGAGTTAAGTTTGGGGCAGGATTCCTGGCCAGATAATTCATTCTTTTGATTTGGTGGTGGAAGTTGGTGGGGAAGGGTGGCGAGGGTCTGATTTCTAGGCAGGAAATATTCCTTATATGCTTGGAACATCTGGCAGATTGAGACCATATCTTTCTAAGACACCTCCAAGGCATCTCCATACAGGACCATTTCCATGAATTTTTCTGAGATCTAGAGGACAGAGAATGAGTTGGGGCTGTCTCTCATAAAGGAACCTTCTGATTCGTGGTAATTCTCTCAGAATTGTGGCTCGGGACACATGGTTGCTCCACAGCACCTGTCCCCCCACCCTCTCCAACCCCCGCCCTTCCCTTTGACAAATTGGATGAGCCTTTCAAATTAATCCTCTTTGATGTTAGCTCAGCTTGACACTGCTGCCATTAGCCTCTTTAAGAAGAAAAGCAGTCATTATACTGGACTTTGTTCATTCATCTCTCTTTCTTTCTTCTAAAGGTCAGGTCTCCAGTTTGACAACTATCCAGGCTCATTACCTGCAGTTCAATGAGGGACATTTGATTTAGGCTCCTAATTTCATGATATACCCACAAATCAGGTCTTGATCTCCAAGGACTTTCCAAGTCTAACAGTTTTATGATTCTATGATCTTGGTTTAACAACAAAAAAAAAATCTCACAGCAATGGCAAGCCTGTGACACTGCCAAGTGTGAATGAGAAAGGGAATCTACATATTACATATTCACCCACCTTCTGATGGTATGCTGACATTCTATGAGATATTTAGGAAAGCTGGATTAAATACAAAGGATGTCACTTCGCTAATGACAAGATTGCTCCCTGGCCATTAGCTCAAAGTAGAAAACCCTGAGGGACTGGATAGGAAAGGACTGATGTTCTTTACTTAATCAAAGGTATCTGCTCACCTGATTGATATTCATTCTGCATGTTCTCTAATTCACCCCAGATGTGCTTTTCCAGTTGGTTCATCTTTTTGGACAGTTTATTTTCTATATGCTTTACTTTGTTTAGATCTGCTTCCTGTTTCTGCCTGTTAATGAAATTCTCTAATTTGCTTGAAAGCTTCAGTAATTTTTCTTCCATTTTTTTTTCAGACATATCCTACAAAAGATATCATGTGATAAAGCTTCAGAACACCTTTGTGGATTTGACTTTCAGCTTAGAGAATGCTTTTTAACAAGTTTGGATTTCTGTGCTAAACATGAGAATTCAAACCAAGTTCCCCTTGTATCTAAAGCTATTCACAAGCGGAAGTTTGGCCCTTGTTTGGCCTTGTTCATTTGTAGTTTCTGGAATTCTACATGCTATGGGAGAAAAGAAAGGGCTGTGGTCTTTATGAAATGCCTGAGGATTTGGAATTTTAGCGTTTAAAGAAGTGTAGCCGAGGAAGGCGTTTTAGATACTGCTTGACCAGAGCTCCTTGGACGTGCTTGTGTGTTAGACGTCCTTATTCCCTCAAGCTGCCTATCTCTACGTGGACAGGCTTCAGTAGAAGTGCTTCTCTTAACCCTGCTGTCTACTAGAATCACCTGGCCCACAACTCCCCTACCAGCACCTCCCCACCTCCACAATTCTGATTTAATTGGTCTGTGATGGAGCCCCGGGGAATTGATGGCATTTAAAAGCTCCACAGGTGATTCTGATGGGCAGCAGATTGGGGGCTGTAGAGGCAGCCTGAAGCTAATTAGCTTCTTTGCTCCTCCTGGCTCCTGTGCAGGCAATTTACCAGCAGGGCCTGAGACTGACTTGGCCCCTTTGATCCTCTTTGGTCCCACCTGCCTGAAGAATGGTGGATTCCAGTTCTCTCTTCTTTGCGATGGGCAGCTTCTTCTGCCTGCAGATGACCCTGTGGTCACCTAGGGCTGCCTAGAACTGGTGGAGGAGTCCGCCCAAATCCGGAGCCGGACCAACAGGCCCACTTGGCTGCAGATCTGACCACACACACTTCAACAGCCTGTCAGTGAGAAAGCTGTAACGTTTACCTCCCTCTCGTGGACTCCTGCTTCTATCAGTTTGAACAAACTCAGGTGGGGTAACTGGAGCGTCGTTTACTGGCTGCCTAAAGCCCCTCTACTGAAGTTCCAGAAACATCCGAATCGTCTGCAAGACGGGCAGCCACTGGTGACACTCGTGGCCCTGTGCTGCCCTGCCATCAGGGCTCAGCAGCGTGCTGGCTGTGCTGGCTGGCGTGGGAGAAGGGAACCTGCGATAGGTCTCCTGTATGTCCCGGTCACCTCACCCCAAAGCGTGGGGGTGTCTCTACAAGGTCTGACCTGGAAAAGGAGCTTTGATAAACCTTTGATCTACCAGTGGATCTCCGGAGAGGTAATAAACGACTTGTTTAAGGCAGTTTTCAGGCTTTATTGTATCTAAGCATCACCCAGGGAGCTTGTCCCGGAGCACAGATTCCCAGGGAAGGCCCTGGAGGGTCTGATGCTTCAGCTCTGGGTTGGGACCAGGAATCTGTACTTTTAAAAACTCTCTTTGGGTTATTCTGGTACAGGCAGAGCCCGTTCTGAGAAGTGTGGGTTCACAGAGCTGGGGAGTAGCAAACAGGACCAGAAGACAGGCCTCTGGATTCCTATCCCAGTGCTAAGAAATCAGTGACTGGTGCAGGGCGGGTCACCGTGAATTTTTAAGTGTGGCTTTCGAGACAGACTCGTGGCTCGCATCTAGACAGTGGCCCTGCGGCTGTTAACTTCATGAGCAACACAACCCCTTACCAGTTTCTCCTGCAGGAGCTTCAGACACTGATTTACATGGCCAAGGTGGTCTTGTTCACATCTGATGGACTGGTTTTCTGTCCATTTTTTATGGTTCTCCATTTCCTCATATAGGCTCATTGAAAGGGAATTAAATCTAGGGGGAAAAACGGTTTGTTCTATTTTAATAAGTAAATTTAAACCTAAAACCAAAATTTATTGAAAAGTCTGCAGTTTTTTCGGATGAGGGTCCACGTGCCCAGCAAGCACTTATGGGGTGATGCAGGGGTGAGGGAACACATGCTGTGTCCCTGCCCCAAGCTGGCGTTCAGCCCACCTGCTGACGACACCCATCTGCACAGCCCAAAATGCAAGTCCACACAGTGGCAGGAGCATGCGCATGCAGAAAGGGCTGTGTCATCCACGCAGGCTTCCTCTCGGGGCCCAGGGCGCAGTGAGTGTGTGCGGAAAAATTACTTTGACAAGTCACTTAGCATGGTGTTACTCTATGGTAGAGGTTAGCACGCTTTTTCTGTAAGGGTTAGATAGTAAATAGTTGAGGCTTTTCAGGCCACGTAGTCTCTTTTGCAGCCCCTCCACTGCCAGTGCAGCGGGAAAGCAGCCCCAGATGACACAAATTAGCCTGGCTTGTTTATAAAGAAACAATGAGCATGGCGGTGGTCTGATCAAACTTTATGTACACTGACATTTAAATTTCATGTAATATTCACATGTCATGAGGTATTATTTTCTTTTCTTTAAAAAATGATTAGAAAGTGTAAAAGCCATTCTTAGCTGCGGGAAGACTGGCTAAGGGTGGTAGTTTGCCGAATCTTTGCTCTACAAGGCCCACTGTGAGGTTGAGGAGGAGCTAGGCCAGAGAGGACTTGCGTTGTCTAGTAAAGGAGAGCACAGTCAGAGGGAGAAGCGGGAAGGGGAGAAGGAAGAGAGCCCCAAAAGGAATCTAGGGAAGCAGAGTGTCGAAGGGAGACACTTCTTGGCTGTCATCTCTGCTTTAGGCAAAATCTTCAGTAAAGTCCCCATGGCCACCAATGGATCTCTGTGAGTGGATTCTTTTGGGGATGTTGGTGGGACTTAAAGAGATGCTCAGTTACTCATGTGAGGCAAAATCAGATATAACAAGAGGCGTGCAGGAAGGAATCACTGGCATCAAGTTGATGCACCCTAGGAGTGTTAAATAACAGAGAAGGAAGGATTCTCAACAACAGAGGTAGATGGTATTGCAGAGATTAAAACGACTGGAATCATGTATCAGCAATTTGAAAATTCACTGTGGAGAGGTTGAGAGTTTGAGAGGGGAATCCTCATCTGCAATGACAGAAATACGGGATTGAGAAGAGGTGGGAGGGGGACTGGCAAGTAGTTTCTGTGTATGTTTTCTGCTTGTGACTTGCTCTTGGTAAGAAGTTAATTTCAGACTCCCTTTAGACTAGGCTAAATATTAGATTGGCAGGAACAATGCATGTTGTTTGTTGTTGAAAATAGGACTCCCTTACAATGTGGGGTGACTTGAAATAATTTACTCTAATGATCAGGAAAAGTTACATGCAGCTAAGTTAACTTGTGATATTTATCACTGGAAATTGCCTAAGGCATATGCTGGACATATACTGCATGGATACACTTCTTTAGTCTCCTGAAAAAGTGTTTGGACTAATAGTTGGAAAAGACAAGTTATGTGAGGCCACTTCCATTTTTATTTAGACTCTGGGTCACTCTGCAATGTCTGCAGACATTTCTGGCTGTCACAAATAGGAGGTGCTACTGACCTGTGGTGGGTAGAGGCCAGGATGCTGCTAAACATCCTACAGTGTGCAGGGCAGCTCCACAACTAAGATTTATCCAGGCAAAATGCTGAAAGTGCCAAGGTTGAGAAACTCGGATTTGGATGATGAAAGCAAGGAGTGGAAAGGTAGTTACTCTTCCAATACTTATATTTATTGTAGTATGATAGTTAAATTCCAACCTTCACTTTTCACCTAGAAGGCGTACCTGATGCTGCAGATGAGTATCTCAACACTGGAGAAGATGAAGTTGGTTACTCTTCCTGTTCTTAGTCTAATCATGATGTTTAAACACTTGTGCTGCTGGCTAACAACAGGTGTTGGATCTCAGACAAATAAGCCCCCAGCTGATAGGTGGACAACCTCTTTTTAGCCAACTGTTACCTCTATCTGGAACATTCTTCTTTGGAATATACAATGGCTCCTGCCCTAATTTCATTCAGATTTATAGTCAAGCACCACCTTATCACAGAAGCTTTTCTTGTTTTTGACAACATTAAAAAAAAAAAAAAAAACTTTGTCCAACCTGGCACTCCCTATTCCTTTACCCTTCTTTATTTTTCTCCAAAATGCTCATCATCACGTGATATATATTATATATATATCTTCTCCACTAACACATGAGAGCAAGGATTTTGCTTTGTTCGTGGCTGTGACTAATGCCTGGAATATAGAAAGTGCTCAGTTAAGTAGAGGTTGAATAAATGATTTATTATTTTTCATTGAATACCTTTTATTAGGGCCGTTCACAAATAACAAATCATAGGCTTGTCAAGCTATTTAGAGACCTAATGTTTGATTTTCATCTTCCCTGGTCTCTGGTGGAAGAATTAATTAATAGTGATGGTTAAGGTGGACAGTAAATCTTCAGATCACTAAGAGGTGGCTTTACAATCAAGAATACGTCCTTCAGTGCTCACCTTCACTGTGTAAATAAATGAGAGCATTTACTCTCATCCCTGATAAAATATTAAAATCCCTCTGAAAATCAAGGAACCATTAAATGTACCCAGGTAATGTCTCTAGGAGGACATGGCAGTAATTGAAACTCTGAAATTAAAATAAACCATAAAGACTGAATTACTTCTTATGATCCTTATTACAGGGTTTTGCCTGCAATTGGAGACTCACTTTGCTGATAACAATCAGAAGTCAGATTCTGTCTGCTGGTAGTTTATTAAAATATGAAAGCATTATTTAAAAAGCATTCTCCTTGAAAGGTATAAAGGATAAAAACAGAGGTTTATGTAAATCTTTGTCTCTCTTTATACTTTTTCCTAACATAGTGGACATGATTTACCATGTAAGAATTGTTTTTCTGTTAATTATAACCTACAGTTATTGTGTTAACTGTATGTTAATTTTAACATACAGTTAAAATCTCAATAGGATGAATTTATCTAGTATGATGCTCACATTTTAGTGCCCAAATCTCCTATATAAGTGGTTATGGGAGCACTTCAGTCAGATATAGTTAGATACAGATAGGTAGCTAGGTAGATAGATGGATAGGTAGATAGATTGATAGATAGCTTTTTCTTTCCTTTTTCCTCAAAACACAAGTCAGACTTTCTAATTATAACCAGAGACCTCACTAGAATAAATGTGAGATAAAGGCTGGTTTTTAAAAAAATTTTTCATACTAATGGAATCAGGTTAAAATGTACACCAAGTTCAATTATAAGGGAGAAAGTTACAGAAAACTAAAAGAAAATTTAACGGGGCTCTATAGACATAACCGGAGCCCAGGGTAGAGAGCTGTGGCGAGAGTGAATGGTGAGGGCAGAGTATGGGGTTTGGAACAAATATTCCAGTGACCTCCCTGGTTCTGGATGACATACATAAATGAGGACATAGCTCCATCCTGGGCTAGTTTTACCAGTTCACTTATGTCTCAAACCCAGTTGTCTTGCATTCAACCATCTGTTGCATGAACTTTTTTAGAAGACGTGAACATTTTGAATTCTTGGAAACTGTTACTATTACCAGGCTCTCAAGAATTCAGATGGTGGCTCTAACCAAATGGGAATATAAAAAGATTTAGTGCTCTTTGATGGGCTGTAAACACAGAAGATGTTTTCATTTTTTGTAATCATATCTGAGTAAGGGCTTTAGACTTGGTATTATTGCTTCTTTAGAGATTGAGTCTAAGAGTCTTAGTTTCATGTCAGAAGCAAGAAATAAATTTCAAGAAACTTTTGTTTTCTACTACGTTTATACCAATATATCTTAAATTAATTTATTCTCAATGTTCTATGATTTCTAATTAGTGAGACTAATTAAAAAGCAATTCCGACTCCACTCTGATACAAAGACTTTTGTTGATTGTTCATTCTAAATTGTACTTGAGTTTAAATATCAGTACCTTCATACCATCATAGTTTTGAGCACATGTGATTTTTCCCTTCCCTAAATTTCTGTAGCACAGTTAGTTTACTACAGTAGGTGGAATTATGAGATGGAAACATCACAAACTGACAAAAATAACCTGAGATTTGGAGTCAGAGACTTTCTAGCTGTGTGACTTTGGGTAAATTGTTTAATTTCCATGACTATATAAGTTTCCTTGTTTTTAAAGATAAGACCCAGACTGCAGAGCTGGGTGTACCTGCACATCTTGAGCACTTAGGGATCGGTAGGCATTTAAAAATGGCAATGAATATTTATTATTTCTGCCTACTGATATATCTCATTTAACATCATCTCAACTTTTACTTTACCTGTTATGAGCTTGTCACTTATTTATGTGTTTTCTCCCCCACTGTATATGGCCATGATTATGTCTTTGGATATTCCAAAATACAACTTACATATTATAGGTGCTCTAAACATACATTCATTCACTGGCTTCTATTTGTGTCTGAATGTACTGGGTGTGAAGGATACAAAGATAAATGAGACAGGTCCTTGCTCTGGTCCACTTTCTACTGTGGTAGCATTTTCAAAGCTGTGTGGTAAGGTTTGACTCTATGCATTTGCTTCATTCACCAAATGCTTTTTCTTATAAATCACTATCAACTGAACAGCGTCAGCAACAAGAGCTATCCAGGGAGTGACTGGTCGGTGCTGCCCTGCCCACCCCTTGCTGAAAGACAGCCATAGTTCATGATGGCTGAGACTCTTGCTCTATAAGCACTCGGTTGTTAGCTTAGGACATTACTTAGCTGAACATCTGACTAAGGCCCTTCTGGAAAGAGAAGGCTCAGTGCAGGGGTCCAGAGGCACAGCCTGTGCATTTCCTTTGTCAAGTCTAGTGATCAGTGCCAAAGTCCCAAAGATTCACTAGAAAACCCCAAGACAGTATTGTGGCTTTTAAGTTCAATATAAAATATGTTCAGTTGACCATTAAACTTGAATTTGTTAAAGTTTCTAAATGGGAAAATTGCTCAGTTAAACTTACACTTTAATGTTATCAAAAGCGTTTAATCCCTTTGTTCAGAAACAGTTGTTTCTTAAAAAAGTAAAGCAAATTCTATATACAGCATCCACTTTGCTTTGAGAAGTGCTCTGATTGAAAAGAAGAAGAAAAAAAAAGAGCCCTACCTGCCTTACTTTTCTCTTTGAGCAAAATACTTTGCAATACGTAGCTCAGTCAAAGGGTTAATATCCCTAATGTGAAGGAATCCTACCAATTGATAAGAAAGTGATGAAGATAAATGGTAAGAATGGGCAGTTCACAGAAAAGAAAATTCAAAGGGTGAAGGGAATGCAAATGAAAACAAGAGATGCTATTTTTTATCCTTTAATTGGCAAATATTAAGAAGAATTTCCATTGTGGATGAGAATGTACAGAAAGGTCTTCTCATGCATTGCTGGTGTGAGTAAATTGCTACAACATTTTTAGAAGGAAATTTATAAAAATTAATAAACTCTGACCTAAGAATCTTGCCTATAGAAATAAAAGAACCTATATCTAATGAAATTTAAAGATATGCACACAATAATTTTTGTTTCTGGTAGCTATAAACTGGAAAGAACCTATTCATCAATAAGAAAAATGAGTGAATTAATTATGACATATCTGTAAGTTAAAATATTATGCAGCTGTGAAAAATAATGCTAGAAAAATATTCACTGATCTAGAGAGAGATATCCAAGATGTCCTGGAAAAACACAAATTATTGAGTAATGTGTATAGGATTTATTTTAAAAGCCCATGCTCTCTCTTTGTATATAATGTATGTTATATATATTATATATGTATATACATAAAATCTCCCTTTTCTGTTACATATTTATATTAATGAGGGGGAAAGTGAGGAAGGATACACCCCTGGTGTTAACATTGGTTACATTACGAAGCTTGAATGGTGACCTCTGTTTTCATCTTTGCCTTATTTTATTTATTACGATGAATGCATATTTTTAATTTTAAAAATCGGTGGAGAAATTTTAAAGAAAAAAAGAGTCAATTGTGTAATTGAATTACTAGAGCTTATAAGTGTTTGCCTGGGGAAAAAAATCTCGTGTATAAATTCACTACTACCTACTGTAATACTAATGAAATTTTAAGACTTCATTATTTCAAGTGAGAGAAAGATTCCAGTTTATACTGTTACAAAAGTGTCCAGATGCAGACTTAACTATTTAGATGATTCATCTGTAAGCCAATTTCCCACTGGACTTCAGGTGGAAAAAGTATGCAGCACCTGCAGTGAAGCAGTCAGCCCTAGATCTCAAACATTTCCTTTTCCCCTCTTTTCTATTTGTTAATATTCTTGATCCCTTTAAGCCAGTCTTCCACTCCAGATTATAAGTCCCTTTCCTCCCCCAATAAAATCCCTTCTTAAATTATACTTCTAGAAACAGTTTACTTTTCTATTTCTCCTTTGGACACTTTTCTCTATCTTAATTCTAAGCTAAAGGGATTAGATCAATCATGACACAGATATTTACTGAGCACCCTCATTGTGCTAGAATTTAAGAACCTAGGTCTGCTTTTTTAGAATATGAAGAAAGTAGGTATTTTCTGTTTACCCAAGACACCTACTTCTCTGAGTTTTAGTGATGACTACTGTTGTTCATCAATTTCTAAGACACACGTTTTTCCTAACTTAACATCTCTGAAATAGGGAGGTGTCATAAAATGATAGCATGCTATGGTTTAATTGTTAGCTTCATGTCTTAGAGGTACAAGAATGTAATGGTATATCTTATAGTCAATGGCACTTAGATTTAATGAAATATGGTAGAGATGGGGAAGAATGGAGAAAGAGTATACTCAGAATACGATTTGACCAAGGCATTAAACTCAAGTGATGTGGGACAGAGAGGAGAAAGAACAAGAATAGAAAGAGCAGTAAGGTGGTATCATCTGAGTGCCTAGAATTTCCCTTTGCCTGAACCATGGTGTCAGGAAATGGTGGTCATTTAAATAGGAAAGGAGGATTTGAGGATAAGGAGGCCAGTAATCTGAATGTTTGTGGCATCTTGTCTCCTTAGTTGCTCTCTCCATTGTACGGGGGGAAAACTCAGTGTAATGTGGGATAGAGACCAGTATTAAAATAGGGATACTGTAAAGAACTAAGGAAAGGGTCTTAGAAGAAATCATTAAAAAAAAGCTTGTGAATCAGAGTTTTTAAAAAATTATTTGATAATCTTGTGGAATCAGTATATGTTTAATAGTGCTTTACATTGAGGCATTTTAATGTACAATTCATAAGTTAAAATTATACTCTGTCAGAAAGTATCATTTTAGTTGAGATATTATACAAAAAAGAATGACAATATATATATTTTAAAATTAAGAATATTGTATAAATTACTTTAGTGTAAAATATTCTCTGCATCAGTTTGTTGCTTTAATTCTTGGACAGGTTCAAATTCCTGGGATAGGATGTTATTTAATGCCAATGCTTTCATTAAGCAAAACCCTTTGGAATGCATTAAAAAATTAAAAATCTTCCATTCACTTACTTGAACTCCAAAAGGTTCATTTCTTGGTGATAATCCCCCTGGACCATCTTTAAATTTGAGGTTTGCTCAGAACTGGAAGCTTCTATCTTTCCTAAGAGCTGCATTACCTAATGAAAGTACAAAAGGCAGATTTTTTGTGTGTGAACAAAACCACTAGCACTTATGTTAATTATACTTTATTCCTAAAGGAGCCCAGAATAAAAGTCCAGCTTTGAGCCTAAAGCATGTCTGCATTTGAAAAGTATTTTTTTCAAAGGAACGATTCAACAGTTATAGCACTATCTTCAGGGAAAGAACAATAGGGGAGTGTTCCATTCTGCTGTCTATAATATTCTTTCTGATAATAGATTACCTGATGATGTGACAAAAACATGCTATTGACATTAGTTTATCAATTTGTTAATTTGATTATTTCTTTACTTTCTGTCTCCCCAGTTACAATGTAAGCCACTCTCTTCTGTATCACCACTGTATCCTCAGTGCACATTAGATGACCGCTGGTAGATGCTCACCAAATGCTATTGAATAAATGCTTAAATGCACAATTGGGCTCTGCAAAGAAAACACCTGAGTGGCCTAAGATCAGGCCTCAGGAATTTCCAGGTAGGATTCTGACAGGAGCACAAGTAAATCCCAAGTGAAATGACTTATGGCATTTTAAACATAGGAAAAAACAAGCTCATGTTTGGAAGTTAGGGGAAAAGCGCCTTCCACATTGCTGGAAGCATTGAAGAAGTTCTTTAGGTAAAAGGACTGGATTGGGAAATAGATGCATGATTACGCAGCCCATAATCATGTCAAAAGTAATCGCTGTCAAGGGGAATGAAACTACATGATTGCTTTTGGCCAAACTCAGCTGCTGAAAGAGATGGTCATGTGGAGGTGAGTGGGTACTTAAAATCCAAGTTCTCTTAGAAAAGAAAGAGGTGAATAATAGGAGGATTTGAATAGGTAAATGTTGGGTGGGCAACCAACAGCACACGATTGGTTATTTATACGAGATACACGTAAAACAGGCTACTTATAGAAAGTACACTGAAAAGCAGAATTGTTAACAATGAAGCATGGGCAAATTAAGCACGGCCAAAGCAAAGGAAAAGAAAGCAGGCAGAGCAACATCATTAGATAAAATGTTATTCAAGGCAAAATACGTAAAAGGGAACAAAGATGATCATGTTATAGGTAAAAATCATTCTTTTTAAAATACACAGTGAAAAATAGTTTTGAAACTTTACCTTATATATTGAGCAGTTGTAGAGTTACAAGGATAAACTAACAGAGACAGTGTATTAGAGATTTTAAATGACTTCTCTTGACTTACTGGTCAAATAAGTAAAATATAAATAAGTATATAAAAAGAAAGGACAAATATAGTTTATTTATACATTTACAAGCCAAACAATCAAACTTGCAAACAGAAAACACTCATTCTTTCCCAGTGCCCACTGAGCATTTACAACTAAGTACACATGTGAATACAAAGAAACTCTCAAATTATTCCAAAAAGCAGGAAAAGCAACTAACTACACTGCATTTAAACTAGAAATTAATAAGAAAAGTATAAAGAAACAAGAATCTAACCATTTGAGTAAGAAGAACTTTTAAAATTCTATTGTTTAATTCCCCAATGTTTCACATGAAAATGTGCCTCTCAGGTCACCTACAGTAAAGAGCATATTATGGCCAAGGGCCTTGACTGCTGTGCTCAAAACCCATCACCATCCCTTTCCCACCAAATCATCAGGCCCTGACACTTTCAGAAGTAAAGCTACCGAGTCCTTAATGAATAGATAATTATAATGCTCTTTAAACTGTTACAGAGCATAGAAAAAGAAGAGAAATTTCCAAATTATCTTAATCAAATCAGTGCAACATTGATTCCAAAATCTGAAAAGGATTGCACAAAAAATGCCCCTGGAGACTAATCTCATTTGTAAACACTGATGTAAAATTCTTAAATAAAATATCAGCTAGTAGTGTTCAGCAGCCCAATGGAAAGACACATCATAATCAAGTGCAACTGATTCTTTTTTTAAAGTAAGGATGGTTTAATAATAGGAAATTTAGGGCTTCCCTGGTGGCGCAGTGGTTGAGAGTCCACCTGCCGATGCAGGGGATGCAGGTTCGTGCCACGGTCTGGGAAGATCCCACATGTCACGGAGCGGCTGGGCCCGTGAGCCATGGCCGCTGAGCCTGCGCGTCCGGAGCCTGTGCTCCGCAACGGGAGAGGCCACAACAGTGAGAGGCCCGCGTACCGCAAAAAAAAAAAAAGGAAATTTATTAATACAAATAATTATGCTAGTATAGGAGAAAACTGACATTATTTGCACAAATGCTAAAAAGTTATTTAACATAATTCGTAATTACTTTTTAAAATTGAGATATGATTGACATTTAACATTGTGTTAGCTTTAGTTGTAGAGCATGATTTGATATATGTGTATACTATAAAATGAGCACCACAATAACTTAACATCCATCACCTTACAATTTTTTTTCTTGTGATGAGAACTTTGAAGATCTACTCTCTTAGCAACTTTCAAATACACAATACAGTATTGTTAACTATAGTTGTTATGCTGTACATTATATCTACAAGACATTTATTTTTATAATCTTTCTTCATTTTCAAAACCTTAGTAAAATAGGAACAATTGCATATTAAACAGACTTATTGAGAAAACTTACTTCCTCCATCACAGGAGAGACACTGGGAGCATTTCTTTTAAAGTCAGGAACAAGACCAGGATGCCCACTATCGCTGCATTACTATTTAATATCGTACCAGAGTTATTATTCAAAACAATTAGAAAAAAGAGAAATTATGTGTATAAAATGGAAAAAGATGAGGTCAAATTATTACTGTTTAAAAATCATATGATTGTGTGCCTGGAAAAAACAAAAACAACTGAAAAATTATTATAATCAAGAGAATTCACTGAAGTATAAAATTAATACAGCCTTTATAACACACAACTAACAACTAGTTAGAAGACATAATGAAACCTCCATTACAGTAAACTAAAAAAAGATGATGAAATCTCAAAATACATTTAAGGTGCTGCCTAACCTACATGAGGAAAATTTGAAACCACTCCTGAAGGATATAAAAGTGAACCTGAACAAACAGGAAGTATGCTGTGTTCTTGGATAAAACACTCAGCATTATGACTATATCAGTTCTAAAATTAATTTATAAATTTAACATTTCAATAAAAATTAAGGCAGAGTTATTTGTTGATTTATTTGCTGGAACTAGACAGGCTGATTTTAAAATCATATGCAAAAACAAACAATTATCACCAGGAAAAGGGAAAAAGGAAAGCAGTGGAAGGGACTAGCCCTACCGGATAGTAAAAACACTGCAAGGTCTCAATAATTAAAATAATAATTAAGACACATCCTATTCTAGGGAAAACTCCAAATGGATCAAGAATTTAAATATAAACAATAAAGCCATGAAAGTGCTTGAAGAAAATATGAGCAATTCTTTCAAGGCTTTGTGTGGGGAAGCTCGGTCTAAATGTGACTTAAAATTCCAGAAGCCACATGCACAAAAAAAGACTGATAAGTTTGGCTACAGATAGAGAACATATGCATATCAAAAGTCAAAAGACAACACACTGGAAAAATGTATTTGCAGCTCATATCATCTCCCTAACATATAAAGAGCTCCTAGCAATTGAAAAGAAAAATAACCCAATAGAGAAATGAATAAAAGCTATGATCAGACAGCTCACTGGAAAAGAAATACAAATAGTTCTTGAATATATGAAAAGATGTAATAAGAAAGGCTAATTAAAATACAGAGATGCTATCTTTTTCTTTTAAAAAAGGGCAAAATTCAAAAGTCAAACACTCATTGATGAGGCAATGGGGATATAGGACATTTTATATATTGTCGGTGGATATGCAATATGGTAAAAGCCCTGCAGAGAGCAAGACCTTTCAAAATAACAAACACAGGTACCTTTGGCCCAGCAATCCCACTTCTGGGTATTTATTCTACAGACATACCTACAGACACACTAAATAACATAAGTGCAAGTTTATACATTGCAGCAATGTTTGAAAGAGCAAATTAGTGAAAAGAATCCAAATGTTCATCTATGAGAGACTGGTTAAATGAGCCATTATACACAGAGGGAGAGTACACAGTTGTGAAAAAGAATGAGGAAACTATGTATTGATAGGGTGGATCTCTAGGATATGTTTGTTTAGTTAAAAAAACAAACAGGTGCATAGTAATACACATATGTTTTGTGTAAAAAGGAAAAAAAATATATTTGTATTTGCTTCTGTCTTTTTAAAGGCATACTGAAAGGATTCACAACAGACTAATAAAAAATGTTACCTGTGAGGGGCGTGAATGGTCGTGATAACTGGTGACAGAAGTGGGAGTGAAAATTCTTGGGGTGTATTTTCTCGTATAGTTTTGATTTTGAATCATGTGTATGTATTATCTTAGAAAAGCTAAGGAGAGGGAACTAGAGTCTAATATCACCTTTGAAGTTAGATGCAAAATTAAATACTGAATTATTACAAAGTCTGTATAGCTTTCATTATAGAAATTCCAGAATGTTTCAGCATTGGGAAATGCTCTGACATAGCACATTAGAAGGCTGAAGAAATAAGTAAGCTAACAAACAGAAAGCCAAACCAAAACACAACCATGCTGAGTTAGGCATTTGTTAATGTCCAAAAGGTGTTTTATAAAATTAAATGTTCAGTTCTAATAAAAACTAAGTAAAGTAGGATTGATGGATACTTCCTTAATTGTTGGATACTTACTTAATACTTCCTTAATAAGTCTGATAAAAATATATCAAACCAGTAGCCAACAGCAAACAACAAAGACATTTCCAGTGTAATCAGGAACAAGATAAGCTGCCTTCTTTGACCTCTTTTATGTAACATTGTTCCAGAAGTTCTGGTCAAGGCCTTAAGAAAAAAGTCATGAAGTTTTACCAGAAAACTAGAGATAAAACTGTTATGATTTGTTGTTGATATGATTATCTTGAAAAACTGAGGGAATCAACCCCAAAACTATTAGGACTAATGAGATGGGTTTGTAGGAGGATGGATGAGCCTGGTGGGACTGGAGTAAACTGTGTGCCCCTGTGCACCTTCCACTCTTGATAAACTGTCTCCATGAACAAATAAACAGCAAGATTTCATCTCCCCCAATTCCCAAAGGATTTCCACTTTGTTCTGCCCAAATGACTTCAGAGGAGATGTTTGCCTCACATAAAATATGTGACAGAGTGGGGCATGGAAGAGTTTGCATTGGCTCCTTTCAGTAAACCATTGCCTGGAAAGGTCAAAAGGGGGAGAGACATTTCAGGCAAAAAGAGCACAGAGAACATGGATGCAGTGCAGTATCTTGGAGTGAGTGGGACCTACCTACAGGTAGCTCAGTGTCACTGGGTCTAAAGGGTGAGCCAGGAAGCATGAGGGTGAGCTGTAGAGAAAAGCAGGGGCCAGTGTAGAGATGGCCTTTAAAATCCAGGCCAAAGGACTTGTGTGTTTTTTTGTAAGAGACATAACCCATTGCAGGGATGTAACGTGATCAACTGACATTAATGCTGAACCTTTAATAGTATTATAATAGCTTCCATGGGAAATTCCTTTGCTTATTCTCTCTAGTTACACAGTCTTTGAGAAGAACCCAGAGAGTAAGGAAATAATGGCAACGGTAGAATCAAGTAGCATATATGCTTACAAGGGGTGGCTGTTTTGGAACAACGGAGGCACTCATTCAATATTTGTTCATTACCCTGGCAGTACTCATGGTGTATATACATGAGCTGTCGTATTTAAACCTTTTGGAGGAAAAGAGTTCTTTTGAACAATTACCTCTTGACTGAGCTTTTTGATAAGCTATAATGATCTTACTTCCAGCAGTAACACATAAGAGTTCCAAATATTTTCAGTTACCTTCATATCCAAGTTTTTAGAAACAGTTTCTAGGGCGGACCTGAGCTCTTGAATTGTTTTTTCGAGTTGCCGGTGCTCGTGCCTGATGAAGTGAATGTCTCCAGAAAGCTTCATGATGCTGGAATCACATCTAGTGGCAAGATGAAAATTGGTCGTGAGATTGATAGGCTTATACCATTTTTAATACTATAGTAGAATCCGTGCATTCATTTGATGGCAAAAGTTCTAAAGTTCTTTGAATAGTGAGTTGGCAGGTGTCGGAGCATATACAGAAATCTCCCTCATCTTCCTCTTTTTTTCCAGAGGGAGAGAAACCAGGTTGCATAATGATACATTGGCCCAAATCAAAGCACTGAGATGGAGTAGGTGAAGACTTTGGGGGAAACTGGGTAAAATTTTAGATTTGTGGCCTGATACGTCAATTCAGTCATAGGAGTTCCAACAGATTTTGATGTTTTGGGCATACTCCCTGCTGCCTATGGTTAGGCAAAATTGAAACTTTTTCCTCTCCTACGTTGTGTTCTGAATCCTCTTTCCTCCCTTTAGCCTCTTTCCTTGGCTCCCAGACTGTCAGTTCACCTTTGGCTAAAAGAAGTGTCCCAACACACCAAAGTCTTCCATCCCATCGTCAAAGGACAACGTCCTTTCTCTTAGCCCCAGTGAAAACTCCCGCTCCTTGAGTGGTGTCAATCAAGTGTTGTCTTAGGTTAGGACAAAAATAATCCACACTAACGTGTGTATTGAGCTTTGGCCCATTAGGTGGCATTTGGTATTTCCAGGAAGGAACCCTGGTGAAATGGGGTTGGAGTTCAGATTAACAATCTTCCCAGCATGTCAGGGAACCCCACCCACTATCCCAACTCATGGCCTCCCTTGGGAGAGAACAGGTTACATACTGTATTACCAGTTTCAATACACTCATATTTGCATGAAGGATAGGGCGGAGAGCGCTGTCGTGTTGTGTCTTTTGTATATGAGTCACCAGAGATCACTTTGTAGTTTGTCATTCTATAAAATAACTGTTTTGACTATCATCGAGTAATATTTATTAGGAACTATATTTTCATATTGTCATGCTAAGTGCTATAAATATTGTTTTATGACCGTCAACATTTTTTAGGCTCTAGAAGTGAATTTCTTTTTCTTAAGAGTTTTGGTGCAAAGTTGAGCCAAAGGTGAGCTAAGGATGGTAATTTTCCTGAGAAACCTCTTAAGAGGGTTACCAGATAAATGGTGAGGGGTGGGGAGACTGCTGGGAGGAAAAATTAGGAAGTTTTCTGATAAAAAATGGGAGCAGCAAAGTCTTGGGCGAAAGCCATTCCACACGTTTGTATATATAAACTGTTATTGTCAGAACAACCTCTACTGTTGGTTAGAATATTCTTACGTGAGTTCACATTAAGACACCCAAAGGCTACACGGGAGTAGTTGCTGCTGCCCCCTCTCCCTGCCGCCTCTCACCCAGCGCCACCTGCTCCCACGATCAGGGACCGCTGGTCTGTGCGTTGTAGGCTAGTGGTTGAGGATTTAGTCAGATAGATGCGTCTTTGAGTCTGGCTTCTACTTCTTCCTAGGTTTGTGATCTGGGACAATTTTCTTAACATCTGTAAGTTTCAGTTTTCCTTATCTGAGAAAAAGGGTGAGGTCTGAGGTCACTGCTGAGGTCACTGCCTGTAGCTGCACAATTTGTCCCCTGCACAGCTCCAGGGTGTGCCAGATATATGGTGAGGGGGACAATGTGAACAATGTCTCCTGGAGTGCTGTGTGCTCAGCTTTCCAAACCATAAGCGGCTGTCTTGAAGGGTGGACCTGCCTAGGGTTATTGAAGGATGAAGGAGGTAATGAATGCAAAATGTTTAGCCAGTGGCTGGCACAGAGGAAGCACCCACACAGGATCAGCAGCTACTGTTTATTTCCGCAAATAAATAAACAGTTGAGAGTTGCCACCTTTTCATTTTCACCCCACCTCACCAGCTTAACCCCACACGTTGAAGTCAAGGATTAGTGGTTTTTCAAAGCTGCACTCCATATTCCAAAAGGAAGTTTCTCTTTCTCTCCTTTGAAGTGATTTTATTGTTTCTTTTAAAATAACACATGCTCGTTATAAAAAAATTACACATAATACAAAAAGAAAAGAACAAAGAAGAGAGTTAACATCATCCCAAATTCCACTTTTCAGAAATAGTCATTGCTAATACTTGGTTGTTATTTCATTCACCATTATACTAAATACACATATTATATAGATATGATGTGTGGTTATATGTATGTATATGTATATATATTACACATGGAGAGAGGAAGAAAGAATTATAATAAATTAATTTTAGAATATTAGGATTATAGGTACCAGTTTTAGTTAAAAACCTTACATTAAATTTTTTTTTTTTTTTTTTGCGGTACTGCACTCCTGCATTTTCTGAAATCTTTAATGCCGGAGAACTTGATGCAGACCTTTTTCTCTGGCTGAAAATGGAATCTTCCTTGCTCCCCCAACTTTATAAATGGTAGTAATTTCCCAAAACTTCACTTTGTAGGAAGGTTAAAATGATGCTTCATTTATATTCTCTGCCACCTCTTCCCCCAAAAGAGTGTTTGTTTTATTTTGACCAAGAAAAACAATATTGCCTTTCCTACTATTTAGATCATACTTTTAATTAATATTTAGAAATTTTGAAGTAGTGTTTTAAAACTCATTTCAAACTTTGTCTCATCACTTACTAGTAATAAAGGTTGAAATGCAACAGATTGTGCATAGGAAGAATGACTATATCTCCATCTTGTGTCTCCAAATGTTCCCCCTTGTGTAAAATCTCATCTACAGCTGTAATATATATATATATATATATCCTCACTGCAAGAGATATTTCTAAAAAATGAAGTTATAAAAAGCTAACATAGATTGGAATCATTATACTTTTTACAACTGCCATTTCAACTTTAGACATTATCTATTGGCCATATGCCAAAAAGTGAGCAACTAATGTTTATATACTTCCTCTTTCAACAGTTTTTGTTAATATTTTTCTATTTTAAAAATAATAGTTTTTATGACATTTACAGTGCGTTCTGCAACTAAATTTCCCACTCTTATTGAATCTTCATTCTATATTTAGATTCTATGTTCAATGACAGCCCTTTAAAACTATGATTTCTTATCTGAAATCCTTATTTTGATTTTTTTTTTGGCTGTGTTGGTTCTTTGTTGCTGCGCGCGGGCTTTCTCTAGTTGCAGTGAGCGGGGGCTACTCTTTGTTGAGGTCCTCAGGCTTCTCATTGCAGTGGCTTCTCTTGTTGAGGAGCGTGGGCTCTAGGCGCATGGGCTTCAGTAGTTGTGGCACGTGAGCTCAGTAGTTGTGGCATGCAGGCTCAGTAATTGTAGCGCATGGGCTTAGTTGCTCCACAGCATGTGGGATCTTCCCAGACTAGGGCTCGAACCTGTGTCCCGTGCATTGGCAGGCAGATTCTTAACCACTGCGCCACCAGGGAAGTCCCCCCTTATTTTGATTTATTCCTTGGTTGGCCAGATTTTGTCATCCATATTTCAAAAGAAGGATCCAGGAAGCATTGGAATCTTTACATTCATGAATACTTGAGAATGTCTGTTCTCTTAGACTTGAAAGGTAATTTGGTTAAGAAGACATTATTGGGTCACTTTTTTTGTTGTTCAGAACATGATAGACATTGCTCCATTCTTATTGGGCACGGTTTGAGGTGGAGAAGTCTAAGATGACTGTGTTTTTTCATTCTTTTATGTAATCTGTTTTGTCTACCTAGATGTCTAGTGATTCTTTTTTTGTTTTTCTTTTTTCTTCTATTGATTCTTTATCCTTGATATTCAGTAACTTCAACCAGGTATCTTGGTTTAATTGTTCTTATGTAAATTTTTCTGGGGTTGCAGTTTTCCTTTTGATCTACAGATTCAAATCTCTTGTTTCAAGAAAGCTTTCTCTCTTATATCCATAAATATTTTCTTCTTCTGAAGAATTTGTTCTTTTTCTTCTTTAGGAGCTCCTCTTATGTCTCTGTTGAATGAGGTCTGTGTTGTCTTCCCTATACATCATTTGTCTAACCATTTTTATATAGAAAAGCATTTTTGTTTCGTACAGTTTGCTCATGCCTTTTAAAAAAAAATAACTTATTTTCAGTTGTATGTATCTTCTTTTGGGGACTTCTAAACTAGATTGAACCCCTGTAATATTTTAATGTTTTCTTTCACTTATCCCTGAGCAATTCCAGTTTATCTATCTCCTTTTGTTATTTGATAATCTCTTTTCTGGGGGGAACCCTTTTATCTCTTATTTTTATCAAAGTAAAACATGGTTATAGTTTAAAAGTTAATAATAACAAGAAGGCTAATAACACACTGCAGTGGTTCTTGCCTCTGCCTCTCGCTACTTCTCTCAGTTCCTCTCCCAGGAGGCAAGAGCCCACCTTCACCCACACTCTCAGAGGTGCCTGGCCCAGCCCTCCTAAGCCTGTGAGAGGTCTGTGGTGTAAAACCAGGTCATTCTCAGCTTATCCCACAGCTTTAAAACTGGTCTCATTACATCTGCTCAGTCAGTTTCCACATGTCTGTCTGTCTTCTAGGTTCCAGTGTTTCTAGGCTGGTATCCTCTGTCTTTGTGGGTTTATGTTTTAAAGGGAAAAATTTTTACTGTAGACTTAGCGGGGCTTTCGGAAGGAGCAAAATGACATGCGACAGTTCAATCAGCAATCTTCTTTTATCTCTTTTGTTTGCTCTTAATTTCTTTGAAACCAGGACAACTTTGATTTGAACTCTTCCTCTTTTTCTGGGTAATTCCTGTCATGAGATATATTCATCAGTCTCATACTTTTATCTGCCTACCTACCTATCTATCGATCGATCGATCGATCGACGGTGGTGGTGGTTTTCACGCACAGGCCAGATTCTTCCTAAGTCCCACGTTCACATCTTCCTGAGATTCTGGCCACTGGCCTATGAGTGAGAGTATATATATATATATATATATATATATATATATATATATATATATATAAAATTTTTTTAAATAGTTTTTATTGGAGCGGAGTTGATTTACACTGTTGTGTTTCAGGTGTACAGCAAAGTGAGTCAGTTATACATATACATATCTCCACTCTTTTTTAGATTCTTTTTCCATATAGGTCATTACAGAGTATTGATTAGAGTTCCCTGTGCTATACCGTAGGTCCTTATTATCTATTTTATATACAGTAGTGTGTATATGTCAGTCCCAATCTCCCAGTTTATCCCTCCCTGCCCCCCTTACTGCCAGGTAACCATGAGTTTGTTTCCTACATCTGTAACTCTATTTCCGTTTTGTAGATAAATTCATTTGTAACCTTTTTTTAGATTCCACATATAAGCAGTATCATATGATATTTGTTTTTCTCTGTCTGACTTACTTCACTCAGCATGACAATCCCTAGGTCCATCCATGTTGCTGCAAATGGCCTGTTTCATTCCTTTTTTATGGCTGAATAATATTCCATTGTATATATGTGATTTAGTGTGTGTTTGGTGGAGAGTAGATCACTTCCTCTACTCAGCCTTATCATTATCAAATCTGTTGTTTCTTTAGGCCCAGGGAAGAGGGCACATCTCCCCATTTTCTCCTCAAAAACCAGATTGGTGTATCTCACAGCAAATCATCATGATAGATTCTTTCATGTGATGTTATCGCCTCCTCTCCTTCCTCAGCCTGTTGCGCCCCAGCTTGTTTCTCTCAGGCATGAAGTGGCAAGAAGGGAGGCCCCAGATGATAAATAACATGATTGCATCTTCAGCTCTACCCACTCTGCTCTTCTGTGTTGCTGACCTGAATCTCTCAAGGGACGTTTCCTATCCCTCCTGTGACTCACCCCATCCCCTAGGTAACATTGCTATATTCAAAATATTTGGTCTATGCCTTTCTGAATTATGCCTCTTGATTTGGAGGAAATCATTATGTTTAAGGTCTAAGGAGAACACTATCAGTCCAAACATCTCAGTATTTGCTAAGTGTGCTCTGTTTGTGGTTCGTGGTTATGGCAACTTCCATGTTCTAGTAAAGATGAAGTTTTTTGTTTTCTTCCTTTTAGTTTTACTGGCATTGAGATGTCTCAAGTGAGAGGAGTGGAGTAAAAATATCTTTAACAAGAAGTCCCCACTCTTTTCAAAAGTTGACAGTATCCCAATAATATTGTTATTGTTTCTCCAAAGGACGTGACTTATGCTTTTAATCCCACATCAACACAACTTTTTTTTTTCATCTACAGATCTGCCTTGGGGTCCCAAATAGTCAAGTGTGGATAGAGGGTTGGCCTCCTCTGGCTGCTTCTACAGATTGTAAGCTGTCTGTATGGCTGCTTTTTACATACCTGCCTTTTTCTTTCTTTGCACATGAGACTAATCTATCAAATACAGTACAGAGTGTCAAAAGCAGGCCAGACAACTTCGAGAACCTCATCTCATTGGAACTATTTGCTTTTAAACTGCCACTATGTTGGAGTGGAAAATAAGATTTAAAATTCAAAGCACATTGTTGTTATCAAATATTGAGTTTGATTTATGAAGCAGTAAAAGGTTTGCTAGGAATTATGTTAAAATAATCAACTTAGGGCTTCCCTGGTGGCGCAGTGGTTGAGAGTCCACCTGCCGATGCAGGGGACACGGGTTCGTGCCCCGGTCCGGGAAGATCCCACATGCCACGGAGCGGCTGGGCCCGTGAGCCATGGCCGCTGAGCCTGCGCGTCCGGAGCCTGTGCTCCACAACTGGAGAGGCCACAACAGTGAGAGGCCCGTGTACCGCACAAAAAAAAAAAAAAAATCAACTTAGTTTCACTTATGCCAAAACGCTAACTGGAATTAAGGTCAATTTATGTGGGAGAAAAGTAATTAATCTGCCTCAGCTGGTCCATGGGTCGCTTGCCTGCAGAAATACGGAAAAGCAAAAATGCAAGTGTGAATTTAAATCTCATGGCTTTTAGCCAGAATCTGTCTCAAATCACTAGATTTAAGAAAGTTTCATAAAAGGGAGACATTTCAAGGAAAAATAAGACCTTGTCCTAAAATCACTGCTTCATATTAAAGGGGAAGGTAAGTAAGCAATCAGAGAACAAGTTGGAGGAATAGGGGGCTCTTGATTTTTCCCTCCTCCCTCAGATGCACCAAATAACCATCAAAATGTGGATCAAGTCTCTCTGAGTAAAATTCAGAAACTGGTTTAGAGACTTCTACACATCAGGCAACTAATACCCACATCAAACTGGGTGGAAAAAGTTGAGACACACACATGCCATAAGCTCCATCCCTGGTGCAACACCTTACTGTTGGGAGGAAACCCCCAAATCCGATTCTCCATGGGGAGCAAAGGGTGTGGACCATACATCTAGCTGCCACCCAAGAGACTGGCTCCCAAATCACCTAGCCCTGAGACCCGATGGGGCTCATCTATGAGTCCCTTGGGACCACAGAAAACAAAGAGGGGGTTTTAACTGGTCACATGATTTAAAAAAATGGGCAAAAACCTGAACAGATACTTGTCCAAAGATGACGTACAAATGGCCAACAGGTACATGAAAAAGAGCTCTATATTACTAATGATCAGGGAAATGCAAATCAAAACCATCTCACCTCATACCTGTTAAGACGAGAATTATCAAAAAAATAAAAGCTAACAAGTTTTGGTGCAGATGTGGAGAAAAGGGAATCCTTCTACACTGTTAACAGGAACGTAAAATGGTATAGCTATTATACAAAACAGAATGGAGGTTCTTTTAAAAATTAAAAATAGAACTGTCATATCCAGAAATCCCCCCTCTGGATACATATCCAAAGGAAATGAAATGAATACCTGGAAGAAATATGTACTTTCATGTTCATTGCAGCAACATTCATAATAACCAGGATATGGAAACAACCTAAGTGTCTTTGAATGAATAGATAAAGAAATTGTGATACATACACGCACTCTGAAATTTTCAGCCTCAGAAAAGGAGACATTGCCATTTGCAACAACATGGATGAACCTGGAGGACATTATGCTCAGTGAAAAAAGCCAGACACAGGAGGAAAAAACTGCATCATCTCATTTATATGTGGAATCTAAAAAAGTCAAATACATAGAAGCAGAGAGAACAGTGGTTATTAGGGCTGAGGAGGTGGGGGAAGTGGAGAGATGTCGATCAAGGGCACAAAGTGGCCGTTCTGTAGGCTGCATAAGTCTAGAGACCTAATGCACCGTGTGATGACTACAGTGAATAATGCTGTATTGAAGAATGGAAATATGCTAAGAGAGTAGATTTCAGGTGCTCTCATCCCACACACAAAAAGGTAACTCTGTGAGGAGAAGATATGCTAATTAGCTTGACTGTAGTAATCATTTTAGTATGTATATCAAATCATCATGTACACCTTAAATATATACAACATTTTTTAAAAAGGAAACAAAAGAAACTGGAGCAGAACAAAAATAGTTGCACATCTTTTCCTTGATATTTTTCCATTCATCTCTTGGCTTCATCTAAATCTGTTTGTGACTTTGTCTTGTATGTAAGAGAGGATTTACAAGAATGAAATAGTAAGGTCTTAAGTGGTTTTCAGAAAAAAAAAAATAGTTGAAGTGTCATCAGCACCAAGTTGAACCAAATTCCAAATTTCATTCAGGAGATTTTTGGTGTTTATCTTCTTTTTAAAATCATGGCACATCTAAGTAGGGTGATGGGTTTGCTGGGGTTTGTTTTATTATCTTGCTTCATAGCTTACCCAAATATTATAAAAATTCTTTTCCATGTATCAAATATTATAGAATAAAATATACAATTTTATATATTTTAAAATATGTATACATATAATATATAATTATATATGTATATATATATGTATGTATGTTTATGTTTGTGTATACACACATACACACAGACATATGTACGAATCCTGTTGATTCTGTTTTCTGAATGTCTGTTACCTGCTCTGGACTTGCACGGCCAGTGCTTTAGTTTAGGCCCCTGACATTTCTCACCTTGATTGCTGCAATAGCTTCCTTTCATCTTCATGCCTTCTTTCTGTACCCCACCAATTTGGCTACTACTAGAAGGTCACTAAATGTCATCCCCTTACTTAAAATCTTCCCATGGCTATTTATAACTTTCTACATAAAGTTTAAACTTTTTACCTTAGCCAAAGATCCTCATCACCCAACTCTGGACCATTTCTCTAGCTTCATCTCCCAATCTCCCATCTCTCCCTAAGTGCAAATCCAAAATAACATAACTAAAATACTCTTCTCACAGGTAGCCCCTGAACATGTCACAGTAATTTACCCCTCAGTTCTTTTGCACATATCTTGCCTCCTATAAGAAGTGCCTTTCCTTTCCTTCCCTGTCTAGTTAACTGCTACAAACCTTTCAAAATTCATGTCAAGTGTCACCTCCTCCAGGAAGCCATCTTTATGCCCCCATCTGATTTGGATATTCCCATAGCACCGCAGGTTTTCATTATAGTGCTCACCTCATTGCTTTATGTTTTCCCAGGTAGACTGTGAATTTACAGGAAAGGGACCATGTTGCTGAAACCCTGAATACTAGCACACTGCCTGGCATATAGAAGTGTTTAATACTTTTTTTGTCATTGTTGAATTGAATGGATGGATACCCTAGAAGAGGTTTGTCTTAGGTGTTAATCACCTAATTATTATTGGTCATTAATAATAATTATTGGTCATTAACACTTGAGAGCAGATTAATGAGATGAAGGTGGGGGTATTTCGGGAGAGAGGAGAGAGGTGCTGGCAGAAGATGTAAAGATGGAAAGGTGTCCACGCTCAGCCACTCACAAGTCATCTTTCATGTGTCAACCGAAGCGGTACTGCCATTGTCAATGCCTACAAATTTTTGCTGAACTGTACACCATGAATTCTTCCAACTTATAAGTCCCATACAAAGGATATCATTCAAAATTTTATTCACTTGACCATAAAATGCCTTTTGCTAGGCTTCTGTATGTAATTATTATATATTTTAAATGTTTTAATCACTAGATTTGATACATCTGGGGATTTTGTGTGTGGTTTCAAGGGTATGTCTTTGTATAGATGTTGGCATTTGGACAGCTGAGGGCTGTAAAGACAAGGCTTGTCATTTGCAGATGAAACCAAACTGGGCATTCTGTATGAGAGGTCCTTTATAGAACCCTTGGATCTCACAGGGAGCATGAGGCTTTCAAATTTCATGATACACTTTCTCAGTTACTATCTCATCATTTAGCTTAAAGGCAGTATCTTGTTTTCTACAATATGGGACTTGTTTAGGGATGAGAACTCAGTGGCCACCAACTGACCACCAAGCATTAGTTAACACGTTTCTTCTCACCTGGCTACTCTTCCTCGAAGATCTCCAACTCCTTGAAGGTGTTTGGTGTTTAGGTCCTGTACTGCAAAATTAGTTCCTGTGGCTGCCATGTCTCGAGCTTTTATTTGTTCCTCCAACATCTGAAATATTTGAGTTAAAATTCCCATTAATTTCCCATCAGACATGATAAGAAAATATCATTTAAAGCAGAGGTTACAAAATCGGGTGCATTTCCTAGTTAGGCTGATAGTGTAAGTGAGTGAGAGGGTCCTGTATCAGAGAGAAGCCATCTTTGCTTTATTTGAGGGAGATAGTGATGGCGTTGAGTCCTGCTGATTGTTGCCAGGTGGGCATGATGGTTCAATGATGTTTCAACAGAAGCCAGAAATCCAGAATTTATGTTAAATTTCTCAATTTTAAAATATTGACATCTTATTTAAATTCTTTTATAAACACCATATGGGCCAAACAAAACATATTTATTGTGCTTTTATGGCCATGGCCATCATCGACATAAAAGCTTTTCACAAAAACCTCTTTCAGAATTGGTGGTACAGTTTAGAAGAAGGAACCTTTCATATGGCATCAAGCAAGGCCCTTTACAGATTGAATCAGAACCACAATGAAGCTAATACAATTAACACAAGCAAATCTGAATCAAACTGTTTCACATACATGGAGTGAAAAACGTTTGTTTTAGATTTTTTAGAGAACATGAGAAATTTATGGCTTGAGTGTGTTCAGATTTTGCCGAGTATCCTTTGTCATGCCTTCATTATGTCTTGGTGTTCTGCAATGAAGCTGACTGTCCTATACCACCAGGTTGGTGGTCCCCCAAACAGTGGGTTTTAATTTTTGGCACTTGTACATAAAAATTAAAAAATTTTGCTTGTCCATAGAAAAACATTTATATCTTGCTTGACATTCAAACAAATTCCAAAGTAAAGACATAAAAAATAATTTATGTTTACTCAGAAAACCGTTTAGAGGATAGGAAAACACAAACAACTTTTTGATTTACAGAAACATTAAAGGTTGATTGCTATATTTTACCAAGGCCTGAACCATGTTAAATTTGTGATTATGAATTTTTGGAGGAAAAGAAGGAATTTTACAGGAAATGAATTATAGAAATTTCAAAGACTATATACAGAATCTTGCCCATTTGTAAACTGGCAGATTGAGACAATCCAAGAACAAATATAGCTTTAACTGGAGACATAAAAGTGTCAAGAACACTAGCTAGAGGTGTTTTTGGTTTTGGTTTTAGCTTGTTTGTTGGCTTTAGCATGCCTATAGGTGTTTTAGTTCATTCGGGCCACTATGACAAAATACCACAGACTGAGCAGCTTATAAACAACAGAGATTTATTTCTCACTATTCTGGAGGCTGGAAGTGCAAGATCGGGGTGCCCGCATGGTTGGGTTCCGGGGAGAGCCCTCTTCTGGGCTGCAGACTGCTCACTTCTTGCTGCATCTTCACATAGTGGAAGGAGCCAGGGAGCTCTGTGAGATCTCTTTTATGAAGGCACTAATCCCATTCATGAGGACTCCACTCTCATGACCCAAATACCTCCCTAAGCCCTCCTGATACCATCACATTGGGCAGTAGGATTTCACATATGAATTTTGAATGGGGACACAAACATTCAGACTATAACAGTAGGTGTTGTTTTGCTTTGTTTTGTAAGGAATAGTGATAAAAAGGAACTTGCCCTATTAAATAGTAAAGCATTTTGTAAAAACGAGGATAAGTAATTGAGTGTAGCTAAATAGCTGAGTGTAGCTAAATAGCTGTGTGTAGCTAAATCAATCATTGTAATTTAATGAAGATCTTTGTAAATGTAAGAAAGAAATATGCTATATATGAGACTCAAAATCCCTGGGGAAGGAATTTCACAAATGCTGTTGAGATTTTTGGTTACTTATTCAGAAAACAGTCAGTTTAGATCCTTACCTTACACCATACATGAATATAGATTTTAGAAAAAAATAGATTTTGAATATTAAAAAAGTTAAGCCATAAAACTAACAGATAATAGAGGAGATTATTTCATCTTTGAAATTTCTAAAGGAAATTTCTATTCTTGAAAGTAATGAGGGAAGTCACAAACCAAAATATTGGAACATTTAACTTTATCTAAAACTTGTAAAAAACAATATAAATATAATTAAGATATAGACAACCAACTGGAAAAACATTTATAACAAATGTTACTGCCAAGGGTTTCAATGGTGTGTTGCAATCATTTATACACCTGTCCTTGAGAGCCAATTGTGCATGTATATCTCTTCCCATCGTTGTGTTTAGTAACATCAGTTGGTTTTCTAAATCAGTCATAGTGAGAGTATTCACACCATGGAAATAGGCAAACACTATAAACCAGGTATTTTATCCCTCAGAAAAAAAACTGATTGCTGATTGTTACACATTTACCAAAGCGTCATTGCTTATTATTCTTTTTTTAAAAATAAATTCATTTATTTATTTTTGGCTACATTGGGTCTTTGTTGCTGTGCACGGGCTTTCTCTAGTTGTGGTGAGTCGGGGGGGCTACTTTTGTTGAGGTACACGGGCTTCTCTTTGCGGTGGCTTCTCTTGTTGCAGAGCACAGGCTCTAGAGCACAGGCTCAGTAGTTGTGGCACATGGGCTTAGTTGCTCCGCGGCATGTGGGATCTTCCTGGACCAGGGCTTGATCCCATGTCCCCTGCATTGGCAGGCGGATTCTTAACAACTGTGCCACCAGAGAAGTCCCACTGCTTATTTTTCTTAATAAAAAAACTCATAAATAAAAACTAAAAAGCACTAAAATCCAAAAAAACCAATTGGCAAAAGACATTAGATTATTGATAGAGAAAATGTAAATTGTTATAGTCACTTTTAAAAAGTGAAAAAAAGGGAAAGATCTCATTTCTATCTCATCAAATTAGCAATAATTAAAACAATAAATCTCAATGCTGGGATAGGTGCAGTGAAAAAAGCACTCTCATATAAGGCTAATGGAAGTGTAAATAGACCAATGTGGCAATATGTGTAAAGGGCTTTTATAGTGTTCTTACCCTGGTAATTCCATTTCCAAGAACGTATACAATAGGAATAATCCAAATGTGGACACATTTATGCACAACGATATTTCAATATTAGGAGAATAATTAAGCAAACCATGACGTACACACCATGCAAAGAGCTTTTAATGACATACAAAAGGGTTTATGATATAATTTTATATTAAAAATTGTGCTTACAAATGTAGTCTCAGCTTCCTAAAGGGAATGCCTGGAAAGACCAGAGGGAGATGCATCTAGGTATTTGTAGAGAATGCCGTTTGGTGGTGAAATTGTGAGAACTTTTTCCTAGGTTTTAAAATTGTTTCCTAAACTTCCAAATAATTGCAGTGAACAAGTATTGCTTTTATAAGTTGGAGGAAAAAAATGCAATAAAGCAATGTTGTACATGAAATGCTCTTTTCCTGAATTAAAAATAAATTAAGTTTCAAACTTTAATTAGCTGCCAGCTTAAAAAATAAATATTTTGATTTAAAAAGGAACACGCAACTTAACACAACATTGTAAAGCAACTATACTCCAATAAAAATTAATTTAAAAAAATTAAAAAATAAAAAGGAACAAGAAACTTAACTGCTACAATTATTGTTGATTAAACAAAAAAATCTTTTTTTTCATTTCTTTTAAAAACCCAAGTCAAACTTCTGCTCACACTTGGGTCTAACTTGCTGGCTAATTTACAAATGGGCTGATCTGATTAAAGAGTTTAGGTTTTTAAAAAATACTTGGATAGCATCCATTTCTCTATAAATGCTTATTACTTTATAGTCTTAGTTATTTACTAATGGTAGTTTAATACTTTCTTCTTCATAATGTTTTAACTTCATATCTATAGTCTTTAAATACTTCCTAATTCCATTTTCTGCACAATCAGACCAGTCCTTGTCATTTTCCCTATATATGCCAAACCCTTAACAGGATTGCAAATATTTTGAGATTTTTATGGTATTTGGAAAATGCTTTGTCTTTGTCTTTTTTCCTGAGCTAATCTAAGGTAATTATTATAGGAAAAGAAGCTCTTAGTAAGATTTCAGATATCTGGAAACTTTTTTCCCCTTAAAGCTAATAGTATTTTATTGGGGTATAATTAATATGTATTAAAATATATAAATCAAAATATATCTCTGGATGGATTTTGACAAATATAATCAACTATGTAACAAACACTGAAATCAAAATATAGAACATTCTAGAAGCATTTTGATATTTCTGAGAATGCTGTTCTCTTTTCAATTACCAAGAAATTTTGACTCCTAAATTAGAATCTTATTTTAGTCCTGGTGCTGTTCTTGATTTTCTCATCATCTCAGAGGCACTGAGCCATGTGTCTCTTGTCACTTTCATGAAAGTTCATTATGCCTGGAAACACCTTTGACCACTTTGAGAAGTAACATTGCCGCTTTAGGTCCTGCTGTCAATTCAATATGTGCTAAATACCAAAAAAGTGCCTTTTAAAAGCTCACCAAGATTTTTTAACTTTCCACAGTCCCTCAAATGCAGTATGACATTATGGGGTCTACAGATAGAAAATAAATTAACAAATATCCTTAGCCTTAAATGTATAGTCATGAGTAAGTCATTGCTGGGTCAATCTCATGGTTTTTGTTTTTTTTGTCTAATCCACTATTCTATCTGTTAGGAGAAAAGGACATTATTGTGTGAGGGCACTGTTGTCAATTCTCACAATTCCACACGTTTTGGTCCAGATTTTTAAACTGTATTCTCTGGAACTTTTGCCTGAAAGTTGCTACCCCAGATTCATAATGCTCATTAGTACTTTAAAAACTCTGAAAGAACTGTAATAAGAATCTACTTGTCTTGGTTTAACCCAAGCATTTCATTTTTTGGTCAGAAACTCTATTTTTCCTTTAGCACCTTAAACATCATTCATTCATTCATTTATCTGTTCAAGAAATATTTACAGATTGCTGACTGCCTCTCATACACTGTCATCAGTTTGATGTGGGATTTAGCAGTGAACAAAATGAAGTTCCTGTCCTCACAGAGATTATATTTTCGAAGCGAAGCACACTAAACAAATAAAGACCGTGGTCATTTGCAATAAGTGCTATAGATAAAAATAATGTAGGGTTTAAGGGAGGTTGTGACTGTTGGGGTGAGGAGGGGGTACTTTATGGCATGTCAAGGAACTGCCCTCTGATATGATGATTTTTGAGCAAGGACCTGAAGGAAATGAAGAATACTTTATAGAAGCATCTAGGGGAAGATGATCCACCCAGAATACACAGCAAGTGCAAAGGCCCTGAAGCCTGAGCATGTTTGGGGTGTTCTAAGAAGAGCTGGGAGCCCAGTGTGGCCAGAGTGAAGGAGAAAGGGGTAGGAGATGGGGTCAGTGTGTGATGGGCCTATGAACTAGCATTCCCACTGCCTAATGAAGTCCTCTGTTTGAAATGATTACATTAATAGAATCTTGGAGATTAAGATGAAAATAAGCACCTTAGCACAATGTCTGACATTTAATGTTAGACAGTTGTCTTTTCTGTCACAGAGACACTCAACAAACATTTTCTGAACGTAGAATTTCCTTCTACTTTTTGGCAGAAATGAGAAGTTGAAATATTGACTATTTCCCTCTGAGACAACTAAACTAAAATCATTTAAACTTAAGTAATAGTGACGCATTTCTCTAGTTGAAAAATGACACTGGTGCTTGATAAACTTTGTCAAGCAATGATGCCAACATATGGGAAATAAAGAACTACCTCAATGTTCTGGCTGAGTTTTTTGACGATGCTGGTGATGGTCTGGATGTGGTTTTCCAGAAGCTTCCTGGCAAGTGACTCCTCCTTTTGAAAGCCATGCGTCCCCTGAAGACAGGCAGAGATATCCTCCTTGATGTGGAAAGCTTGTTCAAGGAGGAAAGCTATGGTGCGACCCTGGTTGTTCAGTCTGTCTTCTAGCTGACTTCTCTGGGTGTTTGGAATGGCAGGAAGAAAAGAATGACCCCTGGTCCGGAAAAGGAAACAACACCGCGGATGTTACAAGGATGAGCTGGACGAGCCAGAACCAGAACTTGCATCCGCACTCCTACTCCTGTATATATAAAATCCATATATATAAAATCCTGTATTTTCTCCCCTGTGAGAAGTCTGTCTGTTAGGGCTTTAAACCCTGTGTAGTTAGAATCTCGGTTTATGTCTCATCTGAGAACTGGATCTGACTTATGCCCTGATCTTGTATCATGTATTTTTCCCGTTTCCCAAGCAGGAATTGTTCTACATTTTACCGGCTATTCTGACAAGCCAAGTTGGAGCCACATAAATTTCATGCCTGATGATTCTATACTGAGGAGTGAGCTGCTTTCTAATTGCTGGAAGAAATAATAGCTCAAAGGCAAAGATTAACAAAAGAGTCAGAAGGTCAACAAAAAGTAAAAAAAATAAAGTAGAAAAGGAAAATACAAAGACTAGGGGTATTTAGTATTAGGGCAAAGAAACATGCAAAATCCCAATAGCTCCTATTGGCATTCGCAAATTACTCCTTCCCTTCACAGATGAACTTCTTGGAGAACAAGTTACTTTTGTTGTGTCTCTTTCTTTATTTAATTTACTTTGCTTATTTTTGTGACCTAATCTCGAAGTCATACCCCATAACTTTTGCTTTAGTCCATTCCCTAGAAGCAGGTCACTAAGTTGTGCCTATATTCAAAGCAAGGGGAGTTAGTCTCCACTTCTTGAAAAATGGAGTGTCAGAGAATTTGTGGTTATTTAAAAACCACCACACTGTCACAGTCATCTGACTGGCTTCTCAGGAATATCAAAATGCTTCTAGAATGTTTTATATTTTGATTTGGGTAGTTGTTAATAATTGATTATATTTGTCAAAATCCATCCAGATACATACTTTGTATATTTTAGGACATATTAATTATACCCCAATAAAATACTCTTAGTATTAAGAGGAAAAAAGTTTCTGGATCTCCAGAAATCTTCCTAAGAGCTTCTTTTCCTATAATAATTGATTATCCTAGATTGGCTCTGAAAAAAGACAAAGCCAAAACGTTTTCCAAATACTATAAAATCTCACTACATTCACATGTCCCAGGGGTGGGAAAGCAACTGCTCTTCTAGTGTTGCTTCTTCCCGAGGAGCAAAAGGTGAAGACCTGACAGGAGAAGTTATTCTGTAGGATGGGGAGTGGCTGACTACGGTTTTACGGTGTCTGGGGCTTATCCACACCCCACCTCCCAAGCTCATCGGAGCTGACAACACTTCATTGGCAACCAGGCTCTGACTGAAACCTTTAGTCAGAAAAGACGAAAAGATGAACTCCCGGGCCAAAATATCAGGACATTTGAGGAGCACAGCCTTTTTAAAAACAAATTAGCCAACAAATAAACAGTCTCTTGGATTATTGATTCCTACAAAAGAGAATTACTGAAATATATGCAATGAGAAATTTTTTAAAAAGCTAATAAAGGTATTAAAAGGGAAGATATTAGCAAAATGAAAACAACTAGAAAACATAAACAAGTAGAAATATCAGGCATGAAAAATATAATAGTTGAAATAAAGAAACGTAAAAGATGGGATAGCTATGACACAAGAAATAGCTGAAGAATGAATTAGTGATTTAGGAGAGAAGATTGAGAAAATTTACCAGACAGAAGGAGGAGCAGTCGCACAACTTGGAGATGCCAAGAGTCAGAATTCAAAACTCACGTCTGTCTAACTCCAAAATCAAATGTTGACCTTTACTCCCATATATTCCTGTCATTCTACGAGATAATAAGCAGCAGCAGAAGACACACTTTGATTAACGCTACCGATGTGGCCTAATAGAGTGACAGCAGAAATGACAAACAGAAGTGTCCTCAGGCTTCAAAGCTTCTCTTTGCATAGTTCTTTCTTCTCTTCTCGGTCCTGGCCACCGTTATCCCCTCCACTTTCGCCTCCTAACAGAGAGTGCATCTTCCGCACAACAGCTAGAGTGATCTTTCTAAAAGTGTGAAGATAGAACTTGCCTACTGAAAATGCTCTGATGGCTCATCCATTGTCCGGAAATAAAATCCTGGCTCTCCTTTCCAGCCTCATCTCCTCTCACTCTTCCCTACA
>NW_006797638.1:115233-120214 GCF_000442215.2 Lipotes vexillifer
CCCTACACAGACCAATGTCTTTCTGCTCCTCAAACATGCCGAGCAGTTCCTGTAGCTCAGAGCCTTGGGATCCGCTGTTCCTTCTGTTTAGAGTGCAGTCTCTTCCTGGCTGCCGGCTTCCCATTCTTTAAGTATCAACTTCAATATCCCCTCCTCAGGCAAACCTTCCACTCAGTCACTTTCTATCATAATACCCCATTTCACCTTCTCCATAACATTTGTCATTACCTAAAATCATCATATTTACTTGTTTGTGTTTATTTTCTGCCCTTCATCACTAGAAGGAACCCTGCAGGCAGGCACTTTATCTAACTTGTTCTCCATGGTTTCCCCAACACTGAGAAGACTGCCTGACACATAGCAGGTGGTCAATAAATATTTGTTGACTGACTGATTGCTGTAGCTGGACTGTTTCCTTAAGTCTCAGTTGTTAGAAAATTGGAGGAAAAAATGGTTCCACAAAGCTCCAAGTTGTTAGAGCCTGAAAGTTTTCAGTTTCCTTTCTCGAGCAGTATAAAATAGCTTCAGCCTGGGTGAGATTCATCTTTCCTATCACCTGCACATCTGAGGAACAGAGATGGCTTAGCTAAGTGTTTCAGTAGTAAGATTCCATCCACCACTCATTTGGCTCAAAAATGTTCTTCTGGAAAACTACCAAATGGAGCCTCATATATATAAAATCCATTTTTCTAAAACCCCAGCATGCTGACAGTGCTACCCTGGATGGGATGTATGAGTCACAGGCAAAAGGGAAGAGGATGTCAGGCCCTGCTGCTGGTGACACATAGCCTAGCAGTGGATTGCAGATTTACTCATTGTTTTCCTTGAGCCGGTGCTTCTTTCTGGTCTCCAGACAATCTGCAGCCTGGATTTGCCGGTGAAAGAGATCTTCATTTGTTCTGTACAGACCCTTGTAAATCATGCTGCATTCCTCTCAAAGTTTAGAATTTGTTCTCTCTTAGGTGTTCTCATTGTGGCAGACACGGTTGGTTAACTTCTTAATAGCCATCCCTGCCTCTGCCTGACTCGGTACGTCCTCCTGTCCCCCATGTCCTTCAAGGGTGGGGTGGGGCGCAAGCTAACCATGGTGGTCCCATTCTTCTGGGCTGAGATGCAGTTGGTTTAGGTAGGAGCACGTGAAGCAATACTGGCCAATGAGATGCAAAGGGAAACCTACTGTGGGGCTTCTGGGTAAGGTTGCTTTGCCTTTAAGAAGACATACCCAAGGAGAACCTTCCCTCTTTTTTGCTGGATGTAGTCATGTCTGTGTGTGATGCCTGGAACTGCTGAAGCTACCTGTGATCATGAGGGGAAAGAGGATGGCTGGGAAGGAGGATAGAAAACACCTGGGTGTTTGATGATGTTGTTAAGCCTCCAAATTAACCAAATTCTAGATTTTTAACGTGAACTAATGAACGACCTTACATTTAAGCCGTTTTGGTTGGAGTTTTCATGGGTAGCTGAAAGCACTGTATCTGTATCTAGTAACTTACCAATAAAAATGTCAGCTGAAATAGAAATGTATCAGTAAATATTTACTAAATGTCTACTCTAGTCCATGTACAATATATAAAGGTCCTGTCCCTCCAGGAACTTAGTCTGATTCAGTGTTTCTTGTGAAGAAACTTGCATTAGTATCATGGGGGTGGAGAAGGGAGGGAAGTCGCTAAAATGCAGATTCCGTGGCACCACTATAGACTTACTAAATCATAATTTTGGGGGTGAGGGGAAGAACAAGAATATGTATTTTAAATAAGCACTTGGATGAATCTAATATATTCTTAGGACTGAACATCACTGATTTATTTAAGACGGGTCATATGAGTCATGACCAGTCTTGAAGGCATAAAGGTAAAGAACATATAATGAGGTGCTGAAGTGTGAAATGTGGACTCTGAGATTTCAAATCATGCAGATATTCAGAGGCAGCTTGGCAACTTGGAAGGCAAGGTAGACCAAGGGTAGAATACAGGTTCCACCACTTACCAACCAAATATTTCTGTTCATTCATTTTAGACGGAGGTAATGGGGCCATTTTGCCATATGGCTGTTAAGTTCTGAGATCACATGTAGAAGCAGGTGGTAGGGAGCAGTGAGACCAGGGAGACCTGCACTGCCGTCCAGGCTCACAAGGGGCCTATGTGAACTCAGTCTTCGGGTGTGTTGTTGGCTGGTATCAGGATTGTATCCAGAAAGAGCATTGCATCCAGAAAGGTCTGAGGAAACAGACCTAAGCCAGTAGAGGGGCCAGTGGAACAGGGCTGCCACCTCTGCTCAGATGCCAGCCTGTGGTCCTGCCTTCAGAGTTGGCCTCAATGTTGTTGCTCTTTGGCACATGGAAGGAAGCCTTGCAGGGCAGCACCTAGCGCTATGTGAATGTATTTGCCTGCAACCATGGGACATTAAATGGCACGTAAATGATGGACTGTAGTTACTTATTTTCTTTTAGTTCTTAACATTTATTTTTAAAAGTTATTTTATATTTAAGTGGAGAATGTTCCTTTTTGAAATGTCTTCTCTTGTCTGAGATTTACTATTGGAGTATTATTATTGTTGTTTATTAATGATGCTTAATGAAGCACCAAATCATGCTCTGTTTAGTTCTATTTGCATGATTCCTACAGGATGAAGATAGAGCTTATATATATGTTTCCTATTTTTTGCTGTAAGGAAAGAGAATATTATTTTCCAATTGACTTTTCTAAATCAATGACTGGAATAACATTCAACACACGAACATTCTCAGTCTTCTAAGAGAGATTCCTAGTAATACTGTTATTCAAAACATCAGATCATCCACAAGTTTAAAAACTGAGGCTTTTCATTAGTAGCGAGATGTGGCTACCATGAATTAAAAAAATTCACTGCTTTATTAGTATATCATAGCAGTGGGACTTATATATCTAAATTTAACTGTGAAAGAAAGATATAACGAATATTCCAGACTCGTGCAGATAGAGTTACTAACCACAGGAGGAAGTACTCCTAGGGGGCCTTTTCAGAGGGATATTTGGACTTTATATAAATCATTGATTATGTAGCTGACAACTGAATCTGAACAGGTTTTCCACAAACTCTGAGTTCTATTTCTCTGCAACTCAATGTGACTTACACCAGCTGTGCTGTTGCTGGCAGATGCACTGGTACATAGTAACTCTCACTTCTCCTAAATTTACTTAGGAGATTTTAATAACCGTTTCGGCAACCTGTAATATTCAAGAGACAAAAATTTGAAAATTTAAACCCCTTTCTAGAACACAAAAGGGCATAACTGAAGAGAATTTTCATTTCCTTGAGATTTATTCTGTGACTAGTTACATTCTCAGTGCAGAGTCCTGCAAAAAAAAAAAAAAAAAAAAAAGTGAACAAAGTGGCATTTCAGAGAATATTTTGCTGCCTCACAAAAATAATCTGTGAGTGTGTGCGTAGAGCGATGGAACTGAAAATGTCTTTTCTATGGTTTCTCCATTGCTTGTTCCTAAGCATTACCCTGGCAGATGGTTTTGGTGGCTCTAGAAGCCTCCACTGCTGAGTTTTACACAGGGCTGAATGCTGTAGGTGGGTGAGGGAGGCATCTCCTGTTTTAAATAACGCGTAACAGGAAGAAGCAGCCCAGCGGGGCTGGGTCAGCATGGGGTCTGCGTGGAGGAGCTAGGAAAGGGAAGGACTCCAAATAGTGACCTGGCCGAGAAGAGACTGGCTGTGGATCTTTTCCAGAGGCAAGTTATGTAATATATGAGGCAAACTTCCCGTGTTCAGTAACACTTTCAATAAAATTACAGAATTAGTAATGTACCTGTTGTGATTGGCTTTCTGGTAGAGGCATTCAGGTTGGCAGGTGTTCCTGAGTCCCTGTGCCAATGGGGGCTCGGTGGACACCCGGGTGACACAGGGGCAACATGTAAATGGCAGCAGCAAGTTGTTTTGAGGGTGTTTGGAGTTCTTACAGCGTTTTCTAGGGCTCTTGAGATGCTTACCCATATTACCTTGCTAATGTTGGGCTCTGAGAGTTGTTTATGTGAGTCCCCAGGGGAAAGAACACTCTACTTGGAGTTGGAAGACTGGGGGCTCAAGCTCTGACTCTGCCACTTAGTACCCTTAACCCCTATTAAGCTGTCCAGAAGAGAGCTCCTTATTTGCCCTGTGGAGATGACTCCTGCCCTACTTATTTGGCTGAAGTTTTTCAATTTACGGAATGTATCTGAAGTGCTTTGTAATGTCTACAAGGGTCATATACGTGTGTTCTTGTTATAATTATTAGTAATGATTAGATGGTGCCATGGGCTGAATTGTGTCCCCACGAAAAGATACGTTGAAGTCCTAACCCACACACCCCCAACCCCGTACCACAGAATGTGATCTTAGAGGTCATCGCGGATGTGATTAGTCATACCTACTGAGGTCTTACGCGGTTGGTGGGCCCCAATCCAGTATGACTGATATCCTTGTAAGAAGATGGCTGTGTGATGGCAGAGACACAAGGAGGAGACCATGCGAAGGTGGAGGCAGAGACTGGAGCGAGGCAGTTACAAATCAAGGAACACCAGGCCTGCTGGCTGTCACCAGAAGCTAAGAGAGACCAATGGGACATGTTCTCCCCAGAGCCCTCAGAAGGAATCAACCTGCAGACACCTTGATTTCAGACTTCTAACCTCCAGGATTGTGAGATAATACTGTTTGAAGCCACCCAGTTTGAGGTACTGTATTGTGGCAGCCCTAGGAAACTAATACAAATGGTAAATTATTTGAGGGGAGCTTCTAGCCCAAGAGAAATGTAAGGAATCTATTATTATTACTGCTTTATCTCTCCATAATGCTTATAGTCAACATAGCACTTTCATAAACATGATTTCATTTCATCCCCACAACTTGTCCTTGGCATAAGTAAAATTTTTCTCATTCTCAATTTAGGTGGAAACTAAAGCTTAAAGATGATCAGTAATCCAGCTGGGAAACATTTCAACCTGCCCCCTTGACTCTT
>NW_006797638.1:120224-134208 GCF_000442215.2 Lipotes vexillifer
ACCACAGCACATTTGTTTAGACCAGTTAGTAGTTCTGCCTGTTATATTTGAATTTTTCTCAGAGATAAGATATATTGATTCCTCTGCATATATTTATATAAATATAAATATATATTCCAGGTATATATATTTATAGGTATAAAGTTATATACATATAACTGGCATATATATTTACACATGTATATTCCTCTGCATATATAAATATGTATTCAAGATGCATATGTTTATATATAATGTTATATATAACTTGTATATATAAATATATTCCTCTGCATTTATATATATATATATATATATATATATATATATGTATGTATGTATAAAACTTGCTTCCAACATCATGTAATTTTTCACCCCAGTTACCTTTGCTTGGCTCACAGCTCTCCATGGAGCCCTAAGGGTCCTCTTTGTGGTCCAGAGGTTGGAGGGGCTCCCTCTCTGCTCTAGTGCACTGAGACTAGCCTCGGCCTGACCTCAGCACAGTTCTCACACTTGAGCAGAAACTCTCAGGTGTGGCAAGAATTCAGTCCCTCCTGGGGTGGGAGGACCTGAGCTTCATGTGGGCAGCTCCTGCCTGGACTGATATGGGAGTGCTGTGGGTAATGCCCAGTTCCTGTAGCTGTGTGCACCCCCAGCACGGTGAGATGATGCCAGAGAGAGAGTAAAAGACTGCACTGTGGCTGATGGTAGTGCCTCTCAGGCTGCCTACATCCCACACAGGGACATCCAGGGAGGAAGATCAGATATGGCTGCCTTCATATCTTCCATGCTGCGAGGGATGGGCTGGAGGCGACAATGTCCCAGGCTCTATGTGTGTGTGTGTTGAGAAGATACCTGGCAGGGGGTGTGGATAGCGAGTGGTTAAGAAAATAGGTTTTGGAATAACGTAGACACAGATTTCTGTGTTAGAATCTTGGTCTGTCCTTGCACTGTGTGACCTTGGGCAAGTATTTGACTTCTCTGTGAAGCCCAGTGACTTCATCTTTAAAATAGTGACACTCTTTACCTCTTAGGGTTATTGTGAGGATTAAATGAGATGATTAACACAGAGTAAGAGCTGGAAACGTTAACGCTGAATGCGGTCAGTGGGGCTAGAGAACTGTGCAGGGTGGGAGGGGGTCTGCCAGGTAATAAGTAACTTGCTAACAACCCAGAGTGCCCCATGTATCTTTTTTTCATAAGCTATGCAGACTATTTTGAACTTTCTCACCTGGAAGCTAGTTTGCCCTTGAAGCTGGATATGATACTGCAAAATAAAACCCAAGAGATCTCCAACCTAACATGACCTATCCCATAAAAAGCTCAACTAACAGTGTTTTGTCTTCCTTTCCTGTGTACTCTAATGTGAAATATCTGTCTTCATGTAGCAACAAAAGCAATGCATCACATTATAATAAAATGGCTGCCACGGTACTGAGAAAAAAACCTTGAAAATGAATACTTCCCAGACCCTGAATGCCCTATTCTACTTACAAGTAGAGATCATTAATAATTTATTATTTTGCCTGTTTGACTCACTGATAGTTTTATATATCCAAATTTTGCGTACTATTCTTTGGCTGTCAGCCAGACCCCCATCTTCCCAAAATGTACTCCTGAGAGAATTCCTGAGAGGTATATTGGCTGTAGCCCAGCCTGGACAGCTCTTCAGTACAAAACAATTTCATTTTCTTGGCCCAGATAGCATTACAGTTCGTGTTTATATGTCCCTCCTTTTTATTCCAGCCCTCTTTGCCTCTGTGTTGTTTCTGCCTCACCACAGGAGTGTTCCTGCCTTAGGAACTTAGCTTTCCCCTGTATGTCCCCATGGCCCATTTTCTCATCTCCTGGTTTTTGCTCAAATGCTAACTTCTCAATAAACTCTACCCTGGCCAGACCACCTAACAATGTGTATCTCTTCCTCTTACTAGAACAAAAGCTCCATGAGGACAGGGTCTTTGTTTTGTTCACTGAAAACCCTCCAAGTGCCTAGCATAGTGCCTGGCATGTAGTAGATTGTCAATAAATATTTGTTAAGTGAATAAATGGTTATAACCAGTTTTTGAAGACCAAAGAATCTAAGGGAGGGAAGAGACCTTAGAAATTATTTGATTCGGTGGTGAGAAACTTATTTTTTTTCAGGAGAGTCAACTGAAGGAAAATAAAAAGTAATTTATGGGCAGTATTTGTTTTCTACACCATATGAAATCCTGTGGGGGAATAACATATGTTCTTAAATCTTAACCACTTACTTTATTACATAAAAGAGTGTTTATGAGTTTAAACTGTGGGCGGAGTTGAGAAATAGAAAGTAGTGGTGGCCCTGATCTGCATTCTGGAAATGAATTCTGAATCTTACCTTGAACAGAGACAGCCCTTGGGACTCAGGCACCTAAAACCCCACCCCATTTTATAGAGGAGGCAGAGATTGCCTGGAGAAGCAAAGACATTTTAGTTTTCTCAAGGTCACATAGCTGATTACAGGCAGATTCAAGAGTGGACCTAGGTGCCTAGCCTCCATGCAATGCTCCTTCTACCAGCAGGAGAAAAAGAAGAAAAAGAAAAAGCCTCTGGCGCTTTTCTGCTTAATTAAGCTTAAGTGAGCATTGACTACACCGTCATGAACTCAGCAGATATCTGTTCATTGTGAATCTATAAACACATGTGGAAATCAGAATTATTTACTGCCTTTAATATAATGTCACCATAATTGTCCTAGAAATGACTGCAAGCATTCTGCCTGCCCCTGCTGCATGGATTATTAATATGACCTAACATTTAGCAAGTGTGGGTGATGCTCCAGCTGCCTGAGGCTGAGAAGGGCCCTGTACATGCTCAGTCTGCCTTTCTTTTTAATGTGCTCATCTCTAGCCAAACCTTGTTCATGGACTAGGCATCATCTCTTTTGTTGCTGAATTTTTACTCTTTTCAGTTGTTTTTATTATTTGCTTTTAGTATTGCCTATAAATATGCCCACATAGATTTATAAGGCAGAACCTCTGAGAGTATGTAACATATATTCAGGCTGTTTAATGAATCGATAATGACTTTTACTTGTGTGAGTACTCTGCTTGCATATCAATACATCTGTTGCCATTCAATGACTGTGAGGAGGAAGTTATTTTTAAAATTATTGTTTTTTATGTTTATTTTGTTGGATTCGATATGTCAATTAAAAATATCTGCACTGATGATTGAAATGCCCAAATGCCATTTTGCTTTTCCAGTTAATCAGCTACCCAGGAGTCTGCTGCTCTAAGCAGAGCCCTAAAGATTCAATTGCTCCACCATTATTCTCCATTAAATCTGTCAACTACAGTTCCTTAGGAATTGATATTCAATGCATCATGATAGGCTACTGTAGGGGTATCAAAAAGCATTAAGGCCAGAGAGTCCCTGCCTTTAGGGTGTTTGCAGCCTGCTCTGGGAGATTAGAGGAGTGAGACCAAAGGAAAACCAGCCATCTTAGGCAGTACATAGAAAGTTCTTAGATATATGACTTGGACAAAAAGAGAAGGGATGTGGGAGGGATCTCGGCGGAAATGAATGTTGGGGTCATCATGCTTTTGCTCTGAATTATAGAATACTTCTTTCCCTTTGTCTTAATTTTAGTTTCTCTGGAATCCAAGAAATGGCAAAAATTTCCTTGGATTTCATTTTAAGTTTTTTGCCATCTTCCAGGAATTTTCTCTCATTTCCTATGATGTAAGTCACCATCCTGAGCTAAAGAAATCCACTTGGGTTCATACTGGAATTTGACAGATCAGAAGAAGCATTTCTATTTTGTTTGTCATGCGGAGAGTCAGGTGGGAATAGGTCTTTGTGTTCTCCTTGGATGGCAAGGTTAGCCAATACATCTTTACAATAATTATTTTTGTGCATACCACATTCATTGTCCTTAACTAAGAAAAAATGCCATCGATCCAAATGTCTCATTTCTAAACATTAAAAAAACCTTTCCCCTTGTTTGGCTCCATTCTCTAAATTACAGCCTCATTGCCACATAAGCAAATACAAATCATGGGTAGCATGAAAAGAGGGGCTGAAATACTGTGGTTGGACTTTTTGGAATGCCTTAAATTCAGCTGGCTAAGGAACAGGGAAATTCTTAATTGTGAACATACTGTAATATTAGTGATTTTAAAAATTTTATCATCTTCATTGTTAAAAGTAATTAAAAAAAATGAAAATCCAGTATTTAGATTTTTCTTTTCATGTTGAATCATTTTCTTTGTTTGGTCATTTTTTTCCCCTGTGGTCATGATGTATATTTTAGAATCAGAATTGTTTTAAAGATACAGTGAGTGGGTCTTAGAGAGTTTCTAGTTCAGCCTCTTCATCTGGCAAATGAGAGAACAAGCCCAGAGACATATGGGACTGCGTGAAGTCATGCAGAACATTACTGGAAAGCCTGAGACTAAATCCCAAGTTTAATGCACACATCAGACCAAATCCCCCTCTGACATACTCAAATAGAAACTCAAACTAGTATGCCTTGCCCTGTATCCTTCCTTTACAAATTGGAATTCTAGAATCTTTTGGACAATGTGCATGTTATCAATTGTATGCTATATTTCCAAGTCCCCGGAGCTCTCCCCCTTTTGTAGACCTTCCCTGGATGAGCTCCAGGTGTGACACTGTAAATAGCAGAAACAAAAACGTTCTGATGATTAGTTTAATATATTTCAAAATTTCCTGAGTTTTTATCATGAAATGTTAACATATTTATTCGGTTTATTTCGAAAGTCACAGTTAACTATATCTGATCTTGTCGTATGTCATTCATTGCCTATGTTGTGTTATTCATAAATCTATAGGAACCTATGGAGGTTACTTAAAGAGGAAACAGTGAAATTGGCTTGTTCTGTTAACCAGAGAGGAATAAGAGAGAGAGGTTCGTCCTCTTGAGATGTTTTAATGCAGTCCTTCTGAAAGCAGAGAACTAGTTTAGATGAACTCAAAGATCTCATTCAGGCACTTTAATTTCTAACGTAATCATCAAGTATAGTAAATAGTTAAAACTGTTGCAGTTCACAGACTTACTTGTCAACATATTCAACTAGATCTGTAGAATTCTTGGTTGACATTTTGGCTGGAGATAATCTTACCTAAAACAAAGGTCATGGGTTTAAAATATATCATTAGCTACTTTACAGGGAAAGCTTATCCATCTTATAATGTTTTAACTGAAAACAAAGTATGTGCTATAGATCATAGATCACCAGCCCAGTTAATCTTGCACATGCCCGCATTTGTACTGCTCAAGGCTAAAATCAAAATCAAGTTCTGGAAAGATTCTAGAGTGTTGCATTTCATAGATTTGGTATCATACTTATGAAAATTTTTCAGGAAAAGTCAAAGCCATAGATTATTCTTGGATAATTTTTTAATGACATAGCAAATGATTATTGGCAGAGTTACTAAAGATGTCCTCATAGAGTGAATTATTCCTGACATGGTGAATTCTGAGGGGAATCAGCTAATTTTTGAAAACAAAGCCAAAACCTAGAAAAGTAGTCTATTCAAATAATTTTGTTTCCTAAGAAATCTGGATGCCAGATTCTTATAGTCAATGAGAAATAAAAGTACAGAGCACAGTTACATACGTAACTTCTAGTGTTAAACATAGCTGGCCATATTGGGCTTCCCTGGTGGTGCAGTGGTTGAGAGTCCGCCTGCCGATGCAGGGGACATGGGTTCGTGTCCTGGTCCGGGAAGATCCCACATGCCGCGGAGCGGCTGGGCCCGTGAGCCATGGCCGCTGAGCCTGCGCGTCTGGAGCCTGTGTTCCGCAACGGGAGAGGCCACAACAGTGAGAGGCCCGCGTCCCCCAAAAAAAAAAAAAAAAAGAAAAAAAAACATAGCTGGCCATATGAACACAGCTAATTCAATAAAATGGTACTAGAAAGTTCTACTTGCATGAAAATTCATAATTTTGTAGCATTTCTAGGAGGAAAGAGGTTACCAAATGTACTCACTATTTTGCTTATGCTGAAAATGTTTTAACCTCTAATGTTCTCGTATTTAAGTTGAAAAAACAAGACAGATTTACCTTCATTTTAATAGCCTCTCACTGAATTGGATTCAATAGGGAGAGTATGAGTTGTATTCCACCTCAGTTAAAAACTTAAGCAAAATATGTTTCTAGGATATTTTTTCTTGGTTTACGTTATTATATACTAGAATGATGAGCAGAATATGTTAAGACCCACTACAGAAATCATTCCTTTTGCAAATGCCTTAGGAACAACCACATTTTGCTTCTTAATTTAGGGCCAAAGAAACTTATTTGGAACCCCTCTCCTCCAATAAAAGTTAAAGAAAAAGGGTAAGGTAAGTTTCTTATCAGAGAAGCTAATATAGGACACCTGACAATAATCAGGCTCTCCTGACCAGCCCACTCCATGGTGGGAATCAGAAGAACCTTGAGGTTGCTCAGATGGAGCCAGTGAGCCGCTGTGACTGTGCTTTAGATCCTCTCTCCCCAGTGCTGAGTGGGGTTTGCAATGGGTCTGATGCTCCGAAGCCAGGTCTTCCCTTAGAGAGTGGATTTACTAAATACACTGGGCACCCAGGTGTCCACGTTATGGAAACCATCCTAACTCCCTAGAGAATGGGATTGGTCCTCCTCCCTGGTTTCTGTTTTCACTCTGGGTTCCAGCTGGAACAGTACTGTGCCCTGGGCTCCTCACCTACTTAACGGCAGCTCTTTCCTTCTCATCTCTCCGCTGCTACAGCCTGGCCTGTGGGAGATTGTGGGCTGGTCCCTGGCCTTGTACGTTTGGAACCTAGTAGTCCTTTGTGAGTACTTGTGGAATGAAAGGGTGTGATGAATACTGTGTCCAAGGGCACTACGTTACTGGCTTATTGTCTTCCTTTCTCCTTCTGAGGCGAAGCAATTGGATATGCCTGTTTTATTTATTTATTTATCTGTTTTATTTTTATTTTGTTCATTTTTAAGTCTTATTTGGAAGACTATAAGTAGCATCCTCTTAAAAGCACACCTACAACTCACATATGTGTAAAGTAACAAATGCGGAACCTGACAATGCAGGGAAATTTGGAAAAATATAGAAAAAGTAAAAGGTACAGAAAAAAAAATTCTCTTTTAATTCTAAAGCAAAAGCTGTTAACATTGTGCATATTCATTTACTCTTCGTGCAATTTTTTGATGTATCTAAGAATAAATTTTTATATTTTTGCTGACTGAATGTGTCAGCTCTTCCATCCCTATTCCTACAGACTAAGCATAATTATATCAAATTTGTTTCACAAACAACTTTATGATTATTATGGAACATTTTACATGTATTAGTTTTCATATGTTTCATAATAATGCTTTATGGCTTAACGCACTATAAAATACTTTCACATATATGATGTGATTTCATTCTTGAAACAGCCCTTTAAGGTGGGAATCATTACCTTTAACTTATGGATAACAATAGTTACCTTAAGTAACTGAACCCTTTATTACAGGAAGAACTTAAGATAATTATTTTTATAGGTGAGGAATCTGAGGATCAGAGAAGGAACTTACTCAAGATCATATAGATTATGACAATAATCAGACTATGCCCTTCCTACCTGCTAAGTCCTTTATCTTAGTGGCTCATTCAAACTCCACATCTTTATCTGATAGGCCTAATTAGCCCATTTCACCGCAGAGGAAACAAGAGAGTTTAAGTAATTGTCCAAGTCCCACAGCCAATATGTGGTACAGCAAATAGATACCAAAAATCAGTCTTTGACATTGTGCTAGCTTTCCAGTCCTCTTCCCACCACAAGAGGCTGCATCTGCTGGTCAGGTGTTTGAGAATTACAATGCAAAGTCTAAAAACCTTGCTTATTTGAATATTCTTTTTCATTAATGGGGAAGATATGACAAGTCCATACCAATAAAAATTCTATTTAGCTATTCTCTGTTTTATGTTAGAGATAATGTCTCCACTTGGAGTTTATCATCTTTCCTTTTAAATCTTCACAAAAATAATTGTCAAATTTTTGTTAATTTTTATCTCCACATATTAAAAGTCAGTGCAGTGAACGTATCGACAAATTTTTCTTTGCAGCTTGTGCTGTCATCAGTCACTTTTGCAAAGCAGGACAAACAGGAGATGTGGGAGAGTGAAAAGAAAAGGAACTCTTCCAGGACTCCTTAGATCTCTCTAAGCAACATTAAGCTTTAAAGAAGCTGAGCAAAATATTCTATTTTGAATATGAATATCTAAAAGTACTTGCTTTCTTTTCTTGGTCACTGGCTGGGCCAAGAAGGGGGCCATCAGGTTCATCTGACTCTTCGGCAGTCGTGGCAGTCGGGGAGGAACTTTTGTGTACATCCGTATCTAGGCAACCAGAATGCTGAATCAGATTAGGAACTATGGCAAGTGAATTTTTGCAGTGGTGGCAATTTTCTACTTTTTTTTAATTGAGAGAAGTTTCCATACATACAGTGAAATTTAAAGGGAGGCTTCCAATTTCTTCTAAACGTCTTCCCTTCCCTTCTCCCCACCCCAGTTCTCTCCCAGGTCCCCATCACACCTACAGAAAGAGCTTATCACCTCAGGTACTGCCACGAGACAGTCAGGAAACTGTTAAGATGCACTCATTTAGATCAAGCTGTTCTAAAGTAATAGGAAATGATTCCTCACCCTATTGTGCCGAAGCCATCTGAGGATCTTCTTTGGGATTTGCTACCTTGTTTGTATGTAAGAAGAAATACAAGTAAGATAGCAAAGTACGAGAAATTTAGAGTCCTTGAGTAATCCATGAGATAAATACCTGAACTCATGATGCCTGATTTCCTGACTTTATTTTTATTTATTTATTTATTTATTTATTTTGCGGTACGCGGGCCTCTCACTGTTGTGGCCTCTCCCGTTGCGGAGCACAGCCTCCGGACGCGCAGGCTCAGCGGCCATGGCTCACGGGCCCAGCCGCTCCGTGGCACGTGGGATCCTCCCGGACCGGGGCATGAACCGGCGTCCCCTGCATCGGCAGGCGGACTCTCAACCACTGCAACACCAGGGAAGCCCCTGACTTTATTTTTTGTTGATTGGATTTTTTTTTTGAAAGGGCAGAGATATTTTTAATTTTCTCTCTCAGAAAGCCAAAGTACTAAGGAAACTTGATCGCATCCAGACTAAAGTATTCATGTTTCTGGGGCATCTTCCTGGGGTGGCTCAGCAACATTGTGACTGCAGGAAGGATCTGTGATGTCAGCGGGGTTGGTTCTCTTTAAGTCGTTGAGTCCCTGGATTTAGGAGCTTCAAGTGTTTTCCTTAGTGCTCAGTGTTGTAAAACTCACTGGGTCCTTCAACACCTCTTTGTCTCAATGGATGGGAAGTGATTATTTTTAAACTGATATTTCACACCCTTCCCCTGATCTCACCTTCACAGTTTGGTAAGAGACCACTTTCCATCAAATTAAACAAAGAAAATGAGATGCTGCCATACTCTGGAATCTTCCTCCAAGTATACTAGTTAAGGCAGCTAACTTTTCTAGGCCACCAGGGAGAGCATCACGAAGAATGCAGCAATGACAGGTGGGTGGGTGAACTTGGGCTTTGTAGACAAAATTTTGTTCAGTTATTTGGCTTGTTTAAAAAAGATGTGGATTGTTTTAGCTCTGAAATATTTTCGTGAGTTTTAAAATTAGAATTTGCGTACTTTGCTAATACCACTTGACCCTCACATACAGAAATGATGTTATTGGCTGAGTTACTTTTCAAATGATGGTGCTGAGCTTGCCTTGCTCCGAGGACATGCAGGAGATTCAGGATGCTGCATGACAAATTTTGATCCCACAGATAAAAGAACGCATGATTTTTGGCTTCGATGGTGTGTCTTCAAGTGTTAAGCTAAGTCCTTAAAACTTAGAGATATAATATTTCACGGCCTGCAAGCAGTCTAAAACGCTCATGACACCACTCTAATTGTCATTTTATAGAGTGCCAAGTGAGACGGACACACCAGTGACTGAGCGCAGTTGGATATGGGTGCTAAGGGAGTTGGTTAGAACCCTGACTTCTCAGCCTACTGGCTATTTACTTTGGGCAAAATTACCTCCCTTCTTCAAGCCTCAGTTTTCTCATCTGTTAGGGGGAGCTAATAATATCGATCTCATAAGGTGGTTGAGAGGATTCAATGCGATGATACACTTAAAGTAGTCAGCTGAGTGCCAGGCTAGGTATCCACTAAAAGGTAGCTATTATCAGTGATTATATCACAAGGTGGCAATTATCCAAGAAATGGATAGAGTCTGTGAGAAAGGAAAACTGGATTTGACCTTTTGCTAAACAACTTCTTATGATTCTTTCTTTCCTTAACTTGAGCTTCTAATCCATAGGATTTGGCTAGAAAAATGGGCCCCAGTGAAATGAGAGTCTAACTTGTTTGTTCTCTAAATGGCTGCTTGGCTTTTTACAAAATTTTTTTAATGTATTTATTTTTATTTATTTTATCTTTGGCTGCGTTGGGTCCTCGTTGCTGCGCGCGGGCTTTCTATAGTTGCGGGGAGCGGGGGCCACTCTTCGTTGTGTTGCGCGGGCTTCTCATTGCGGTGGCTTCTCTTGTCGCGGAGCACAGGCTCTAGGCACACGGGCTTCAGTAGTTGCAGCACATGGGCTCAGCAGTTGTGGCTCATGGGCTTAGTTCCTTCGCAGCATGTGGGATCTTCCCGGGCCAGGGCTCAAACCCGTGTTCCCTGCATTGGCAGGCGGATCCTTAACCACTGCGCCACCAGAGAAGACCCGGCTGCTTGGCTTTTAATAAGACAGTGCATGTAAAATATATGTACCATTGAATTCCCACCTGCCGAATGTGTATGAAAATCCTTCCTGGAAGTCAATGGTCTTCAAAGAACCCTACTAATCCAGGGCTACCAAGAGTATAGCCTAAAGCAAAGAAGCCAATAATGTTCAATTTCCACCTTAAAAACTTAAAATGACATTATATTCTGATATTACTTTAAATATAGGCATAAAGGAATAATCTTGAGATGGTGGTCACTGAAGGGTGTTTGTTAGTGCTGAGGGTCAGCGGAGACAGTATTGCTGTGTGCTGTTGTGCGCTACACAACACTAGGGGGCACCATGCACACAATAACAGTGCAGATTTTCACGTTTGTTAGGCCTAAGAAAATTTTCAATTTGTTGCCTGAAAAATTTTCAAGTGTAGGTCAAGAAAATATTCTAATAAGGTAAGTATCCTCGGCCAGTTTTCTCACAAGTGGAAGTAAAGGAAGGGTGTTGAGAAAGGGGTGCCTATTTCTAACTCACACAAGAGTGTCAATGGGTCAGTGACAGCCCTGACTCTGGGTGTCTGCTGAATGCTGTGTCCTCAGCTAAACTAGCCCCACCAGCGCTGGGCCACAGTAGCCAGTACTCATTGGTAATGTCCTCCTCAACTTCCTTTTCTTTTCATGTCACCTCTCACCTGTTGTCCTAAGTGCCCGCAGGCCATCTTTCCTGGAAAGACCTCATTTGGACCTGAGGACCCCTTAGGGCCCTTCACCTTTCCTTGGGCTATTCTAATTTTACCCAGTCTAGTCTTCTAGTCATCTCTGAAGTGTTTAGCACTTGACATTTTAGAAGATATTCTTCATGTTCCATCTCATGGTTCTTATGAGGAAGCCAGTGCAGGTGTGAATATCCTGATTTCACAGGCAAAAATACAAGGAGGTTCAGATAGGTTAAGTGACTTACATTAAGTGAATGATGAAACTGATTGACCAGATCCCAAGTCTTCTGATCATTCCTTGGGCACCATCCGTCCTGGGATGCATTATACTAAATTATGCTAAGGTGTGAGCGTTTACCTCTAGTCTAAAGGGGAGCTTAATGCTAAGTGGATCCTTAATGCTCCCTGGCAATTATATGTCATTTCCTTAGTCCATCACTCTCCCATTCTCCTAGATTACTCTCATACTTTTTCCTCTGAACTCAAACTGCCATAAGCTCCTGTCTCATCCTCACTCTCAGCTGGTGACCTTTTTTTTCTATTTCACCATGAATATAGAAGTAAATAGGAGGGAATTTTGGTAAGCCCACCCAATGCGTTTATAGACCCGTGTGCATTTGGGTCCATAAATTCTGACTCCACTCGTTCAATGGATGAACAATCTGTGCCCGCATTCAGGTCCATCCCCCAATTGTCCTGAGTCCCACTTTCTCTCACCTATTCAAGGACCCTTCTTCCCTCTACTAGATCACTCCCATTGGCATTAAACAATACTGTTTTTTTTTTTTTTTTTTGGCCTTCCACCCACCTAAAAGCACATAACCTTCATTTGATTCTATATACTCTTCTAGCTACCATTCACTTTTTCCCTTTTCTGCACAGGAAAAGATCCTGAAACGTTGTTTTGCTCTTTCCAATTTCTTTCTTTGCTGTGGTCTGAATTGTGTCCTGCCCCCCGCCTCCACCAATTTCATATGTTGAAGCCCTAACCCCCAAATGTGACTGTATTTGGAGATAGTGTCTTTAGGATGTAACTAAGGTTAAATGAAGTCGTTGGTTGGGGTCCCAATCTGATAGGATTGGTGGCCTTATAAGAAGAGAAAGTGATCTCAATCTTTTACTTTCCCTTTCTCTCTCTCTCTCTCTCTCTCTGCACACACACGCAATGGTGAAAGTGTGAGGACACAGTGAGAATGCAGCTTTCTGCAAGCCAGCAAGAGGGTTCTCACCAGGAACCAAATCTCTTAGCGCCTTGATCTTGGACTTCCCAGCCTCCAGAACTGTGAGAAAGAAACTTCTGCTGTTTAAGCCACACAGCCTATGGTATTCTGTTACAGCAGCATGAACAGACAAAGACACTACTCTTGAACCACTAAAACCAGGCTTTCTGTCCCTTGCACCTTCCATTAAAATTGCTCTTGTCAAGGTCCCTGGTGACCTCTCTGTGGCTAAATCCAGGGGTCAGTTCTCAGTCCTCATCTGGCCCCGTCAGCAGCATTCGACAGAGTTGAGAGCTACCTTCTGCTTGAAGTTCATTCTTTACTTGGCTCTCAGGGCTATGAGTCTCCCATGGCTCTGCTCTTCCTTTTCAGGGGTTTCTCATTCATCTCTCTGACTCTGAGCCAGGTGATCAACCATCTCAGTTTGCTTAGAGCTTTCCTGAAAGTCCCGTGTCTTGGGAACCCTCAGCCCTGGGCAAAGCAGAACAGTCGGTCACCCTACCTCTGAGGGATGAAGTGTCCCAGAGCTCAGTCCTTGTACCTCTAGACTCACTACCTTCATGATCTCACCCAGTCTCATGGCTATAAGCTGATGATTCCCCCAAATCCCTGTTTCCCCAAGCGTGACCCCTCCGTATCCAGGCTTCCCCATTGCAGTAAATGGCAGTAGGCTTTTTCCAGTTGCTCAGGCCCCCAAACTTGGAATTCTACTTCAGTGCTTTCTCTCTTACCCTACCTGTTCATCCCACCTTCAAAATATCTCCAGAATGGGTCACTTCTCCCCACCTCCTCTGCTGCCACATTGGTCTAAACTCTCACTGTTTCTTCTTTTATTATTGCAGTGGCTTCCTAAAACCAATATCCTTTCTGCCAAACTCCCCCCACCTCCCCAACCAATTATTCTCAACAAAATAGCCAGTGACGATGTTGACTTTCAGACTCACCATGGAACTTATCTGCTCAAAATCCTTCAATAGTTTTCCACCTTATAAAGGACAAAACCTTTCTAACAGCCGCAGAAGCTTTCTGAGGTCTATGTGATGGGGTCCTTCCGTAGCCATCTGACCTCATCTCCTGTGTCGCTCTGCCTTGTTTTTTCTCCTCCAGCCACAAAGGCCTCCTTGGTACCCCTTGAACAAGCTCTCGCCTCAGGGCCTTTGATCTTGCTGTTGCTCCTGCTTAAATGCACTTTCCCTGGAGAGACCCTCGGCTCACTCCCTTGCTTTTTTCTGGTCTTAATTCAAATATCACTTTCTCGAAGAGGGCTCCCCTATCTAAAACTTATAATTTCCTCTTATGTACACACACTTCCTGTTACTCTTTCC
>NW_006797638.1:134229-135347 GCF_000442215.2 Lipotes vexillifer
CTTTCCCGCTGTACTCCCCCCTTAGCATTTATCTATCTAATATGCATTTACTTTTCTTACTAATTGTTTCCCCCTGCTGGAATCTAAGTTCCATGGGGCAGAAATTTTTATCTCCTCTGTTCATTGCTCTGCCCCGGTGTCTAGAATAGTGTCTGGCACATGGTAAGTGCACAGGAAGTATATGTTAAATAAATGAATAAAAGAACTCCGTAAAGATGTGTAGACAGAATTCTACAGGGGAGCTCAGAAATACGGGTGACAGTGGATGAATGTGATGTGAGTTGGGAGGAGCTGGCATTTTACCTGGGCTTTGCAAAATGCACAGACTGGCGGTCCCCAAAGTCTGAGTGGCAACCGCAGGAGTCTGACTCTTCTCTTGCCCCCCTAACAGGCCTAGAGACACTTCCAGGAGCTCTTACTGCCTAGGACTCTCCTGACCCTTGGAGAGAGGAAAGGCCTCTCTCTCTACCACCGAACATTCCTTGTCCTATTCTCTACCTGTGTTTCAGCCAGTTATCTATCAGAAAGGATCTAATAAATTCAGCATGGCCTTCACACCCAACAAGGGACAATACTCTAGTCCAGGCATTTTAAACGTTAGTGTGTATAAAACTTGCCTGGAGAGCCTCTTAAACTGTAGACTCCTGGGACCCACCTGCACAAGTTTCAAACAGCTGGTTTTGATCCAGAGATCCAAGGACCACACGCTGAACAACTCAAAGAACGGGATTTCTGAAGGTGACATCCCTGCAAACCTACAGGGAGCATACTTTTCATTGGGGGGGACCTCCTTCGTGTTCGTAAAATTGCTACTATATTCCTGTAAGCAATCAGCTGTCTGTCTACCCTCCTGTCAGTCTGCCTATGCATCCATCAGCATCTTAGATTCCGTGTCTATGTGGATTTTCCTACACTGTAGTGGTACTGGAGGAGTTTTCCCTTTCACAACAACTTCCTCGGGTCGTATTTACCATCTGCACCTCCCCGCAAGGCTGAACCACATCCTACCAGGAAGTCTGCCCTCAGGTGCCAATGGGCAACTTGCTGTCATCCCTACCTTGTGTTTATACCTTGCTACTCCTCCCACCTGTCAGCGAGGCTCTCTTTTTCCATTCCTG
>NW_006797638.1:135357-186076 GCF_000442215.2 Lipotes vexillifer
CTGTTACCACTTATGTCTCCCCCACCTCGGAACAGACAGCTTCTCCCCAGATACCTAATCATAGCCAAGCTGCTATAGTGAATTCCCACCTCCCTCTGCTATGTTTCCTGCCTCCGGACTCCTACCGCCCTTTACCGGGCTTCGGCTAATATCAGCCAAATTAATTGACTCACCACATTATGAAGTGCAACACATTAAAATATAGTAACTCTGGACTTCGCTGGTGGCGTAGTGGTTAAGAATCCACCTGCCAATACAGGGGACATGGGTTCGAGCCCTGGTCCGGGAAGATCCCACATGCCCCAGGCAAAAAAGCCCGGGTGCCACAACTACTGAGCCTGCTCTCTAGAGCCCGCCAGCCACAACTACTGATCCCACGTGCCTAGAGCCCGCGCTCCGCAACAAGAGAAGGCACAGCAATGAAAAGCCGGTGCACTGCAACTAAGAGTAGCCCCTGCTCTCTGCAGCTAGAGAAAGCCCGCACCCAGCAACGAAGACCCAATGCAGCCAAAAATAAAATAAATTAACAAAATAAATAAATAAATTAATTAAATAAATAAAAAATAGTTAAAATATAGTAACTTTGATCATTTACAATGAAATAAAATGCCAAGGGAAAAAATACGCCCTGGGGACATGAATTCATCTTTGTATACAGTCTGCCACACGTACTCACATGTGCAGAGTCCAGGACAAACAAAACGCAGAAACTAAAAAAAAAAAAACTGCCATGGCTGATAATGACAAAGGTAGGTAAACTAATAATTCAAAGCCAATAACAATTCGAGTGGCTAGTTATTATGTTGCCATCCGATACAGAAACCATGAGTTTTTGTGGAGGCAATAAAAGCTTGTGCTCATTGTTAAATTAGTTTACAGAATCACTATGAGACTGGGAACGGGAATATTTATTCTAGCTGCTCTAGTCCCATGGCTTATTTCCCTCATTTCTCTGCAAAAATCTCTTCTGCTACAAGGAAGTTTCTTGCTCTGCAAAAAGGTGAGTGAGCCTTGTGCCTTCGGCAGCCTGCTCGAAAAGACCTCAGTTCCACATCCCTGAGGGTGTCAGCTTGCCAGCCACAGGTGCTGGTGGGCAGCCATCCCACTTGCTGATCTCATGATCTCCAAGAGCCTGTTTTTGCTGTGTAATAAGACCAGTGTCCCCAGCCATCCAGCCTCACACAAGCACCAGCACTTCAAGGTGAACAGAAATATCTTTTTGAAAAGCATGTAAATAGATTCTAATCCCCAAATCAATGAATGTATTTTTGGCCCTCGACATCCACATGTTTTGTCAAATGGCTCTAGGACAGAATTTAATATTGCATCTGTTTGTCTCATCAGTAGAAAGGGTAATGAAATCCATAAGAGGGAAGTTTTTCCTTGCTCTGGGAATACCTTTATGTCCCACCATTAAAATATATGAGATTCTGTTTTGTACAAAACTTACCTCTGGGGCTCATTCCTTCAGTATGTACTACAGACCCACATCCTCTTATGGTCAGGATGCCTAACCTTGCAAGAGTTTGGGCATCTTCCCTTTGCCCTTCTTCTAGCTTGGCTAGCTTTTAAAATGAAAGTGAAAATAATTTTGTCCAGCACACTCTTTTCCCTAGAAATTTGTAATCGGCTTTTCATAGTTATAGAAATAACTAGACCAAACTGTAACCTAAGAGGATGGGAAAACATTTACTGAGTGCCTACTATGTGCAGGGCACAGTGTAGGTGTATTTATTTATAGTTCAGTTAATTCTCACAACAACTAAATGAGTATAGTATCCCATTTTACAGGTACAAGTTGAGGAACTTTCTCAAAGTCATACAGCAGTGTGGCTGACTAAAGTCTGTGCTCTTTCCACATCGCCAAGCTGCTTATCTTTGACGTCTCTATATATTTTCATCCTTTTCTGCCCCCTTCTTCTTTATGGCATCTCTTCTGCCTCTTTCTGTTGAATTCTTTCAATCATCAGTCACTCATTTATTCTCTCAGTCAGTCGCGTAAACATTCAAACGTTTATTGGGTAATTTCTAAGTTCTTTTCTAGACATACAGCAGTGAGTGAAACAGAAAAAAGTTTTCTCTGATGTTATTCTAAAAGGCAATGTACAATAAGTACACAGTCATTTAAGATGAAGTATATGGTGAGTGTAATTATAGAGGAAAGCAGAGGTGCTGGGCAGCCCAGCAGAATTCTTGTACACTCATCCCCTCTGAAATTATTATCGAAATAATCATTACACACTTTGATGTGTCTCTAGCCTTTCTTCTATGAACATATGCATATATACGTATGTGTCATATATATACATGTGTGTGTGCGTATGTGTACTAAACATCACGTTATATATATAATTTTATATCGTGACTTTTCCATTTAGTCTTAATGGTATGCTATATTTTGACAGTTTACCTGGTTTTTTTGAAACTAGGATTTCAATAATTGGCTAATCATACTTCTATTTAACTGCTTTTTTATTTGTGGATATTTAGATTGTGGCCAACTTGTTTTGGTAATAGTAATAATACTGTGATAATATTTTACACAAAATCATTTCATATAGCTCTGATTGTTCTCTAAGGAGCTGATGGCTCAAAGGACGGGAATATTTGTGAGAATCTTGATACACATCGCCAAACTGCCCCGAAAAAAATTATATTTTTGCAAGGCAAATTGAAAATATGTAACAAGAGACATAAAATTTCTATACCCAATGTAGAATTTGTACATCTTTAAATATATTCCAGGGGACTATCCCAAAATACAGAAAAAGACCTACAAACACATTCAACATAGTGTTAAAATAGCTAAAAATTGGTGTTTGTCTTAACTGTCCAAGACGAGGGAAATACTAAGAGTAATATTCTGTAGGACTTAATTATGACAACCAGTAAAAAATAGTGTTTATTAATGATTCCTTATGATATGTTAAATGTATATATTACAGTGTTAAGTGGAAAGCTGAGATACAAAATGTTATATACAGTTTGATTTCAACTACGTTAAGAAAAATTCCGAAAGGAATTTTATCAAAGCTTTAATGGGTTTGGGGAGGTAAGATTATGGATAATTTGTTTTCCTTCTTTCTAGTTCACTGTATTTTTATTAATATGAATTGCTTCTATATTTTAAAAACGACTAAGACAACTCTTCCTTTGTTGTGCAATTATGTTTTTTTCCCCAGATTTCCTTACCAATGTCAGTATGGGGACAAAATTTCAGCCATATTTTCATTTTCTAATGGTGTGCACCAGTTTTTACATTTCGTTAAGAAGTCATACTAGAAATCACAAGTTTCCTGGCTGCAGGCTGCTTTGAAGTGAGCAGGCTGGAAATGCCTGCTAATTCCAGATGCTTTCACAGATTCCACCGGACAGAGATGGGGATGGGGTGTAAGATGAGGAATTCTGGTTGCCTTCACGACTTGCTCAATTCCCGCATCTCTTAGAAAGCAGCAGCAGCAGGGAAGGTTCCTGTCTGATCTGCTATTGATCCCTACAGAAGCAGGCAGGGAAGCACTTTCAGAGCAGAATATTCAGCTTCAGGCTGAGAAAGCACTTTTCACTCCAGATCTCAGACTCGATTTCCGTCCGTCAATAACTGTTTTAGACTTTAGTTTGTGTTTATTTTTTAAGATGGAAGAGAACATTATTTGATCTGACATAAAATAAGAAATGTCTTGAAGAGGATTCACTAGGAGACATTTAACATTTTTCTAAGAATTGAGGTGTCTCTGTGGTTATTTCTTATATTTTAAATTCAATATCCATATATATCCATATACACTTTTACAACATAAATGCATAAACCTGACGTATTTTTCAAGTGAAGTCTTTTTTTCTTTCTATTTTTACTTCCTCCTTCCCTCAACCCTCTCACCCATGTTAACTACCTACCATGTAGCCTTTGTTAGGACATCTTTGTATCTTCAGAATATGTCAGGCAGATTAAAACATCTCTTTCCTACTCAGATTTTGGGGGGAATGTTAAACTTCAGACGTTAGCCAGGTTTGAGAGCTCTGTGGCTCTCATTAGTAGCTCGTCTGTGCTAAAACTATACTTAGAGAAGTGTTATCTGATTTTATGTTAAGAATCGAAGATTTGAATGTTGTTTTTGGCAAGTGAACAGATTCTTTTTTATGCTACCTCAACTTTAAAATGTTCAAATAAATGTCCTATGACTTAAGAAATAAAAAAAATACTTCCAGTGGGCATTTACAGGGAAGGGCACCAGGGAAATTTCTGGAATGGTAGAAACCTTCTATGTCTTGACTGTGCTGACTACCTAGGTGGATAGCATCCATCCAACTGCACTGAATTATATGCTTAAAATGGGTGCATTTTTTGTTAAGTTATACTTGACCTACATTATTATATTAGTTTCAAGTATGCAATATAGTGATTCGATATTTTTATACATTATGAAATAGTCACCAGAGTAAGTCCAGTTACCATCTGCCACCATACTAAGTTGTCACAATATTATTGACTATATTCTAAAGTGGATGCACTTTATAGTAGGTAAACTATACACAAATAATGTTTATAAGACAAAAGCACTTCTGTTTATCTAAACTCTGAGTTTTTAGAATTTGCCACGAAGACATTGTTGCTTACCACTACAGTCCTCACCCCTCTCCCACCTGTGATGATATGTGGATTTCAGATGATTTATTCTATGGGGCCATTTATGGACTGGGAAGTGATGGAGAGGCAAAAGTGGCTCTGCAGGTGACAGGTGTCACTCAAGGAAATGTCACCAGAGCTGTTTGCAGAAGCTGAGATAGGCTTAGTTCTTTCATGAGCATCTCCCAGGTGGTGGTGAAAGATGTAGAAGGAGGCATCTTGACTCGATGTCATGGGGACAGAGTCCAATTCTCTGTGCATATTTATCTCTCTCTTCTCCCTTTCTCATTACTGTATCAAACAGAGGTCAGGCAGAACGATAGGTACCAGTTAATAAAACAAACTTCATTATTTCTGAACGAGGCAACTCTCCAACTGCTTGTTAGAGTTTCTCTAAAGGCAATTTTGGGCTAAACTTTATTGTGGCCTTATTCTATTTTTTAATTATGGTGGTGACTAAATTATTTTTTAAAGAAACGGCTTCATAATGCATCTAACTCTAAATTGCTCTTGGTTAGAAACAGTGAAATTTAGACTATGAAATGGCCAATGGAGATAATTTCCTTTCCTTATCCCCCAACATCTGGCCTTTTTTTGTAAACGCTTTTTAAAAAGCTCAAGTCTCAATAATAATGTTAATGGTATAAATAAAATTGAAGAATGATATTGAAGAGACTTATGAGTAAAGACTTCAACTACTTTGAAGAAAGTCAGAGGAATGGATTTATCTGTGCAGGTCTAGTATGTATTTACTTATTTATTTTAAATTTTCTTCAACAAAATCTTTGGGAATTTCACTGGATAATTCTTTGTTTGCCTAGTATGTTTCAGTAATAAATAAACTGTATGTTTAAGTAATAAAACTATCCAATAATGCAATTTTTCAATTTCTCCAAATTGAGAGAGAACAAGCTATTTACCTGATAACACTGAAAATGTATGATCATGTCACTGACCAAGCGGTGAAGACCGTAGAAAGTCATCCAAACATCCAATTGGAGTTTACTTTTTACCGTCTCCCCAGGCAGTATGTCGCAGTGGATGGGCCGGGCATGCTGCCACACCTGGTGGAAGGGGCGGGGATGGCGTTGCCTATCTCTAGGCCTCAGTTCCTTCAGGGGTCCTTCCCCTGCCAGACTGGGTGTGGTGAGTATATCTCAAGATGGCGCCAACCACTTATTAAAGGAAAATGCCTCCGTTATCCACTGGGGAGCGTGTCCACTAGTGCCCTGGCTTCAGGGAGGAGGGGAAGAGCTGCTCTGCAGGAAGCCAGTGAGGACATTTGCTCCTGGAGGGAAGAGAATTGCTGGGATGTGTGTGCGAGAGTGAGGAGACAGCATCACTTAAAGAGTGTGGACCATTTAGGGCTTGAGGTGACCCCTCCTTGGACTGCAAATTTTCAGCTGTTTCTAGAAGGATTAAATGCTTAGGAAGAATAGTATATATATATTTTTCTCTTTATTATTATTTTTAACATCTTTATTGGAGTAAGAATAGTATTTTTGTTTGTTTGTTTTCAGAAACCAGTGAACAGGCAGAGTTTTGTGACTGGTTTACACTTGTGGAACAGAGATCTGAGCACAGATGTAGGAGCTGGACACAAGGAAGTATCAGGAAGTGAGCCCTGAGGATTTCACACAACCCAGTTTGAGACAAAAACCAAACCCCTGTCGGGGGTAACGGTTCCAGTCTTAGGATGAAGCAAAACCATGAAAGGCAGAGCAGACGATGAAAACAATGTGAGATCCTGGGTGACTTCCTTGAACACTAAGTCAAACATCTTTTGCAAATGTCCCTATTAGACTTTCAAGTTTTATGAAATAATACAATTCCTTTTTGAATAAATCAATTGGAAGAGGATTGTATATTATTTGCAATAGAAACAACCTAATTGTTATAATAAAGAGTATTATTACCAAATATGTAAATCATACTCTTTAGAGTTTAGATGTACAAATAAGTACATGATATTTTAATTTTAAAAAGCTTTGAACAAGCAAATCAAAGATGTAAAACAGCCCACTGACTTAGCAGTATGTGAAATGGATATTAAATCACTTGATGTGGAATAGTTTTTAATGTTTTAAATATCTTTTATGGAAGGTTAGTTGAACACTAAAAAGCAAAAAAAATTTACAACATCTGGGCAACATGTTTAGGTCTCAACTCCAAGTTTATGTTTATATTTTCATAGTTTTTTTATATACAGATAAAGGATGATAAATTTAGTCTGGGATAAACTTAAATTAACTCTCTCTCTCTACAAAAGCAAATTTTTTTTTTTTTTTTTTTTTTTTTTTGCGGTACGCGGGCCTCTCACTGTTGTGGCCGTGGCATGTGGGATCTTCCTGGACCGGGGCACGAACCCGTGTTCCCTGCATCGGCAGGCAGACTCTCAACCACTGCGCCACCAGGGAATCCCTACAAAAGCAAATTTATTTCATATTATTCATAGTTGCTCACAGAACTGTGGTGTTTAAGAGATGTGGAACAATTTCCCCAAAGTGTGAACTTAATCATTTTTTTCCTGTACCTTTTGTAATAATTCAGGTTTTTAAAGCTTCAGGAATGAAAATGTTCCAAGTAACAAAAGAGTTCTTAAGGTGAGAACATAGATCAAATCTTATCACGTCAAGTAGAGCAATTTAATTATAGACCATTTGAACAAAGCTTGAAATATTAATATAGATGGCTGAAGGTACAGATCCCTGTCCTCATGAAAAAGTTTCAGAATATCACTTCTTTTCATGTAAACACATCTTTCTTGTCCCTTCGATATTTTCACCTCGAAACAGGAGGAGCAGTCCTGGGAACATGAACCCAGATCCATTTTCACTGCAGCAACTTTCTTTAACCTTGAAGACTCTTTTTCTTCATTGACTGAAGAACCGTGACTTGTTCTATTGGAATCGTGCTCTTGCAGCACGTCTCTGTTACTGTTCCTAGTCCAGGAGGCTTGCTGTAAGGGACAAAGAAATGGTGCTTTGTGACCACCTGGAGGGGTGGGATAGGGAGGGTGAGAGGGAGGGAGACGCAAGAGGGAAGAGATATGGGAACATATGCATATGTATAACTGATTCACTTTGTTATAAAGCAGAAACTAACACACCATTGTAAAGCAATTATACTCCAATAAAGATGTAAAAAAAAAAAAAGAAATGGAGAGGGAGAAGTTGCAATATATGCGCATTCAGTTTTCTCTATTCCGTATGCACTCTTTGAAAGAACATGGATATGTATTTCTCTGTGTAAATGGGGAGGGGTGGATTCAGCAAGCTGTGAGTCAGCCAGACAATTCTGGAAGGACTGTACCAGACCAGGAAGGTTTACTAACCCAACGGGTCACAGCTAACAACCTGGTAGAAAAAGCACTGGCGTTCCTGCCAGGAGATGGATGTGCCAGCTGTCCTCAGGGGGCATCTGACTCTGCCGGTTCTGTTCAGACTCAAGGGAGATAAAGTATCTAGGTGACTCTCCTAACTAGAATGAGCTGCCAATAAGGCATGATAAAGGAAATAATAAACTAAAGTGGGGCATTCTGTGACCAAGAGTTGAAGGACATAGGGATAGAAAGAGGAGGCTTCAGGGGGGAGTTGGAGGTGTTGAAGGGGAGGAGAGAGGGAGACAGGAGCAAGCATCCGCACTGGGTCATTACCTTGGCCTGGCTGCAGCTGGTTGCTAGCTCCCCAAAGGCGAGGGCGTTCAAGTGAGAATCTCATGAAAGGCGTTTCTGCAAGCCTGACCCTGTGCTCCTACTAGGAAAGACTGCTGTCCAGGTGGTTTCTTTGAGAACGGAGTGACCAATGTCAGTCTGCCCAGAACTTTCCTGCCTTTTGCACTGAAAGTCCCGCACTGGTTAGTCGCCCTGGGGTCCTGGGAAATTCGATGCAGGCTGGTGGGTAGGACCTTGCAGGCAGTGGTGCTCTCTTGGACACAGTATTACTATCCAGGGCAGATCGAAGGAGGAGCAATGGAAGCAAATCTGAAGAGCATGGTTCACATAGGAAATTTACTTTTCTCTCATTTTAATTTGGGTTCTAGGATCCCTTGATTCAGAGAAAGAAGCACAAAGCTGTTACTACTGTGGTTCTAGATAACGCTCAGGTATCAGGAGGCCAACAAACCTGGCTCAGGGGACAGAAATGAAGAGATTAGAAATATGAGGTACAGGGGCTGGCAGTAGAGGTCTGGCTATGGAGTACGTTTCTGTTACCCTCCACCTCTACCATGGCAAGAAGCTGGCTGTTCATTTAACTTTACCGTAGTTCCTATTGGAAGAAGCCCTCACTATATGAAAATAACCATGGGAGAGGCAACTAAATTACATAGAAAAAAAATTCCACTGATTTCAATTCAAAATATGAGTACACATAGCAAAAACCCCTGGAGGAAATGTATAAGGAGGTTAAAATAGTGCCATGGAACGTGTTAGCTACCTGTCCTTTTGCAGGAATTAGAAAATAAAACGATTACATTACGTTCTATTGAAAAGGCTTTCCAACACATGGGCTGAGTACCTGCTGATGTTAATCCATGAAGGACACAGAGCTGAAGAGGTAAAAGAATCTGGAGGGTTGTCAGTAAGAAGCTGTGCAGGTCCGGGGTGACCTAAATGGGAAGGAAATCCAAAAAAGAGGGGATATATGTATACGTATAGCTGATTCACTTTGCTGTACAGCAGAAACTAACACAACCTTGTAAAGCAACTCTACTCCAATAAAAATCAATAATAATAATAAAAAGTAGCTGTGCAGGTAACAGTGGGGCAGGACATAGAGGGAGAGATGATTTACCTTTGAAGCTACCTCAGTGGCTTCAAATTCTTCACTGAGACATTTCATCATTTTTCCTTGAAAGGAGAGTTCATGGTCAAGTAAGTTTGGGAAACTTTCCCTTTGCTCCCTCTTCAGCAGGTACTTTAGCAGGTCGAACTGCTTAACTTTGTTTAGGTATAGTATTTCCCACAGTTATAGAACCAGGTAATCTTATTTTATATTCAATTGAGAAACAATAATTATCATCCTAGGGAAATAGTGAACCACAGAACATGCTTCAGAAAACCTGCTTCAGAGAGTTTGTTCCTGAGAATACTCCCAGTGACATTCTTTTCAAGGTCAATGGCATCTTCAGTTGGAATATGTGGCCTTTCCGAAAAGAAGCATTGTCTTAATTAATTGGAGCTCTGCATGATTGTATCTTTGTGAATCTTCTCTTTGAAACGACATCTAAGATCCAAAATGTAAAACGAGACCAGTCTTTTCTAAATGCTATAAACAAGAAAAGAGTTAAAAAGGCAAATATGAAAATTAAAGTGGCCATTTGAAGATCAGAATGATATTTCAATTAAAATCATTCAAAACAGGTGTTGAGATTCTTCCTAAATTTTGGATGGAATTAAACGTAAAAATTAATGAGTAAGGGCCCACTGGGAAAAGATTGCTGTTTACTTGAGAAAATGGCTGAACTAGAAAAAATACAAACATAGCTCCTACCCAAACACTACCCTTTCAACTGCAAACCTGTTGAATGTGCAAAACATAGGAAAATTACTTTATAAATATTTTATAACTAGAGGACATTTTAGCTGAGCAGCCTAAACATAGGCTTTTAGCTTAGAAGCAATATACTTTCGTTTTAATATGATATAAATAGGTCATCCATCTTTATCGGAGAACATTGTTTTGCACTGAGTCAAAAAAAAGGGGAGGCTTTATTCAGATGTGAGGAAACAACAGGCATTCATTAAGAATATTTAGAAAAAGGGTGTGGGGGGAGGGATAAATTAGGAGTATGGAATTAACAGATACACACGATTATATATAAAATAGATAAGCAACAAGGATTTACTGTGGAGCACAGGGAACTATATTCAGTATCTTGTAATAACCTGTAATGGAAAATAATCTGAAAAAAATATAACTGAATCACTTTGCTGTATACCTGAGACTAAAACAATATTGTAAATCAACTATACTTCAATTAAAAAAAAAGAAAAAGGGTGTATTATCTTTCAAGAAGTCTCTGAAGAATTGTCTTGATTGAATTGTCCTTTCCAAAATAAATGAAGCACCAAAGAGCTTTGTTATCACTTGACTGAAGTCTTCTAGAAAAGTAGTTTCTCTCCATGAGTTATGTGACACACGGAGGTGAGTAGATGTCTTGGCCTTGGATGAAGCTATGTACTCTTTCTGGAGTTGCCACATCCATACACAGGACCATGCCCAGGAAGATTTGTGAGCAGTCAGTTTTCCTTGGGGATTTCCACATGCCCAAGAATATTCCTCCTCCCCATCTCAGAATCTCCATAAGCACCCAGTGTTTCAGGTCTCCAGCTGCCAAGAGTCCCTTCTTTGGTACTGCACGCTGGCCTGCTTACGCAATGCATCTTCCCTGCATCTTATTGAAACTTCAAATCTTTTCCTCCTTCCTATTTACAAGAGCAAAACACTGGAAACAACTTATATGTGAAAGAGTAAAAGAATTTAAGAAATGGATTCTGATGAAATACAAATCAATCACTAAAATGATGATTTTGTTCACCAGAGAAATGTTAAGTGAAAAAAAAACCAAGATACAAATTCTATGTATTATATAATCCATATATATAAATTCTATATATGCATTCTTTCTCTATACATGTATGTATACATATTCTATGTAAGTACTCTATACACACATATTTACACATACATGCAGCACTAAAATGTTAATAGCATTTATGGTATAGTTACAGTTGATTTTTGTCTTCTTTACCCATTTTATTCATTCCAAATTCCACAATAGTTGTGTATTACTTTTCCATTAAGAAAAAAAATTGTTTAGAAATAATAGAACTATTTTCAACTATGTTGCATTCCAGTCTTTGAATCCCTGGTTTTTGCTACAGGAACTGGACTTATTCGTGCAATTATGTTAATATATGTGGCACAGACCTTGACTTTTGTGTCAAGAGGTCTGGAGACTAGACTTGTCCTCTGCTGATCAGCTCTGTGACCATCCTTGGACAAGTGCCCTGGCCTCTCTGGGCCTCAGTCTTCTCATCAATAAAGAAGAGGCTCGGGCTTCCCTGGTGGCGCAGTGGTTGAGAGTCTGCCCGCCGATGCAGGGGACACGGGTTCGTGCCCCGGTCCGGGAAGATCCCACAAGCCGCGGAGCGGCTGGGCCCGTGAGCCACGGCCGCTGAGCCTGCGCGTCCGGAGCAGGAGTAGGCGTGCGAGCCCCGCCCCTGGCGCCTCGCGGATGACTGTGATGGCGCCTTTACCATATGCACCTAGGTGGTGGTATCTTTCAAGCCCTCAGAGGTTTTCGCAGTTCTCGGGTGGGAGGAAACCACAAACTAGGAGGGAGTTTGACAGATCTTAAAACCAGGGCTCCGCAGTTGGGAGGTAGCTTTGCAGTCTGGGGAGTTCTGTTTTCCATGACTGACCGCAGTGTGGTTCAAGTCAGAGGGAAAGAAGATCCCTGGAATTCCATCACAAGTGATGCCTGAAAAGGAGCCATTCTGGCATCAAGAAACGGACCAGTGCTTACGGCTGGGTCAGCCGTGATGGCTGGCGTTTTCCGAGCTCTAATTGAGGGAGCTGGTATCTTGTTGGCAGGATTTGCCTTCGCACAATTCCCCAACAGTCCTCCGTTTGCTGAAGACCTCTCCCAGTTGCCTTCAACCCAGTTACCATACTCACCTTCCAGAGACTATGGACAAAACCAATGGGACTTCTTTCCCAGGATTTCTTTAATGGAATGAGCTGTAGTTCAAGGAAGGATTTCAGAAAATCAAGTTACACTCTGTTTTTAAAGCCATAGGTGGGACAACTATGGCCAAATAGGCTATGAAGAGACATTTGGCACCTTTTTCTATTTAAAGGAAGATGGTGGGAGGGGGGTTCTTAAAAGATAATACATTTATTTATTCATACTTGGCTTGCATTTGTGATCCAAATAAATGTCTAAAATCTTTAAAAGGAAATACAGTAAGTCCTTAGAAGATGAAGGACCAAACGCCAAAGGGCAATGAAGCACAAACATCATTTCCTTGGGGACTTCTCTGCCTGGTTTTGTTGTTAGTCAAACAATAAAAAACACCTGGAGATTGCTCTTTATTTAATAAGAAAAGAGAAGAGATTTGGATGAGACAGATGACCCTTGAGGCACCTCTCTGGTGAGTGTGTGGCTCTGACTCCCCCAAGTAAGGTATGGTCACTTTAAGGGGCTTGTGCATCCATCCCAAGAAGTACATTTAAATGATACACATTTTTTGTGACAAACTGGCAGTCCTGTATGAGAATGTTTGTGGGTTTGTGGGCTTTTCCAGGCCTTACTTTTGTCTCTAGGACAATGGTTCTTAAACTTGAGCCGGCATCAGAATCACCTGGAACCGTGTTAGAATAGAGACAGCTGGGCCCCAGCCCAGGATTCCTCATTCAGAGGGTCAGGGTGGGGCTGGAGAAATGAACATTTGGAACAAGTTCCAGGTGATGCTGGTGATCTGGAAGAACCCGCCTGAAGAAAATAACGTGGTTGGGGGAAGGTATTTCTCATGTCTGTAAGTATCTTGGATTTCTGTTTTTTCCCCTTTCCAAAATTCTTAGAGAAGTGTTCTGAAGATTATGCAAGGATATCTTCAAGACAATTTTATTATAAAATTTCCTACAAAAACAATGAAAACATTATTCCTCTGGATGCTCTAAGTAGGAGCAAATGAAGAGATTAATGAGAGGCTTGGGTCTGAGGGTGGTCTGAGGAAGAGAGAGTGTGTTGTTTAGGTTGACTCGAGTCTCCTGCACCTAGAAGGCACACAGTTTCTTTGATGAATTCGACAAGAAAGTGAGATGGTTTTCTCTGTGGAGCATGTTTAACCTAAATACCAAGATGGGCTCAGGATGTCACAGTTTCTTGATTGGTACCTGGATAAGCCCTCATAGACATTTCCCCTGTCTTGTTACTCAACTTACAGAATCAATAGCATCTATGGGCGTGAACATCAGAGTCGGCAAACTCAGGCAAGGACGCCGACGAGGCAGCCTCCTCTGCCTGTGGAACTAATTCCCATTCCAGGAATAAATCATGTATTGTCACTTCCCGTATCTTTTGCACACACACCACCCCATCTACCTATAGTGCCTCAGACTAAGCTACTTGTTTGCTGTTGTTGTTGTCCTACTAGCCCTCTGTGAGTGACTTGACCATGGAACTTGTCACATCTTACTGTCATTGTTCAATGATGTGCTGCTTCGTCCGTGGAACTGGAAGTATCTTGAGGACACAGCTGGTCTTGGATTCATCTCTGTATCTCCAGAACCTAGTAGAGCATTGGACAAATGTTTTCTGTTGAAAATAGGGCCATGAATATTCACAGGCAAAATTTTATCTTTAATATGAGTAAAATGATCAATAAAACAAGACCATAACTCAAAAGTAGGCAAACGGAGTGTGAAAGATCAAATCTCTTTGTACTTTCTCCATGTTCAAACTAACAAACCAACAAACTTCCCCTGGTTTCCAAACACTCTCGGCTCTCAGCCTCTCCTGGTCTCTGTCTGCTCCAGGATCTGCCAGGGCTCTTCTGGAAATTTCAGAAATCCACCTTGGATTTCTCATCTGACTTCTCCCCTGCACTCTCTGAGGGACATTACTGCTTGTTTTTTCTCCTTAAAGACAAATCAGAGCCCGGATATTTCCACAAATAAATAAAATGGAGGCTAAAGTACTTCGTGCTTAGAAAGAAGCTTGGAGGTATTTGATGCTACATTAGATTTTATTCTTGCTTTTAAAAGAAAGAATTTGATATTTCTCTCTATTTTCCTATCTAGCTATTCAGTATTTAAACCAGCTATATTTATACTTGTTTGTATGTATAGAAAAGTGTTTGAAATGATGTTTACCTGCTGATAATTATGGATAATTTATATAGTGGGATTCAAGTGGCTTTTAAAACACTGTTCTTTATCCTGGTCAGTATTGATTCTTAAAAAAAAATAAGCATTCATGATTTTTACAATTGCTATTCCAAAATAATTGCCTCTATAAATATTTAGAAGATCCCATGCCTCATATAATGTCAAACCATGGATTCATCTGTTCTGTTTCTTAAAAGACACAAATGTCAAGATGCATAGACTCAAGTTACCAAAGCCCAGAGCAGAAAGGCGAGTTGTTTTTGTGTATAAATAATTCTGCAGAACTGACCTTTTGTGACTTTTCAACCGCAGTACACGGAGCATTCTTTGGGGGAAGGAATCTGACACTATTACAGGTAGATCAAGGAGGGAGTTATTTCAGGCAGCCAAGGTTGTTCTGTCTTTAGAGTGAGTCAAGGCAATGTTGTTTGGCAAGTTTTCCCCAAAAAGCCATGTAACCTCAGAGATGAGAAATAGAGCACAAGGTGATCATGACCTGACAGTTCTCCTGGTGAGACATGATGAAGGGCTGTTCTAAATGTGCTTAGTAAAGAATCTTCTAATTTTTTGTCTGGATGACTTTATGGGGCTTTGGTGTTGCTACAGGCTAGCTCTACGTCCTTGCTGGGACAGGAAATTAATATGGAATTTTTGGCTGAATTCTCTGTTGATAGATTGCAGATAACAATGTGATCTGTGAGACAGAGCATCCTATAGGAATTTCCAAGTTAATATCCCCAAATCAGTTACATGATTCTAACACATCTCCTCCACCTCAAGGATAAAAAAGGGTCCAGTTGTTGGGGATCAAGGAGAATTTGTGAGAAGGATTTTCTTGGAGATCAAAGCTTCAAGGGGACAAGGTTTATATGTGTGTGTGAGGGCACTTCTCTTGCAGAAAGCGGGGACTTCCCTGGTGGCCTAGTGGTGAGGATTCTGGGCTTTCATTGTCACGGCCCGGGTTCAATCCCTGGTCGGGGAACTGAGATCCCACAAGCTGTGTGGCACAGCCTAAACAAACAAACAAACAAACAGACAAACAAACAAAGAGAAAGGGGCTTCAGGGTTTCCACGGGATCACGTGGAGAACTTGATATGTGACACAGTCCGACCGCTACCTAGGAAATGTTCAGGGTGAGAGATGGGCTGACTGCTGGCTGTGGTCTGATTGAGTCTATGGGGTGGGATAAAAGCACTGGTCAGGATGGGAAGGAATAAAGACGGCCTGGAGGCAGAGCTCTGTGGGCTCCCATTGGGTTAGTGGCAGAACATCCTCCCTCAGGAAGTGGAATCCCACAAGGACAATAGCCACTTCGGTACTAGGATCCAATGCAAGCAGTGGCCTGCTCCAAACCAGGGATGACAGGCCAAAGGCAGGATATGAAAGCAGGCCGATCAAGTCATGAGTTTTTAAGGTATGTTAAGATATAGTTAGCATAAGTCAGAATTATGGCACCAGTTACTTCAAGTGTCCACGTGGACCTCTTACATAATGACTGAAACATGAATTGGTCCCACTCCTGCTGAAGTGTAAAGTAGTCATAAGAATCCTCCCACCTCACAGAGTTACTATGAAGAACCAAAAAACAGAAACTGCTTGCTGGCAGTTCACATAGTCATTTTGAATTGAATTTTCTATAAATTACGACAAAGAGAATAGGTACATGTATGTGTATAACTGAATCACTTTGCTGTACACCTGAAACTAACACAACATTGTTAATCAACTATACCCCAATATAAGATAAAAATTAAAATATAAAAAATTTTCTTATAAAAAAATTACAACAGAGAATTCTGAATAATAGACAAGTGGTGAGGCCCGTATGAGTCAAGGAAATCCTCTGGGTCTCAATCAAATGTTGAACAATTAGAAGTGGGAGGAAGGCAGATGGTTAGCCTGACCTGGGACCCCCGCATGTCATAGTTTAGCCTTGTGCCTGGGACTCTTGACCCATATGGTTTGGTCCTAAGGTCACCGTTCCACTCTGTGGAGTCATCCCTCATCCCTAAACCTATCCCACATCCTGCCTGCCTCACAGAGAAAACACAAGATTAGGGCATTTTAAGTACAGACTTGTAAGACTGGAAAATTATAAGCCCTATTTTATTTAAATCAATGTTGGTTAGAAAGTATAACTGAATTTGATGGATTTCCACTTCCCACTAGAAATTGTTTATAAAGAACCAGGAAAGAATGAGAGTCTGTTGACACATCAGGTTTGAAAAGACAAGACTCAAATCAGCCTTTACATCTTGAATAAAGTGAAAGTGACAAATATTTTCAGAAGTTACTATAAAATTTAAGTTAAATATAAACTTATTCTATATCTTGTCATCATAAAAATGAATATTTCTATCTGTTTATTATGAAGGACCTTCAGTTTTCCTAGTATATTGAGATGCTGACTTGAGTAGTTTCAAGGATTGTTGTAAGTTCCAGAATAGACTATGACATACACAGAAATCCAATTTATTAGAACGTTTGTTGCAGAAAACTGTGTTCTTTTCTAAAGTTGAAATCTGTTTTTCTTGGGAGGTTCATTTACCTTGGGAGGTTAAGTGTTAGATAACGGACGGTATCGTTGATCTAGTGCAAATTAACTCAATTAGAAAAAAAGGACTGTAGATTGTCTTAAAATTAGGAACATAATTAAAGGCATACTTCTTCTTTGAGATATTTGTTTACAACTAAAATAGTCTAACACATTCACTTTGAAACACTATGAGAATCTCAATTTCTTTTCCATAGCTTATAGTAACCTTTACCCCTATTGATTCAACCACGTCTACCCCAAGTGTAGGGGCAGAAACAGATCTGACCCTGAGACCCAGAGGATTTCCTTAACTCATATGGGCCTCATCACTTGTCTATTACTCAGAATTCTCTTTGTTGTAATTTTTTTTTGATAAGAAATTTTTTTTATATTTTAATTTTTATTTTATATTGGGGTATAGTTGCTTAACAATGTTGTATTAGTTTCAGATGTACAGAAAAGCGATTCAGTTATGCATATACATGTATCTATTCTCTTTGTTGTAACTTATAGAAAATTCAACTCAAAATGACTCAAGCAAAAACAATTATTCACTCCCACAACTGTAAATTCTAGGTAATATGTGAGGCAAGATCCAGCGGTCATAGGATGCCATTAGGATGGGCTCGCTCAATCCTGGTTCTGCTTCCTCTGTGTTGGCAGCTTCTCCCCTCATATGGTCAGATGACTACCAGCAGGTCTGGGTTTTCATTTGATCAGTTTAGCAATCTCAGTGGAAAGAGAGCTTATCTGAAGAATATTGGTTCTGATTGGCCCAGTTTGGTCCACCCCAAACCAATCACTATTTTAGAGGGATGCAGGCTCCAACTGGCAAGGCCTGGGGTACGTCTACCCTCCCTGCCAACAAGAGGGGAGACAGATAGACCTAGAGTGTGTGCGTGCAGGGTTGGGGGCAGCGGGGATGTTTCGAGTAAGGAAAAAATCTCCCTCATCTATGTCCAGCCCTCTTTCATTCTTTTCCTCCCGGGTGGAGTTTTTCAGGGTGCCCACTTCACACTCTATGCCTGGCCCTCTACCTTCTCCGTCTCTTCCTCATACCTAAGCCCGCTAGCCTCATAATCATAGCCCCACTTTAGGAGCTACACAGGGCACTTTAACTTTGAAAATTACTGGTGTCCAGGCCCCATCTCTTGAGATTCTAGTTCAGTTGGTCTAAGGTAGAGTCCTTTCGGTTGCGTCTTGTAAAAGCTTTGTAGGTGATTTCAGTGTGCAGGCAGGGTTGAGAACTGCTGCTGCCAGTTAAACTTGATGCTGGGAAGCACCTGCCCATCCTCCATGCAGACCAAGATGAAGTTTGAGTCCTCATCCTCCCTGGGTATTGCATTTAACCATATCCAGCCCTGCCGCTAAAGGAATGAAGCAATAATGATGACATGTCAATCAGTTACTAAGACAGAGAAAGCAGTTAGAGAAGCATCAGGGCCTTTTCATTACTCCTGCAATAATACGAGAAGGATCCCTCAGTTTGCCCTCGCATATGGTTTACCCAGTTTATAACTAATCTGACTGAGATGAGCTACCAAAGGGATGTTGTTTATTGATTTTTAGAATAAGAGATGCTTTAAAGTGCAGGGGTGTGTGTGTGTATGTTTCCTTCATCAAAAAAAAAAAAAAAAGATTATCTTAAAGTGAAAGAAATTTTCTGTCTGTACCACTGGGTTTTTCTACAGATCCTTTTTGCATTTTCTCTGCCACAGGATTGAATTGTTATTGCTTGGCTCTCAAGAAACAAGTTGTATATTTTCTGCTGCATGAATCATTATCAACGACAGCTTTGGGAAGGCATTCTAGGGCCAGTAATTATACTGATGAAACAGAAAGACTGTATTCCAAGTGAGGTTAATTTTAGCAGAAGTCAGATAAAAATGTTGTTGACTAACAGCAAATATGCTGGCAATAGAGCCCAAATCACTGGTGCCAGTGACTTGTTTGGGCTGAAAAGTACCCAGGGTTACCACAGAAAGCCAGATTGCACCTCTGGGCAGGCTTAAGTTGCTTAAAAGTTTGAAGTAGACATATTGAGCTGATTACATAATAACTCTGAGAAATCACAAGTAAAAAGTAATCCTAAATTAGAAATGTGACTGAGAATATAGAATGCTAACAATTTAAAGTCTGTGTGTGTTATGTGTGTGTGTGCACGCGTGCGTGCGAGAGTGAGTGTCGGGGTGGAGAGAGGCTCGTAACCTATATAGTTGATAACTGACACAAACATGTTTATTTCTCCACAGAGTAAGCTCTTCGGTGAAGGAAATTTCCAAATGGAGAAAAAAATATATTGCATCTTATTATGAAAGCAATTTAGATGTCTTTAAAAAAATCCATGTTTAAATTTTGTTCAGAATTCTGTTTTCTACAAAGAATACAGTTCTTTTAAGAAATCAGTTAGGCTCCTTGTAGCCAGCATCTCAACTCAGTTTGCAGAAATGAGTGTTACCAGATGATTCAACAAATGAGTCCTTCTAGAAAAAAAGTTAAGGCAGAAAACACAAAGGTAATTGATAAAGAAGTCTGCAACTAAAGAGAACTTTGGCATAAGGAGGCAAAATGCAGTTATATTCTCATTGGAAACATGCCACATGTAGCTTTTCTCTTCCTTTTTTCTCATGTGGAGAAAAGAAGCAGAAACTCTGACCACAAAAATCTTGAGTACAAAAGAATGTTTTCCCTACGGTTAGTTTGAATCAGTTAGGCCAGGGTAGTGTACTGACTCGGCATCTGGTCTAGAGATTAGAGATCAGTCGACAGAAAAACAATTTATTAGTAAGAAAAAAATTTCAAATTAATCAAAAAAAGAAGGAATGAACCATGGTACTGAGCTATTTGTGGGTGGAAACACTATTTCAGAATCTACTGGATAAGGAACCTTTAAGGATATCACTAGGGGTCTGGCCCTCCCCATCCTCTCCCACACACTCATTCATTCCTTGCTTCTGATTTTTCCAGACTGACTTGAATCTGCTTCAGTCTCTTTCCATGTGTCAGGCAAAATGGCCATGTCTTAGATAAACAACACTGGTAGAAAGAGATTAAATTTCTCCACATCCACATATCAACCTTAGACAATTCTTTACTTGTCTCTTATTGGGCTATTAGCTCATTCTTGAGAAAGCTTTGTGGCCAGGGCTATTGATACTTGGACTGGTCCAGTGTAGTAGGCTGGACCACTGGGCTCTGTGAATATGTTGCCATAAAACACAAAAGGGACTATGCAGATGTGATTAAGTTAAGGCTTTTGAGATGGGGAGAGTATCCTGGGTTATTTTGATAGGCCCAATGTAGTCACAAGATTCCTTAGAAGGAGGAAGGCAGAAGGATCAGAGTCAGAGAGAAGGCGATGTAACAATGGAAATCAAGGTCAGAGAGAAGGAGAGTCTGGAAGAGACTAGGCTTCTGGCTTTGAAGATGGAGGATGTGGCCATGGGCCAGTGAGTTCAAGGCAGACTCTAGAAGCTAGAACAAGCAAGGAAATGAATTCTCCCTGCAACCTCCAGAAGGGTTTCAGTCTTGTGACACCTTGATTTGAATATTTCTGACCTCCAGCACTGTATGAGAATAATTTGTGTTGTTTGGGCCAATAAATTTGTGGTAATTTGTTGCAGCAGCAAAATGGGAAACTCACGCACCCAGTCTGTGCCCAAACTACTAGGGGAACCAGGGCACAGTGATTGGTAGCCCAGCTAGGAACCCATGAAGGATGGGGGAGAGGTGATTTTTCCAGAGGGACACTGGAAAACAAAGACAACATATGTATCATATTAATCAAGAAAATTTGATGCTGAGCAATCCGAAAGTTGGGGAGAAAACTTTAGAAGTGCAATTGGAAGAAAGGAACCAGGACCCTTACAAATGAAATGAATGGAATCCATTTGTAAAGCCCCTTCAGAGCTTGTTTTCTCTGGACTTTGCCCATCTTTTGCTCGTGTCTTCCCCTGGGAGGGAGGATCTTTTGGAATGGTTTGCATTATTTTGGTGGACATATTAGGATGAATCAGTGATACTTATCCTCGCAAGGAAGAATCAGTCACACTTGTCCTTGTAAGGCATATCTCTATGAACTAATATATTTAAATTAATAGCTGTTCCTAAAGTGTTCATTTCTTATGTTTGGCTATATGGCTTGGAGAAATGAATCATGATAGGCAGATATGTTTATTCAATGTAGTTTGAAGATGCTAGCTGGCTTAAAGCTGGGGCTCAAGGTGAAGAATTAATTTATATTTTGAATAAAGCCAAAAAAAAGGAGTATCTCTCCCACTTTTCTATGTTCCCTACCATCATTTTTTGAAAATTCAGTTTCTTCTAACTACAGTTATTTGTGAAAGCTATCAATGATTTTTGCCACATTTAAACACTACCTTTTCTCTTGTTAATGCTTATTTATTTATTTTTATTGAGGTGTAGTTGATTTTCAACATTAGTTTCAGGTGTACAACATAGTGATTCAAAATTTTTATAGATTATACTCCATTTAAAGTTATTATAAAATATTGGCTATATTCTCTGTGCTGTACATGATATCCTTGTAGCTTATTTATTTTATCTATAGTAGTTTGTTCCTTTTAATCCCATACCCCTGTCTTGCCCCTCCCCACTGGTAACCACTAGTTTATTCTCTATATCTGTGAGCCTGTTGCTGTTTTCCTATATTCATTTGTTTGTTTTATTTTTCAGATTCTTCATATTAGTGATAACATACAGTATTTGTCTTCCTCTGTCTGACTTATTTCACTAAGATTAATACCATCCAGGTCAATTCATGTTGTTGCAAACAGCAAAATTTCTTTCTTTTTTATGGCTGACTAGTATTCCACTGAATATATATATATATATATATATATATATATATATATATATATATCACTTCTTCTTTGTCTATTCATCTGTTGATGGACACTTAGGTTGTTTCCATATCTTGGCTATTGTAAATAGTGCTGCTATTAACACTGAGTTGCATGTATCTTTTCAAATTAGTATTTTCATTTTCTTCAAATATATACCCAGGAGTGGAATTGCTAGATCGTGTAGTATTGGGTTGGCCAGAGGTTTGTTCAGGTTTTTCTGTAATGTCTTATGGAAAAACCCAAACGAACTTTTTGGCCAACCCAATAGTCTATTTTTAATTTTTTGAGGAACCTCCATACTGTTTTCCACAGTGGCTGTACCAATTTACATTCCCACCAACAGTGTGCAAGGGTTCTGTTTTCTCCACATCCTTGATAACATTTGCTATTTGTGGTCTTTTTGATGATAGCTATTTTGACAGGTGTTAGGTGATATCTCACTATGTTTTTTTGTTTTTGTTTTTGTTTTTTTTTTTTGCTGTACGCGGGGCTCTCGTGACCTCTCCCATTGCGGAGCACAGGCTCCAGAAGCACAGGCTCAGTGGCCATGGCTCACAGGCGCAGCCGCTCCGCGGCATGTGGGATCTTCCCGGACCAGGGCACGAACCCGTGTCCCCTGCATCGGCAGGCGGACTCGCAACTACTGCGTCACCAGGGAAGCCCCTCACTATGGTTTTGATTTTCATTTCTCTTATGATTAGCATCTTTTCATGTTCCTGTTGGACATCTGTATGTTTTCTTTGGAAAAATGTCTATTCAGGTGTACTGCCTATTATTTAATTAGGTTGTTTGCTTTTTTGATATTGAGTTGTATGAGCTGTTTATATATTTTGGATATTAATCCCCTATTGCTCATATCATTTGCAAATATTTTCTTCCTATTTAGAAGGTTGTCTTTTCATTTTGTTGATGGTTTCCTTTGCTGTGCAAAACTTTTAAGTTTAAGTAGGTTCAATTTGTTTATTTTTGCTTTTTCTTCCTTTGCCTTAGGAGACAGGTTAAAAAATATATTGCTACATCAAAAAGTGTTCTGCTTATATTTTCTTCTAGGAGTTTTATGGTTTCTGGTCTTACATTTAGGTCTTTAATCCACTTTGAGTTTGTTTTTGTATATGATGTGAGAAAATGTTCTAATTTCATTCTTTTACATGTAACTGTCAGTTTTCCCAGCATCGTTTATTGAAGAGACCGTGTTTTCTCCATTGTATATTCTTGCCTTCTTTGTCATAGATTAATTGACCATAAGTGCATAGGTTTATTTCTGGGCTCTCTATTCTAGTCCATTGATCTATGTGTCTTTTTTTTTTTTTTTTTTTTTTTTTTTTTTTTTTTTTTTGCTAGTTCCATACAGTTTTGATTACTGTAGCTTTATACTATAGCCTGAAGTCTGAGAGCATGACACTTCCAGCTCTGTTTTGCTTCCTCAAAATTGTCTTGGCTTTGTGGGGTCTTTTGTGTTTCTATACAAAATTTAAAATGATTTGTTCTAATTCTGTGAAAAATACCCTTGGTATTTTGTAAAGGATTGCAAAAATTGAATCTGTAGATTGCCTTGGGTAGTATGGTTATTTTGACAATAGTAATTCTTCCAGTCCATGAACATGGTATATCTTTCCATCTGTTTGTGTTGTCTTCAGTTTCTTTCATCAGTGTCTTACAGTTTTATGAATAGAGGTCTTTCACCTCCTTAGTTGGATTTATTCCTAGGTTTTTTTTTTTTGATGTGATTGTAAATGGGATTGTTTCTTTAATTTCTCTTTCTGATAGTTCGTTTCATTAATATTTTTCTTTAAATAACTCATTTTTAACTTTCCACAAAGAAAAGGAAATTTTAAAAATTAATATAACTGTTAAAAAGTTCATTTGTCACCTAAAATCATTTCATATACCATTAGTTTTTCAGATTTAAAACTTTTGAGTACTCTTTTTGTTCACAGAGAGAATAGCGTTAGTTAACTTTCACCCTAAGTATTCTAGTAATCTAAAAGCATAGACATCAGCCTTTGGCTTCTAATAAAGGCAGAGTAACATTACCATGAGTAATGGGACTAACATTCCCATTAAGAACAATGAAAACTTTGGGAGAAAATAATCTTTTTGAAGGCATCACAGAGCTACTGAGTCTGCAAAGAATTGTAGGATTAAGATTCAGGACAGGTAAACCCAGAAAGATGAACTCAGAATTTGGGGCTGCTTTTCCCACAGTGATACTTGCCAAATCCAGAAATGTTGGTTGAGAACCTGTAAAGCTGAGCAGATGTTTCAAAAGACTCATGTGGCCAGGGGGAAAACTGGAAGGAAGGAGGTCTCTGATAAACTTCTAGGTGTTGGGTTGGTATCTCATAGATCCATCCACTACTCAAGTAAGGATGTATAGAAATTAGGCCAGTGCTCTCAGGTACTGAAGCCCAGCTTCAAAAAATTTTAATCCCTTGTTTTATTAAGCAAATCCAGAATTGCAGTGTTCATGGTCCCTACGAGAAATAAAGGTAAATTCTCTTCGGAGAAAGATAACATCATCATGGGGCTCAAGTTACATCTATTATTTTCAATTGACAATATCTGGCACTCAGTAAGAAAAGGCATATGAGGAAACTAGACAATATAACTAAAAACTATAAACAGAAACAGATTTGCAGGGGAGCTACATAATAGAATTAAAAACTATATGCATAATTTGATTAAGGAAATAAAAGAGAAGATCTAGAACTTTTACAAAGAGCTGGAAATAAAATGAAAAGAAATGAAAAATATAATATCTAAAACTAATGGCTCAAAGTTTGCACTTAACAGAAGATCAGATACCACTGAGTGGAGAATTAATAAGCAGAGCAATAGGTCAGAAGAAGATATCTAGAATGAAGCACAAAGGAACAAAACATTGGAAATACTGAAAAAAATGAAAGACACAAAGGAGATATAGAAAAAAGTAATATATATATTGTTAAAGTTACAGAAGCAGGAGAAACAGGACAGAAGAAATATTTGAAGAGATAATGGCTAAAGATTTTTCCAAAGCTGATGAAAGACATCAAGCATTTGTTTGAGAAGCATTACAAACAAACCTTAAACAAGGTAAATACAAAGAAAATCACACCTAGAGACATCATGGTAAAACTGCTGAAGAGAAATGATCAAGATAAAAAAAATTTTTTTTAAGTAGCCAGAGTAAAAAGGTAAAAATTAGAAAACAATGGACTTCAGAAGACAGTGAATAGTATTTTCCAAATCACTGGAAGAAAATAATTTCCAACCTAGAGAAAATGAATATAAGATAAAGACTTTTTCAGACAAATAGAAACTGACAGAATTCATCACCAGAAGATCTGCACTAAAGGAAATAGTAGAATTATTCAGGTAGAAAGAGATCTCAGATGAAAGCTCAGAGATGCAGGAAGAAATAATGAGCACTGAAAGGGATAAATCTCAATGAATCCTGACAGTATGAAAAAATAATACTATATAAACATATAAATAAAATGCATATACTTTTAAATTATGTAAGATGATTTAAGTTGAGAGAAGGGATGAGTGAAATCAGATTGTTGTAAGGTCCTTGCATTATCTGGAAGTGATGAAATACTTTTTTATATTAGGCTGTGCCAGTCAAAGACAATTGTTATGACCTCTAGTAACCACTGAAAGGACATTAAAATACTGTTAAAACTATGAAATTAATAAAGGTGGGAGTTAAAATTTTAAAAAATCAGTCCAAAATAAGAATGGAAATACAAAAAAAGGAATATAAAATAGTTCTACAACCAACCCAACAGCAATGAATACTTTTAGTTCTCAGATTGTGATATCTAAGTACCATTTCGCTTTGAAGGAACAAGAGCATCGTGCAGAAGTATCTGGTTCAAGGAAACACTCAAGACTAGCCTTGTTACAGCAAACAACAAGGAAGCTATCAAAGGCTACTGAGGTTGTGTCAAATGAACTCAAGAGCCAACCTGAACTGATCTTCATTGGTTTAAGTTGGAAAAATTGATAATAAATAAGAATAAAATCAAATATATTAAAATCCATCAGTTGAAAACAGTATTTTTAAAAAGTCTCCAATAAACTAAGAGATTGCCTTTCCAGGACACAAGGGCACCAACTCATTCTAAATAATGATAAATACAGGGAAAGAATCAAGCATTTATTGTATTTTTCCTACAAGGACCATACCTCAGTGTAACCAAGTGGTTGATAAAGAGAAATTACTCCTTATAAAAGTATATTAACTAATCAAGAAGGAATGATAAATAGAATTAGCAAACCATATTTTAAACCCTTAATGAATTAATGGACCTATGAACCAACTATCAATGGTTCCTAGCATTACATGAAAAAAGGCAACCGGATATCGTGTTCCTTCTAATGGAAGCACACAGCAACTCTGATGAAGTTGTCTTGCAAAAACAAAGAAACAGGGCTTTCCTGGTGGCGCAGTGGTTGAGAGTTCGCCTGCCGATGCAGGGCACACGGCTTCGTGCCCCGGTCCGGGAAGATCCCACATGCCGCGGAACAGCTGGGCCCGTGAGCCATGGCCGCTGGGCCTGCGCATCCGCAGCCTGTGCTCCGCAACGGGAGAGGCCACAACAGTGAGAGGCCCGCGCATACAGCAAAAGCAAACAAACAAACAAACCCCCCAAAAAACCCAACCTAAATGAGATTAGGCTTCTAGATATTACTATCAATTTGTAGGAAAAAAAGGGGACAAGAACATGTTAAAAAGACACCTTGAGGATACAAATGGCTGAAGTCAGACTGGGAAACTCCATAAGATAAACAACCTGGTTTCTTCAGCAATAAAATTTCAAGGAAAAAGTAATTAGATATAGTCGGGAGCTGTAAATTATTACAGATGTAAAAGTCATATTAACTAATTGTAATTATGTTCTTTGGATCCAAATACTGACAAAAGAAACTTAAAAAAATAATATTTATATGCCAATTGTGGAAATACGAACACAGAATGAATATTTGATGATATTAAGGAATTACTGTTAATTTTTAAGGCCTTCTGAAGGAATTTCAGCTATATTTTAAAAGGAAAGTGTATTTTGGAGCTATGTAGTAAATTATTTACAAACAAAATGGTCTGATGTTTAGGGTTTACCTCAAAATAATCTGAAAGTAGGGAAGTAGAAAGAAGTTTAGAAGAAACACAAAATTACATGATAATTTTTGAAGCTGTTGATGATGTGAACCTGGGAGATCATGGCAGTCTGTCTATTTTATATGTGTAAGGAGGAATCTGATTCCATATTTTGATGTTTGACCATTGACAGCCTTTAAGCCTCACCCCTCCCTCTTCCCATTGTACTCCAGTTCGAGACAAGCTGGTAAGAAAGACTGGCATTCCCTCCTTTGGCACTCACGGAAGATTCAAACCACACAAGCCCTTTCCCAAGCATACGAGCCATCACCACGTCCCCAACCCCCAACCACAATAAGAACCTAGGCCAGTCTATCTTTTTTTCCGCTCTCAAGCCACTTCAAACCTGTTGGAGGCCTGTCCTCTTTTCCCCAGAGAACCCAAATCTGTAGCCACTTGGTCAGAAGGGCGGGGGCTGGCCTGGGAACTCCACTTGCCTCTGGCGTCTGAGGTGCAGGTAGACTTGTTGGGGATGATACCCTTGCATCTGTGCTGACTCGGTGTGGTTAGTGTCAGCATTGTGTTGTAGTGCACAGCACACCAGTTGGTGTCAGGATAACTCCTCATTCACTTCTCCCGTAGAGACATCACGACACCCATCATCTTCTTTTCTAAATATACTTCACAGAGTGACTAGAGGTTTCCTCTATACAAAAAAAAAAAAAAAAAAAAAAAAAAAAAAAAAAAAAAAAAAAAAAAGAAAGTTTACGTAGATCAGAAATCATAAATGTAATTAAATGAGTCTAGAAAGCAAGTCCTATCTGGGGAAAGAAGAGAAAATATGGAGAAAACAGCACTGCAGTGACTCAGTTCCAGCCTAGACTATTCTCCTAGGTTCCTGCTTTCTCTCTGACACAGCTAAAGTTGTTTTTTATGCACTGACGATTTCAATGTTAAAAGTAGCTTCAGGCAGAAAACAGAGTATAAAGTAATCCATCCAGGTAGCATGTTTTATTGGGTGTCTACATAAGCCAGGCACAGTTCTAGGCACTGAGCATCCAACTGTGGCCAAGGCTAGACCTTGCCTCTGCCCTTACGGGGCTTACAGTTTAAAAAGGCGCTTGTTATTGGGTGGGGTGGGACAGATCCAAAAATGTTAGCTAACTAATTAATTAACATCTACAATTGTGATATGCGCTACAATGAAAATAAGCAAGGAACTGAAAGAGAATAACGAGGAATGATGACCTCGATGGTGATGATGAGGAGTGGAAGAAGAAGCAGGGCCAGGCTTTGTGGATTTTTATAAAGCTCGGCACCGCATGCTTAGAAGGGTCCCAAGCTTGGTGGAAAGCACTGCTGTCTCCATCTTCAAATTCTCAGTAATTTTTTTTTTTGCGGTGCACGGGCCTCTCACTGTTGTGGCCTCCCCCGTTGTGGAGCACAGGCTGCGGATGCGCAGGCCCAGCGGTCATGGCTCACGGGCCCAGCCGCTCTGCGGCATGTGGGATCTTCCCGGACCAGGGCACAAACCCGTGTCCCCTGCATCGGCAGGCAGACTCTCAACCACTGAGCCACCAGGGAAGCCCTCTCAGTAAGTTTTGAACAAGAACCCCTGCCTGCATTTTAATTTTGCCCTGGGCCCTGCAAAGTATAGCACGGGTTCTGGGGGAAAGCATTCCAGTTAGAAAGAACAGCCTGTGCTCAGACTTGAGACGGGGAAGAGCAGGTTGTATGAGAAGGAAGGACAGGAAGGCTGAGGGGAAGGAGGAAGGAGCAGGGTAGCACGAGGTGAGGTTAGAGGCAGGCAGAAGCTCTGGCTGCTGTGGGCGTGGACTCTCTGCCATTGCCGTAAACTCAAGTGTTTCCAGTGGCTCAGGGACACTCCCTTGAGAAGTTCTCCTGGAGACGCCTTTCCATCACTAAACTGAGGCTAAAGTCCTGGGATGCGGGCCAACAGTAGATAGCGGTTGGAAGGCAGCCAGTGACTTGAGGCTTCCTGTTGATGTTCTCATCTCCAGGCAGAGGCAACTAGGTCCGGAGGCAGAGCCCACTGTGGCCAGTGCCGGGATCCAGCCTTTGGAGGCCTATCATCAGGGGCCCAGGAAGCTGTGAGCACCAAGTAGGATCTTCAGAATGCTTAAGAATTATTTTTCTCCATGTTCTTGCTTTAAAGTAACGTTTCAAGTCCTGGGTTCATTCTTTGTAAGAAATCTGACATTTTAATTGAGTCTGTTTTGATTTGAAGAAACTTTTTTTTATAAAGCTGGTTGGCTGTTACTGTTACCTTTTGAATAGCAAATAGCGCCATCAAGTGATGAGTATCTGAAATCATTTGTAAGTTTCAAGTGTTTTTCACTGTATCCAGGACAGGACATTCTAGACCTTTTTATCATGTGAAAAGCAGCTACTGTATTTTTTATTTCTTTCAAACTGTGAGATTGCCAGATATCCAGGAGACAGGGTTTTAACAGAGCTATCTTAGAATTGGTGGGGGAAGGGAAGTTGCTATCAACTGCTTTTTCTTCCCCTTGGGAATCCAGGAGACCCTTGGAGAGAAGGCACAGGGCAGTAAGAAGGTCGTGCTGGAATCATCCTGCAAGGTATTTCTCTAACGTGTCTAAATCTGAGACCCCTCAGCATTGGGAACCCCAGTCCCATGGTTCTACTGAGGTCCCTCTCCTTAGATAAAGGGGACAGGGTAGCAACTGAGCTGGTACAAGATGGCCTTGGTAGGTTGGTGGACTTATACCCTCAACCCCTGCCATAGCTCTGTGGAAATGGGGAATTGCTTGGGGGGTGTTCCTCTACTCACCTGAAAAATGAAGTTTATTAAGACTAATGAAAATGATACCTGCTATTGTTGAACAACTACTATGTGCCGCACACTTTCAACACATTCTTGTACTTAATTCTCACAACAAGTCAAATAAGTAGTTAGTACAATTTTCTACAGTTGCTAAAAGCAAAGCTTGGAGAGGTTAGGTAAGTTACGTAGGGACTGAGGTCTTAATGCCAGGCAGTGGCAGCCTAGAATTTGTACTCAAGTCTTCCTCATGTCAAAGACCATCCTCTCTTTGGTTACCCCATTCCTTGCCAAGGAAGCCTCTTTCCCCAGTTGCCACAGAGCTGGAGCAGAGCTGAGGCAGCACTCAGCATTTTGTCCTCTTTAGATCTGCTGAGTCCTAGTTGGCTCAGTGCTTACAGGAAGCAGATGGAAGAGACACTAGGATACTGCTGAGCTGAAAAGAGACAATCAAGCCCTGCTCCTTCCGTCCTTTTTACATGACATTTTGTTAGGCAGTTTGAAATGTTATTAAAACCTGGTCCCTAAAAGGCAAAGATTAGTCCAGCCTAGTTCAATGGATGTATGCATTTAAAACCTAGATTGGTTGCATTATGTTTAAAAATGCTGACCAGTTCTGCACAATAGGTTTTGTTTTAAATACCAGATGGCTACCAATACCCAGCCAGATTCTCTCAGAGTATACAGGATTTCTTGGCAGTAAACTGGATGTTTTGGGAAGTGTGTTAACTCTTTCTGACCACTGGAGTGGTAGCTGATGCTTTCAACACATTCACTCTCAAAAGTCTTCTCCAGTGTTGAAGACAGACTCATTCAGAAAATTCAAAACTACTTAACTGTATAAGAAAAAAAAGTCATTGCTAAAGTTAAGGAAGAAGTTATGTTCCAGGAAATTAAAATGGTGCATTAGACACAAGAAATAATGTCTCTAAATTGGGTTTAATGGTGATCAATAAGGTGAGTGAAAATAATGATCCAGCTAGACTGGCCTCCTTTCTATGCCCTGGCCTTGGTGAACCCTTACCAGCCTCTAGACTTGTACATATGTGTTCCCTCTGCCTGGAGGGTTGTCCCCCTACACCTCCACGGTGTGGTTGTCTTTTACTCTTCCCCTTGGCCTCACTGCACTTGCCATGTCCTCAGAGAGGACTTCCGTGTGTGTTCTGGTCACTGGCTACTCCTTTACCTGGTTTGTTTCTCACAACATGACATTCTGTTGTTGCCCATGTGTTTGTTTCCTGCCTCCTTCTCTGGAACAGGACGTCCGTGAGGGCAGGATCTAGCGTTTGGTTCAGTGCTGTGTCCTCGTCTCCTAGACCATAATGACTGGCACATTCAGGGGATCAATAAATACTTGTTAAAAGAATGAATGGTTGACTATGTCTCGATAGTTGATGGTACTTTAAAATCATGATGTCTCTTTAGAAAAAACTGAATTTTATCTTTACATTTGATCTTCATCTTAATAATTGTGAATGCTTTATTTCCAAAACAGAAGTTGACCCACACATTATGATACATTAGAGGTAGCAAGCGGATGTGTGGGACTATAGATTTTTTTTCTCTTTTTGAGGGAAAAAAATGAAAGTACAGTGTAACGTGGTGATTCAGGGCAGAAATAGCCTTGAAGCAATAAGGACAGGAATCAGCCTTCACATTTGCCTGAGAGAGAAAAGTGAGGACAGAAAGAACAGAAACAAATCTATTACTATGTTGAGAATTCATATTGAAGGGCTCTTGACTGAATTAATGATAGCAGAGATGAAAAGTAGTCTGAAACACACTGGGAAATGGAGAATAATATTGTGGTTTTTACATGAACTAGGTTTGAAAATTCTTCAGAGTCCAGTTATTTCTGGAAGATATATGCTGGGTTGCATTTTATGAGACTAGGCTAGATTATTGGAAATAGAAAAATAAGTTCAACATTCTAGATGAAGATAAAAAGAAAAAGCCAAATCCAGGAAAGGACAGGAGGCCGTCTGAGCCCAGCTCTGCTGCTTCTGTGATCAGGGCCACCCAGGGCCCGCCCTCCGTGGTTGTTGGATCATCACCCAAAAGCAAGGGGCAGAAGACAGATGACATCCCTGTGTCCGGTGCAAATTCCTGTGAAATATGCCTAGAAGTATTCCAATCCAAAAATGTACGTGTGCTGAAATGTGGGCACAAGTTGCACAAAGGGTGCTTCAAGCAATGGCTTAAGGAGCAGAGCACTTGCCCAGCCTGCCTGGCTCGTGATCTCCTGTCAGAAGAGTAGCCTGCCCTTCTGGAAGAGGCCCACCCACTATTCTAGGTAGTTACAATTCACTAAAGAGCATATACTGTTTGTTGAGTTGGAAGAATAACAATATACTACCTTTGATATAAAAAGCAGCATGTGAAGATTCTTTGCACCGTGTTTCACAGTGCTAATAAATGGAAATCTTTAATACAGTTGACAGTAAGTAATTTCCCAACTCTGACTAGCTACTTAATAATCTCCAGGGCTTCCCTGGTGGCGCAGTGCTTGAGAGTCCGCCTGCCGATGCAGGAGACGCAAGAGTATATACTGTTTGTTGAGTTGGAAGAATAACAATATACTACCTTTGATATAAAAAGCAACATGTGAAGATTCTTTGCACTGTGTTTCAGAGTGCTAGTAAATGGAAATCTTTAATACAGCTGACAGTAAGTAATTTCCCAACTCTGACTAGCCACTTAATAATCACCAAATGGTGGCTGATAAAGTTATGTGTAACCACATCCTTATATTGCTGGGGCTGCTGCAGAGGTGCTTTCTGAGATGGAAGGAAACTATGGTGAGTGCCTCAAAGCAGGCCTTAAATTATAAGTACCCTTGATCTTTTAAAGTGCCCCACATTAGAGTTTTTTGAGATCAGTATTCCTAAACAAATGCCTCCATTTTTCCTTAAAGATTCTGCATTTTAAAAAATGGCCTTAAGCAAACCACATTTGAATAAGTTGTAGTTGATGTTAAAATATTGGCTGATTCAGACCAAAAGATTCATTCAGGTCTCCTCTTCACGTGATTTTGATTTTTCATTTCATTATTTTATTTCTCCCCAGTAGATTTATAAGTGCTTGTTTTTCACATTTTAAAGACATAATGATTTTTGAAAATCACACAAAACACTTATTAACATCAGCCAAGACTTTTTTTAACCCCTAAAATTGAGGCTCCATATCCATTATCCGAGCCCCACATTGGGAACTTACTCTGAATACTTCTCTATTCTCATTAGTGATGTTGTCCCTCTTTATGAGTTAGACAACAAGTGTTTGGGTGTCTCTGTCTAGCACACAGTGGGCACTTTCCTTATCCTACCACCAAAAAGAGACACTTGTGTAATTAGACAGTCCTGAGGAGTCCCTGTTACAATTGTTCGGTGTTTGACATTTGTGTAAAGTAATGCATGCTCTCTTGTATTGTGGCCTGAGAACAAAACTGTAACTGCATTAGAAACTGTTAAAAAATTAGTTCTCTTTAGTGACTTCATAGGCAGTAGTAGTAAATACAGAAACATGAATTCTGGACACATTCCATTTCTCGCAAACAGGAAGGGTCAAAAAATGTTTTCCCGTGTGTTCTTTGTTACCCTCTAGAAGCTCACAGTCCCAAGTTCATGAGCTGATTTGGTCGCTTCCCTCTGCCTTGGTTCCCTGTGAGTTTTGATGTCTTAGTGACTTAGTGCATAGAAACTTCCTCCATATTTTGAAGCAGGTCCCTAAAACATTGTCTGCATGTTCAGAATAACTGAGGACTTGTAGATATGAAGATACACAGGGCCCAGTTTGTAGCAGCAGGTACAAAGGGAAAGGAGAGCAGCTGGAGAGAAAGAGAACGTGTTTTGTACATAACTTCAAACAAATACTTGTGAACATGCCTTACACATGTCCTATAAGTGTCGAAATAAAAAGCATTCTAAAATTAAAAAATTAAAAAAATAAAGGAAAATAAGTTCAGCATCCTGGTATAATTAGAATAAGAGAAACCAAAACGATGGCACAGGTCTTTCAAAAGATTTGGAGAGATACAGAATTCTGTAGGACTTGGATTGAAAGCCTGAAACTTTGTACTAACCTAGGTAAAGTAAAAGCATATTGAATTATACTAAGAATCACCAAGTTAAAAAAGAGGGAGAGTAATACATTTCAGAAGAAAAAATTAAGTGACCTTGATAATACTAAGTGCTGGATGTCTTTATTTTGAATCTTTTGTCACAGATGGATTGACACCAAGAGCATATAAAGATATTATGATAGATGGGGAAACTGAGTTTTTAATTATCCCAAATTTATCTCATTTTTAAAAAATTAATTAATTTTTGGCTGCATTGGGTCTTCGTCACTGCACAGGGGTTTTTCTCTAGTTGTGACGAGTGCGGTCTACTCTTTGTTGCTGTGCACAGGCTTCTCATTGCGGTGGCTTCTCTTGTTGTGGAGCACGGGCTCTAGGCGCTCGGGTTTCAGTAGTTGTGGCACGAGGGCTCACTAGTTGTGGCTTGCGGGCTCCAGAGTGCAAGCTCAGTAGTTGTGGTGCACAGACTAAGTTGCTCTGCTGTATGTGGGATCTTCCTGGACCATGGCTTGAACCCATGTCCCCTGCATTGGCAGGCGGATTCTTAACCACTGTGCCACCAGGGAAGTCCCTCTCATTTGTTCTTATATTCTTATTAAAATACAGTTTACATTTTAAATTAATAAGCTTGCCTTAGCCCAAGAATTTTGCATCTGGATCTATCTTGGTATGGATAAGAACACATTTTATTTGAAATATGTTGCCTGCTTGATTATTTTTTATTTTCCCTTGATCTTCAGAGTGCTTCATTGGAAACCAATTCCTCTCCCATGTTTTGTTTTAAATCCCACTGAAAATCTGGGCAGAGTTCTTGCTTAAGGTCTTCTGCAGCATTTTGGCACCCAAGTGTGAGGAATACCACAGGCTATGATGATATTCTCTAAGCTTCCTCATGGCAGATTGCCTCAGTCACAAATAGGATTTCAGAGCTGGAGAGGCATTGGAAGTTGACGTAGGTATCTGTCGTTTTGACCACATGAAGCTCATCCTCCTATCTTTGGGTAACAGAACACGCACATTTTCCTTGAGGAACCAGCCCTTGATGTGACCCAGGCCTGGCCACACCCACACATCCTGTCTTCCTGGCTGCAGTGTTTGGTTTGGGTGGGCACATGACACAAGCTGATCCAATCAGGACTGATCCTGAGACTTTTCAAGCAGCAACAGGCTTTTTTATTCTTACTGGACCTGGAGCTATGCTCATGATAGCCTGGAGAAATGAAGCCCACATGAGAACTGAGCCTGCTGGAAATGAAGCAACACAGAGATGGAGACAGGCTGCTTCCTGACAACTTTATTTGAGCAAGTGAATTCAGCCTGCTAGTTGAGTTCTCATTGAATGGAGAGTCATCTGTCCCAGAGCTTCAGGGTTGGTTCATGGACCGATGCCTATCAATAATGAAGTTTTCACTCATTCATGGTGAAATGAGAAAAATCGGGTTTAAGGCAATGAGTTTTTCAGAGAGCTACCTTTCCAATCTGAAGGACTGATCCTGTTTCTAAGGTTGTATGCTTCCTGCAATTTTGATGTTAAAATGTCCTTTCTTTGTGATAGCAGATGATTTTTAAAAATATCCTTACCTGCTATATAAGCTGCTGTAATTCCCGAATATCAATGGATTAACCCAATACATTTCATGTCTTCCTTAAGTAAAATCTGAATATAGGAAGAATTACTCATTCTGGAACGTCCTGAACATTCCAGTGAACTGGAACGTCCTGTTCCAGTTCACTCAGGGATCCAGGCTGCTTTCTTCTGTGGCTCTGCTCTCATCTAGATCCCAAAGTGTTCTCCATCCAGCTGGAAATGTAGAAAGAGAAGGAAGACTTCAGGAGGGAGGTTTTTATTGGCCATGCCTGGAACTGCAGCACATCACTTCTATTTCCATTTCATTGGCCAGAACTCACTATGTGGCCAAACTTAACAGCAAATGTTGCTGAGAAATATAGGTTAGCTATGTGCTCAGGAGGAAGAAGCAGGATTAGTGACAAATTAGCCAATCCCTGCCCCATTTGGCAAAATTAAGTTTCAAGCCTTGTCATGTCTCCTTTTGTTCTTTGAAAATATAGTACTGCATAAAGTCCAGAAAACTTGGTAGCCACTGATCTAGTTCAGTTTCTTCATGTTATAAATAAGAAAATAAGTTAAAGAAGGTTAAATGACTTGCCAAGATAACACAGCTAAAGAATAGCACATCTGTACTTAAATGAACCGAAGCCAGGATGGACAGTTCCCACTGAGCCAGTGCTACCCAAACTTCAGTCACTTAAGTCATGCCTTTGTTATTGTGTGAATTGTGCCTCCCCCTTCAAAAGATGTGTTGAAGTCTCCCAATACCTCAGAATGTGACCTTATTTGGAAATAAGGTCCTTTACAAGGGTGATCCAGTTAAAATGAGGTTATTAAGGTTGGCCCTAATCCAATATGACTGGTGTCCTATGCTAACACATATATATGGAATCTAAGGGAAAAAAAAAAAAAAGGTCATGAAGAACCTAGGGGTAAGACGGGAATAAAGACACAGACCTACTAGAGAATGGACTTGAGGATATGCAGAGGGGGAAGGGTAAGCTGTGACAAAGTGAGAGAGAGGCATGGGCATATATACACTACCAAACATAAAATAGATAGCTAGTGGGAAGCGGCCACATAGCACAGGGAAATCAGCTTGGTGCTTTGTGACCGCCTGGAGGGGTGGGATAGGGAGGGTGGGAGGGAGAGAGATGCAAGAGGGAAGAGATATGGGAACATATGTTTATGTATAACTGATTCACTTTGTTATAAATCAGAAACTAACACACCATTGTAAAGCAATTATACTCCAATAAAGATGTTAAAAAAAAAAGAGAGAGATTTGCACACAGAGACAGACATGAATAGGGGGAAGGTGATGTAAAGACACAGGGAGAATGCCGTCTACAAGCCAAGGCATGCCTGAGGCTATCGGAAGCTAGGAGAGAGGCATAGAACAGATCTCCTTCACAATCCTCAGAAGGAATCAACCTTGCTGTCAACTTGATTTTTGAAATTCTAGCTTCCAGAACTGAGAGGCAATAAATTTCTGTTGTTAAGCCACTCAGTTTGTGGTACCTTGTTATGGCTGCTCTAGACAGCTAATATAACCTTCATGATTTTTGCCACATGAACTTCTTGCAATTATAAATTAATACTTATAGTTTTTTCCCAAGATGACTCACTTTTAAAACTGAAATAAAATTAGTACCCTTAGTCCCTTGCCATATAGCTGGGGCCTGTCTGCGTCTTCATGGGCCCATGTCTTCAGCGTGGGTGACAGCCCGGACCTGGCCTCCTTCCCTCACAGAGCGGGGTAGTGGGAAGGGAGTTGCCTCAGTAATGGGGGGAAATTAAGTACAATGGCTGACTGCAGAAGACGGGCATGGTGCAGGGGATGCCTTACCCCTGCTTGTTTCAGGTAAGTCTGGCATCTCCTTACCTGTGTGGTTTTGAACTGTTAAAATATAAAATTAGTTTCCTTGTATCAACTAAAATCATGTAGTGCCTCTGCTGTTACGTGGTCCACACTTTGGAAATACTGCTTCAAGCCAACAGCTCCTGGCCAAATGTGGTTTAGATTTTCTATTCTCTATACCTTTGCTCACACTGTCGCTTCCACCTGCAGTGTCCTCACCTCTTCACTACATCATCCGAATCCTTGAGTGCTCAACGGTGCCTCTTCCTTCAGGAATCCTTCCCAGACCCGGAGGACCACAGTAGCGTCCTCCTCTTCTGGGCCACAGCACCTACTGTTCTCCCCATTCATTGACTCTTATGGTGGGACTGTACTGCCTCACCTTCAGCACCCCGCTCTTGGGTTATTATTTACTTTTTCATTGCCCCATGTCATACACATCTCTATATCTTTATGCCCATTTTTATGATTAAACATTTATTGAACTGCAAGGGCATGAGAGATGTGGTAAATGGAAAGCAAGAGAAAAAAAGCAGTGACATCTCAATTTTTTTTTTTTTTTTTTTTGTAAAAGAACCAGCACTCATAAAGATGGAAAGGTACTTAGGAGGCAGGTCATCTGAGAACTGAAGTAGAAAATACCAGATGGGTTCAAACCTATTCCAGTATCTTAAGACTCCAAAAGGATTCTAAAAATGGTCCAGAAGATGGAGAGGTGAAGGACGGTGAGTCGTATGTAAAGGGAGATGGCTTTACTTATAAAGAAAAATTGGAATAATAATTGGAAATATAATAAAATCAAATTACTCTGTCCGTCCTCCCAACCTCTTGGATTATTGGATTTGTAGCTTTGTTGGCCTCATCTCTTTGCTGGAACATTTCCTTGCTTGCTGGCACTTCAATCAGGGAATTTCTTTTTGCAGCTTAAAAATGGCAATAAAGGTCAGATGAGAGAGGAGGCTGAATTCATACAATGATGTGAGTTGGGCTCTGCAGGAAGAGAGTTCACCTTGTTCCCTTTTGGGAGGTACAGAGGTTTCTCAAGCCCATTTTCTCATTTCTAGTGTCCTTGAGTTCACTTTGGGTTTGAAATGGGTTTTTTTTTTTTTTTTTTTAAGAATCAGAACCTGCTGAGAGATACAGTATTGTATTTCATTTTCTGCAACTGATGCCATGGGGAAATATATATATAATTTTTAACTGGCAGATTTACTGTTTATTTTATTTAAACTAGGGATTTGAATATTTGAAATTATTGAGGAAATTAGTAAAGGGTTAAAATTTATACATTTAGTTTTAAAATGATTTAGGTGTGGGGGGGGGTTGGGTAAGGAGTGAAGAATGAAAGCTAAGAGTTTTTCAACACTTAGTTTATGCCAGATATTGTGATTCATCCATCCATCCATGTATCCATCTATCCATCCATTCTTTATCAAATAGGCAATATGTTTGATGGTTTAAAATGTGAAAAGTACAGAAGGGTACACAGGGAGTTTCCCTCCCACCTCTGTCCTCCAGACTCCCAATTTCCCTGCTTAGAGGTCACCAAAGTGATATGATCCTTGTGTGTCCTTACAGAAATATTTTCTGCATATTAAAACTAATATTTTTCTTTAAAAAAACCACACAAATGGTGGTATGTTACATACTTTCTGTATGTTGGTTTTTCACCGAACAAATTGTTGTGGAGATCATTCCATATAAGTACTCAAAAACTTCCTCATTTTTCTTATAGCTCTGTAATTTTCTTTTGTATGGGTGTGAATTTTTGAGCCAGTGCCTGATTTTTGTGTGATTTGCTTATTTCTAAACCTCTGTACTATCCTGTAATGAACAACCATGCGTGTGATGGCATTTCCTAATTTTGTGAAGCTGTGTGATACATTTCTTGAAGTGGAATTGCTTGTTCAAAGACTGTGTCCACTTTATGAGATAGATGTTGCCACGTGTCTCTCCTCAGATGCTGTACCAGTCTCTATTCCCACCAGCAGAGTAGTAGGATTTACTCTCATAGTTTATTTATTTATTTAATTTTATTTTTGGCTGCATCGGGTCTTAGTTGCAGCATGTGGGATCTTTTGTTGCGACGCGTGGGCTTCTCTCTAGTTGTGGTGTGCGGGTTTTTCTCTCTCTAGTTGTGCCGTGTGGGCTCCAGGGCCCATGGGCTCTGTAGTTGTGGCGCATGGGTTCCAGAGCTGGTGGGCTCTGTAGTTTGCGGCACGTGGGCTCTAGTTGAGGTGCTCGAGCTCAGTAGTTGTGGCACGAGGGCTTAGTTGCCCCACGGCTTGTGGGATCTTAGTTCCCTGACCAGGGATGGAACCCACATCCCCTGCCTTATAAGGCGGATTCTTTACCACTGGACCACCAGGGAAGTCCCTACTATCATATTTTTAAAATTAATTAATTAATTTATCAGTCATATCTTCATAAACTTTATTAGCATTTTAAATAAGACTCTGTGTGAGAGTGCTTATTTATATTGAAAAGAACTTGAGAAACAATGGATATAATTTATCTGGAAACAATATTACCTCTTCATAGATGTTCATGTGGAATAATCTGCCATTAGTTATATGTCATTATGACCACATAACTTTAGTTTGAATTTGGGAGAGTTAAGTGATGGTGGTGGGATTTACATTTAGTGCATTTACATTTAAATTTGAATAATTTACCTCCTAAAGATGTTTTCACTCTTATTTTCAACACCTTAGGAATTTGGGGTTTTCTAAAGAAACCTGTGATAGGGTTCTTGGAACAATTACTCACCTCCCAGCTTGTCTCTAGATGCAAATATGTCTATGCTTAAAATAGCACTGGGTGAGAGCTCTGACACAGGTCACGTCTGATTTGTCCCTGCCCTCACTCCAACTGCAGGAGCAGCTCATCTCTCAAATTAAGATGGTTACAAGAGTGATGTTCCTGTATACTCCTCTCCCCATGTTCTGGGCCTTATTTGATCAGGTAATATGAAACTATGTTTCCGTACATCTTCATTAACAAAACATTCTTTGGGCGTTATCGCATAGCAAGCTGTACCTACTTAGTATTTAGCTCCTGAAAATATTCTCTTCCAGTTCCTTTTTTATATTTCATTTATTTGGTAACTGTTAGATCACCTGGGGTTTCTTTTCTTTCTTTTTTTTTCTTTTTTTTTTAATTATCTAGATGGTTCTAGCCCCATTTCTGTGACAAAACAATGAAGAAAATTAGGTGGGGTCAAGTACAGGAGCCTTGGGAAAGAAGTATCAAGGACTCCTGCCAGTCAAAGTGAGAATACAGAGTTTTTCTACTGATACAGCATGTAAAAGATGTATTGTCTTTTATGGGATCCACAGAATATTTAGACTGAGAGGGACTTGATATCTCCAACACTGAAATGGGATTCTTGGGCTAGAAGCACCATCCAGAAATGTGAAATGCCTGCCAAAGTCATTCTTTGTTTTTTTTTGCTGTACGCGGGCCTCTCACTGTTGTGGCCTCTCCCGTTGCGGAGCACAGGCTCCGGACGCGCAGGCTCAGAGGCCATGGCTCATGGGCCCAGCCGCTCCGCGGCATGTGGGATCCTCCCGGAACGGGGCACGAACCCGTGTCCCCCGCATCGGCAGGCAGACCCCCAACCACCGCGCCACCAGGGAAGCCCCCAAAGCCATTCTTATCAGAGCAGGAACTAGAACACATCATTGACTTGTCACCCTGCTCTTTCTCCCACAGCTGGAAGATGCGTGCCTAGGAATTTTTCTAAACAGGGTTAGAAAACCCAATGCATAATGCTCAGAAGCCAAAGTAATAAGCTATCCTTTCTTTTAGAAACTGGGGTTTAAGAAGAAATTTACACACATGTATGATTTTATTGTGCAGGAAGGATTATTAAAAGGGTAAACCATCTCTTGGAAAAAACTGAGTATAAACATTAATCTCCTTATCTGTAAGTATGGAATTTAGACCAACATCTTAAGAGCAAATTTTGCATGTTGGGCGGGAACTGGTTATTAGAATCAGGCTTGCACTAGAAATGCACTGAACACCTTTTATCTGTGTGACTTAGTGTAATCCCTTAACCCTTCTGAAAGGGTAATAACCCAGGACAAGGCTGTGAGGATCAAAAGAGAGAATGTATAGTAAATAATCAGTGACTGGCTTATATTAAGAACTCAGCCGGTGGCATATTTCCTGACTTTCAATGATGTTCTCCTAGTAGAGATGATAGATTATGTTGAAAAATTCACATATCCAGTTCTCCATGGAATATATAACATATACTTGAACAGTCCTGCATCATGTTTTACTACAAAATAGGTTGAATATAACTAGGCTGCCCAGGTTTAAATCCATCACTCTCTTGATGGAATTACATTTTAGGACAATCTAGGCTGTCAACAATAGGCTCTTTTTCTTTTTTTTTTTTTTATAGTCATCATAATTTTTATTTTAGAATAAAATAACAGAAATATTTTTAGAAAATGATATAAATTAGTTTCATCAAAAAGGAAGTTAGGGGCTTCCCTGGTGGCGCAGTGGTTGAGAGTCCACCTGCCGATGCAGCAGACACGGGCTCGTGCCCCGGTCCGGGAAGATTCCACATGCCGCAGAACGGCTGGGCCCGTGAGCCATGGCCACTGGGGCTGCGCATCCGCAGCCTGTGCTCCGCAACAGGAGAGGCCACAACAGTGAGAGGCCCGCGTACCGTAAAAAGAAAAAAGGAAAAAGGAAGTTAGGTTGAGTTATTTTTCCTGTTTTCATAGAAGTAGACTGTAAGAGACTAAGAAACCATATTGTCTTAAAGAGAGGAAGGAAGAAAAAAATGCTCTTCATCAACTACTATGAAGCAAGGACTTACATTTGTCCTGTAATTTTTCCAATAGCTTTATGAATAGGCATTATCTCTAATGTACATGTAAGGTAACAAGCTCACAGAGGTTAAGTAATGGTTCCAAGGTAATGGTTCCAAGTGAGGAACTGGTATTCCACTGAAGAGAAATTTGTGAAAGAAAGGAAAATATTAGTGACCTCACAATTTCGTGCAGGTCTGGCTGTTCTATATGACTTTTTTTTTTTCACACACACACACACACACTATATTTTATTTTTTCAAGAGATAAATAAACTGACACCAAGGATTGTAAATGGATGGCAACAACAAAAGCAACAATGATTGCAATTACGAAACACGAAACACACTCTTATTATGCCATAATATTGACATTCATTCCAGTAATCCTCTGCTGTAACAGCTCCTTTACTTTGCAGTGAAAATTGATTTCTATGTTTTTTGCCTCTGAGTCCTTGTGGGATTTTTTTTTTATTCAAACAGAAAGTCACAAAAATTATAATCATCCTCATCAGTTCATTCAGTCCCATGTAATTAATTTTTCTTTCATCTTGATCATTTGTTAGTACTTTTATGAATTCATCAGTTTTCCATTAGAGTTCTGAAAATGCTTATTCATTCAGTTCAGCAGTATAGTCAGTTACCAGAAACCTGTACTTGTCAGTCTTTTCCATGAATTCCTTGAAGATGAAACCCTTTTATAGGAACATTTTTGCAAAAGCATCAGAGTACACCCAGAACTGTCTGTAAATGACAAAAGACTTAAAAATGACCACAGTTAAAGATTTGATGAAAGTTCATAATAATGCAATTGACAAGGAAATTTAGTAATTTCTGAGATATACATTTTAAAGTAATAACTAGAATTATGACTTATAACATTATACCAGAACATGTAAGATTTTTAGAAATTTTATGTAATGTCTGAAACATTTATATTAACATATTTCTATATAAATAACCCAGAGAAAGTTTAGTATTAGTTGTTTTGTTTGTTTGTTTGTTTGTTTATACAGCAGGTTCTTATTAGTCATCAGTTTTATACAAATCAGTGTATACATGTCAATCCCAGTCACCCAATTCAGCACACCACCATCCCCAGCCCGCCGTGGCTTTCCCCCCTTGGTGTCCATACATTTGTTCTCTACATCTGTGTCTCAGTTTCTGCCCTGCCGACCGGTTCATCTGTACCATTTTTCTAGGTTCCACATACATGCGTTAAGGTATGATATTTGTTTTTCTCTTTCTGACTTACTTCACTCTGTATGACAGTCTATAGATCCATCCATATCTCAACAAATTACTCAGTTTCATTCCTTTTTATGGCTGAGTAATATTCCGTTGTATATATGTACCACAACTTCTTTATCCATTCTTCTGTCGATGGGCATTTAGGTTGCTTCCATGACCTGGCTATTGTAAATAGTGCTGCAGTGAATATTGGGGTGCATGTGTCTTTCTGAATTACGGTTTTCTCTGGGTATATGCCCAGTAGTGGGATTGCTGGATCATATGGTAATTCTATTTTTAGTTTTTTAAGAAACCTCCATACTGTTCTCCATAGTGGCTATAACAATTTATATTCCCACCAACAGTGCAAGAGGGTTCCCTTTTCTCTGCACCCTCTCCAGCATTTGATGTTTGTAGATTTTCTGATGATGCCCATTCTAACTGGTGTGAGGTGATACCTCATTGTAGTTTTGATTTGCATTTCTCTAATAATTAGTGATGTTGAGCAGCTTTTATGTGCTTCTTCGCCATCTGTATGTCTCCTTTGGAGAAATGTCTATTTAGGTCTTCTGCCCATTTTTAGATTGGGTTGTTTGTTTTTTTAATATTGAGCTGCATGAGCTGTTTATATATTTTGGAGATTAATCCTTTGCTGATTTATTTGCAAACATGTTCTCCTATTCTGAGGGTTGTCTTTTCGTCTTGTTTATGGTTTCCTTTGCTGTGCAAAAGCTTTGAAGTTTCATTAGGTCTCATTTGTTTATTTTTGTTTTTATTTCCATTACTCTAGGAGGTGGATCAAAAAAGATCTTGCTGTGATTTATGTCAAAGAGTGTTCTTCCTATGTTTTCCTCTAAGGGTTTTATAGTGTCTGGTCTTACATTTAGATCTCTAATCCATTTTGAGTTTATTTTTGTGTATGGTGTTAGGGAGTGTTCTAATTTCATTCTTTTACATGTAGCTGTCCAGTTTTCCCAGCACCACTTACTGAAGAGACTGTCTTTTCTCTGTTGTATATCTTTGCCTCCTTTGTCATAGATTAGTTGACCATAGGTCCGTTGGTTTCTCTCTGGGCTTTCTATCTTGTTCCATTGATCTGTGTTTCTGTTTTTGTGCCAGTACCATATTGTCTTGATTACTGTAGCTTTGTAGTATAGTCGGAAGTCAGGGAGTCTGATTCCTCCAGCTCCGTTTTTCTCCTTCAAGATTGCTTTGGCTATTCAGGGTCTTTTGTGTCTCCATACAAATTTTAAGATGATTTGTTCTAGTTTGGTAAGAAGTGCCATTGGTAATTTGATAGAGATTGCATTGAATCTATAGATTGCTTTGGGTACTATAGTCATTTTCACAATATTGATTCTTCCAATCCAAGAACATGGTATGTCTCTCCATCTGTTGGTATCATCTTTAACTTCTTTCATCAGTGTCTTATAGTTTTCTGCGTAAAGGTCTTTTGTCTCCCTAGGTAGGTTTCTTCCTAGGTATTTTATTCTTTTTGTTACAGTGGTAGATGGGAGTGTTTCCTTAATTTCTATTTCAGATTTTTCACCATTAGTGTATAGAAATGCAAGGGATTTCTGTGCATTAATTTTGTATCCTGCAACATTACCAAATTCATTGATTAGCTCTAGTAGTTTTCTGTTGGCATCTTTAGGATTCTCTACGTATAGTATCATGTCATCTGCAAATAGTGGCAGTTTTACTTCTTCTTTTCCAGTTTGTATTCCTTTTATTTCTTTTTCTTCTCTGATTGCCGTGGCTCGGACTTCCAAAACTATGTTGAATAACAGTGGTGAGAGTGGACATCCTTGTCTCATTCCTGATCTTACAGGAAATGCTTTCGGTTTTTCACCATTGAGAATGATGTGTGCTGTGGGTTTGTTGTATATGGCCTTTATTATGTTGAGGTAGGTTTCCTCTATGCCCACTTCGTGGAGCATTTTTATCATAACTGGGTGTTGAATTTTGTCAAAAGCTTTTTCTGCATCTATTGAGATGATCATATGGTTTTTCTCCTTCAGTTTGTTAATATGGTGTATCACATTGATTGATTTGCGTATATTGAACAATCCTTTCATCCCTGGGATAAATCCCGCTTGATCGTGGTGTATGATCCTTTTAATGTGTTGTTGGATTCTGTTGCTAGTATTTTGTTGAGGATTTTTGCATCTATATTCATTAGTGATATTGGTCTGTAATTTTCTTTTTTTGTATTATCTTTGTCTGGTTTTGGTATCAGGGTGATGATGGCTTCATAGAATGAGTTTGGGAGTGTTCCTTCCCCTGCAATTTTTGGGAAGAGTTTAAGAAGGATGGGTGTTAGCTCTTCTCTAAATGTTTGATAGAATTCACCTGTGAAGCCATCCGGTCCTGGACTTTTGTTTGTTGGAGGATTTTTAATCACAGTTTCAATTTCATTACTTGTGATTGGTCTGTTCATATTTTCTGTTTCTTCCTGGTTCAGTCTTGGAAGGTTATACCTTTGTAAGAATTTGTCCATTTCTTCCAGGTTGTCCATTTTATTGGCGTAGAGTTGCTTGTAGTAGTCTCTTAGGATGCTTTGTATTTCTGCAGTGTTTGTGGTAACTTTTCCTTTTTCATTTCTAATTTTTTGATTGAGTCCTCTCCCTCTTTTTCTTGATGAGTCTCACTAATGGTTTATCAATTTTGTCTATCTTCTCAAAGAACCAGCTTTTCGTTTTATTGATCTTTGCTATTGTTTTCTTTGTTTCCATTTCATTTATTTCTGCTCTGATCTTTATGATTTCTTTCCTTCTGCTAACTTTGGATTTTGTTTGTTCTTCTTTCTCTAGTTCCTTTAGGTATAAGGTTAGATTGTTTACTTGAGATTTTTCTTGTTTCTTGAGGTAGGCTTGTATGGCTTTAAACTTCCTTCTTATAACTGCTTTTGCTGCATCCCATAGGTTTTGGATTGTCGTGTTTTCATTGTCATTTGTCTCTAGGTATTTTTTGATTTCCTCTTTGATTTCTTCAGCAATCTCTTGGTTATTCAGTAATGTATTGTTTAGCCTCTATGTGTTTGTGTTTTTCCCATTTTTTTCCCTGTAATTGATTTCTAATCTCATAGCATTGTGGTCAGAAAAGATGCTTGATATGATTTCAATTTTCTTAAATTTACTGAGGCTTGATTTGTGACCCAAGATGTGATCTATCCTGGAGAATGTTCCGTGCGCACTTGAGTAGGAAGTATAATCTGCTGTTTTCGGGTGGAATTTCCTATAAATATGAATTAAATCTATCTGGTCTATTGTGTCATTTAAAGCTTGTGTTTCCTTATTTATTTTCATTTTGGATCATCTGTCCATTGGTGTAAGTGGGGTGTTAACATCCCCCACTATGATTGTGTTACTGTTGATTTCCTCTTTGATAGCTGTTTGCCTTATGTATTGAGGTGCTCCTATGTTGGGTGCATATATATTTATAATTGTTATATCTTCTTCTTGGATTGATCCCTTGAGCATTATGTATTGTCCTTCCTTGTCTCTTGTAACGTTCTTTATTTTAAAGTCTATCTTGTCTGATATGAGTATTGCTACTCCAGCTTTCTTTTGATTTCCATTTGCATGGAATATCTTTTTCCATCCCCTCACTTTCAGTCTGTATGTGTCCCTGGGTCTGAATTGGGTCTCTTGTAGACAGCATATATATGGATCTTGTTTTTGTATCCATTCAGCAAGCCTGTGTCTTTTGGTTGGAGCATTTAATCCATTCACGTTTAAGGTAATGATCGATATGTATGTTCCTATGACCATTTTCTTAATTATTTTGGGGTTTTTTTTGTAGGTCCTTTTCTTCTCTTGTGTTTCCCACTTAGAGAAGTTCCTTTAGCATTTGTTGTAGAGCTGGTTTGGTGGTGCTGAGTTCTCTTAGCTTTTGCTTGTCTGTAGGCTTTTGATTTCTCCATCAAATCTGAATGAGATCCTTGCTGGGTAGAGTAATCTTGGTCATAGGTTCTTCCCTATCATCACTTTAAGTATATCATGCCACTCCCTTCTGGGTTGTAGAGTTTCTGCTGAGAAATCAGCTGTTAACCTTATGGGAGTTCCCTTGTACGTCAGTTGTCGTTTTTCCCTTGCTGCTTTCAATAATTTTTCTTTGCCTTTAATTTTTGCCTATTTGATTACTCTGTGTCTCAGCATGTTTCTCCTTGGGTTTATCCTGTGTGGGACTCTGTGCTTCCTGGACCTGGGTGGCTATTTCCTTTCCCATGTTAGGGAAGTTTTCGACTATAATCTCTTTAAATATTTTCTCTGGTCCTTCCTCTCTCTCTTCTCCTTCTGGGACCCCTATAATGCAAATGTTGTTGCATTTAATGGTGTCCCAGAGGTCTCTTAGGCTGTCTTCATTTCTTTTCATTCTTTTTTCTTTAGTCTGTTCTGCAGCAGGGAAGTCCACCATTCTGTCTTCCAGGTCACTTATCTGTTCTGCCTCAGTTATTCTGCTATTGGTTCCTTCTAGTGTAGTCTTCATTTCAGTTATTGTATTGTTCATCTCTGTTTGTTTGTTCTTTAATTCTTCTAGGTCTTTGTTAAACATTTCTTGCATCTTCTCCATCTTTCCCTTCATTCTTAGTTGTTTTTCTGGGGTTTTATCTTGTTCCTTCATCTGGTATATAGCCCTCTGCCTTTTCATCTTGTCTGTCTTTCTTTGAATGTGGTTTTTATTCCACAGGCTGCAGGATTGTAGTTCTTCTTGCTTCTGCTGTCTGCCTTCTGGTGGATGAGGTTATCTAAGAGGCTTGATGGGAGGGACTGGTGGTGGGTAGAGCTGACTGTTGCTCTGGTGGGCAGAGCTCAGTAAAACTTTAATCCACTTGACTATTGATGGGTGGAGCTGGGTTCCCTCCCTGTTGGTTGTTTGTCCTGAGGCAACCCTACCCTGGAGCCTACCTGGGCTCTTTGGTAGGGCTAATAACAGGCTCTGGGAGGGCTTATGCCAAGGAGTACTTCCCAGAACTTCTGCTGCCAGTGTCCTTGTCCCCATGGTGAAACAGAGCCACCCCCCGCCTCTGCAGGAGACCCTCCAACACTAGCAGGTGGGTCTGGTTCAGTCTCTCCTGGGGTCACTGCTCCTTCCCCTGGGTCCTGATGCTCACACTACTTTGTGTGTGCCCTCCAAGAGTGGAGTCTCTGTTTCCCCCAGTCATGTCAAAGTCCTGCAATCAATTCCCACTAGCTTCAAAATCTGATTCTCTAGGAATTCATCCTCCCGTTGCCAGACCCCCAGGTTGGGAAGCCTGACATGGGGCTCAGAACCTTCACTCCAGTGGGTGGATTTCTGTGGTATAAGTGTTCGCCAGTCTGTGAGTCACCCACCCACCAGTTATGGGATTTGATTTTGCTGTGATTGCACCCCTCCTACCATCTCATTGTGGCTTCTCCTTTGTCTTTGGATGTGGGGTATCTTTTTTGGTGAGTGCCAGTGTCTTCCTGTCGATGATTGTCCAGCAGCTAGTTGTGATTCTGGTGTTCTCGCAAGAGGGAGTGAGAGCATGTCCTTCTACTCTACCATCTTGGTCTCTCCAAAAACCCTACTATCATATTTTAATTAATCTTTCCAACAGTCCTATGAGGCTAGTATTGTTATCCCATTTTATAGGTGAAGAAACAGAGGTTCAAAAGAATGAAGTTACTTGACAGAGGTGACACAGACAATAACAAACAGAGCCAAAGTTTGAACCCAAGCTTGTCTGGCTACAAATCTACCTTTTTTGTGCCACACTATGATCTTGCATCTTATTTTTTGTCTTGAATTTAAGCACAAACTCCTTTACAAATGTTTATTAAATTCACATACTTGTAATAAGAATACTCATCATGGTATATTTTTTATTGGAGTATAATTGCTTTACAATGTTGTGTTAGTTTCTGCTGTACAGTGAAGTGAATCAGCTGTATGTATACCTATATCCCCTCCCTCTTGGACCTCCCTCCCACCCCCACCCCTCCTTCCACCCATCTAGGTCATCACAGAGCACAGAGCTGAGCTTCCTGTGCTTTATAGCAGGTTCCCACTAGCTATCTATTTTACACATGGTAGTGTGTATATGTCAATCCTAATCTCCCAATTCATCCCACCCTCCCCTTCCCCCACTGTGTCCACATGCCTGTTCTCTATGTCTACATCTCTGTTCCTGCCCTGCAAATAGGTTCGTCTGTACCAGTTTTCTAGATTCCACATATATATTTTAAAAAACCACAGAATATTTGGTTACTTGTATAAGATCACACAACGAGCTAGTGCTAGAAATGGGTCTAGAAACGCTCTTCAACTATTCAGCCCTGTGTTAGGTAGGAGGTGTGCCAGGGGCTGACCCTGCCTTGAGCTCCAGCAGCAGGAAACAAGCAAGCAAGAACCAAGTGCAGCCATTGCTCTTCTCATTAGGTGGCAATGATCCTTGAACCTCTGAATTCAGGATAGACAATCACTTGTGAGTTCATAATGCTCTTTAATTAAGAATTTTTTTTATTTTAAGTGCATACAGTTTGATTTTTTCTGTAAAAATGGGTGACAGACGTCTAAGCATGGAGGAGTGAGAGGCTGTGGTTACAGTGCAAGATATAAGAAATAGCTAAGTGACTACACAAGGCTACAAGCTCCTTAAAGCAGAAATTAGTTGTTTCTTTTTAAAATAAATATTTGATACACCAAAAGAACGTAAGTAGAGTATATGTATGTTATAAACATAATAATAGAACAAACACCTGAGGACCTACCATCCATACCTTTGGGATTACCTGCATACTCCTTGTGCATCCCATCTCTGCCTCTCCCAGAGGTGACACTTTTCTCAATTTTGTGGGTTTTAAAAATCAATTTAATCACATGTATATATGTTCCTAAACAATATGTGATTTAGCTTTTGAGGGAGATTCATAATTCCTGAAACATTGCATGAGCTTAACAAACATTTGTTGAAAGAATGAATAAATGAATGACTGGCAAGCCAGAAAGCTCAATCCATTCTCTTTCACCTACCACTGAAATTAACAAAGATGTAGTCCATGACTAATACCTCTTTTCTAAACAATGCTCTGTGGTATTTTTTTATGTATATTGCTGTCAGTCATAATAAAAGAGCTTCCTGTTATTAATCACCATTAAGAGTACAAGGGTAGGGGCTTCCCTGGTGGTGCAGTGGTTGAGAGTCCGCCTGCCGATGCAGGGGACACGGGTTCGTGCCCCGGTCCGGGAAGATCCCACATGCCGCGGAGCAGCTGGGTCCATGAGCCATGGCCACTGAGCCTGTGCTTCTGGAGCCTGTGCTCCGCAACGGGAGAGGCTGCAACAGTGAGAGGCCCGCGTATCACAAAA